>NC_139804.1:12309385-12748615 GCF_963457635.1 Microchirus variegatus
CAAACATCAACTTAATCTCCATCACTAACTAACAGTCCCTGTGATATAAGATGCAAAATCTTGTCATATGTAATCTGACATCATTTTAAAAATTACTTTACTCTGTGGAAGACATGATCTGCTTTCTTCTCCTCTGCTGTGTGCCAGGTAATATATTTTCTCAAGGAACTAGCTTATGTGTAGAAAAATATTAGTTTCATTCATGATCTTTCACAATATAATTGTTCTTTTCAACACTTTTCTTGTCACCCAGGAGTCTGTCTGGGTCTTGAGGTCCGTCAATCTCACACAGACATTTTCACAAAACCTGGAGATAAAGTGCAGATCTTCTGCAGTCATGATAAAACAGACTACACACAGATGCTGTGGTACCAGCGCTCACCAGGAGACACAACCATGAAACTGATTGGAAATTTGTATTATGCAGCTGCTACAAAAGAGGGGTCATATAAGGAACATTTTAATATCACAGGAGATTTAAGTGGAGATAAAGCAAAGAATGGCTCTCTTACAGTTCAGATAACTGGACCTGAGAACAGTGCAGTTTATTACTGTGCAGCCAGTTATGCACAGTGACTCTAACTTCTTTCTCCTTTAAACAAAAACTAACTCTTATCACAATTCATGGTTTTATATTAGACCTCAAACAGACTCCTCCCAGCTGCATTTCACTAAAGCCTTCATCTCTGCCAAGTTGATTCACTTCCTCTTCCTCTTAAAACACAAGTTGAGTGCAGACTTCAGCTTAATCTCCATCACCAATGGTCACAGTGATATGAGATGCAAAATCTAGTCAAATGTATTTTGGAGAAATTCCTTCACTCTATGGAAGTCATGATCTGCCTTCTTCTTCTCTGTTGTCTGACAGGTAAAATGATTTATCGAGGAATTAGTTCATGTGTCCTGAAATATTCCTTGAAGGTTCATCACAATTTAACAGTTCTTTTACTTCTTTTCTTGTCACCCAGGAGTCTGTCTGGGTCTTGAGGTCCGTCAATCTCACTCCGACATTTTCACAAAACCTGGAGATAAAGTGCAGATCTTCTGCAGTCATGATAAAACAGACTACACACGGATGCTGTGGTACCAGCGCTCACCAGGAGACACAACCATGAAATTGATTGGAAATTTGAATTATGGAACTGCTACAAAAGAGGGGTCATATAAGGAACATTTTAATATCACAGGAGATTTAAGTGGAGATAAAGCAAAGAATGGCTCTCTTACAGTTCAGATAACTGGACCTGAACACAGTGCTGTTTATTACTGTGCAGCCAGTTATGCACAGTGACTCTAACTTCTTTCTCTGTTATACAAAAACAACTCTTATCACAATTTACGGTTTTATATTAGACCTCAGACAGACTCCTCCCAGCTGCATGTGCAATGAAGCCTTCATCTCTGCCAAGTTGAATCACTTCCTCTCTAAAAGCATGTTGAGCACAAACATCAACTTAATCTCCATCACTAACTAACAGTCCCTGTGATATGAGATGCAAAATCTTGTCATATGTAATCTGACATCATTTTGAGAAATTCCTTTACTCTGTGGAAGACATGATCTGCTTTCTTCTCCTCTGCTGTGTTCCAGGTAATATATTTTCTCAAGGAATTAGCTTATGTGTAGAAAAATATTAGTTTCATTCATGATTTTTCACAATATAATTGTTCTTTTCAACACTTTTCTTGTCACCCAGGAGTCTGTCTGGGTCTTGAGGTCCGTCAATCTCACTCTGACATTTTCACAAAACCTGGAGATAAAGTGCAGATCTTCTGCAGTCATGATAAAACAGACTACACACAGATGCTGTGGTACCAGCGCTCACCAGGAGACACAACCATGAAACTGATTGGATATTTGAATTATGATGATGCTACAAAAGAGGGGTCATATAAGGAACATTTTAATATCACAGGAGATTTAAGTGGAGATAAAGCAAAGAATGGCTCTCTTACAGTTCAGATAACTGGACCTGAGCACAGTGCAGTTTATTACTGTGCAGCCAGGTATGCACAGTGACTCTAACTTATTTCTTCTTGAAACAAAAACTAACTCTTATCACAATCAATGTTTAAATGAGACTTCGAACAGACTCCTCCCAGCTGCACTTTCATTGAAGCTTTCATCTTTGCCAGCATATGTACAGTGATAGTGGGGGGTTTAATCACTTCCTCTTCCTCTCTAAAGGCAACCTCGCATTCTATCAACATCAGTTGCCATTATAATGTTAAAACTGATTTCCCAGTGAAATATAGATTGAATAAGAAGTATTTTGGACCCCATTAATCTGGGAAACCCATTGGCTATATCAGTTTATCAATTATAGACCAATTATAGACCCACAAAAAGAGAATGAGATTCAGTTTTTTTTTTACCTCATATTAAAAAATAAATAAATAAATCCGCAAGATTTGTTTACATGTAGGCAACCAAAGCCTGCTCAAACAAGCGATTGGCAATACAAAGAGAAAGAGGCTTCAGGCCCCCAAAAAATGATTGAATTATTCCTTTTTTGTTTCAAAACAATGAAGAGAACTGTTTACCCCGTTATCTATCATGTTTTTCAAACAGGTGCACATTATTGTAAAAAATTATTGAACAAAAATACTAGCTGCAACCTTAGTCAAGTGTTGCTATATGCATTTTTATGACAATGACCAAACCTTTGTGGTCCTTTTATTTCATTTTCTAACATGTGAAAACTAAAATAACTAGGGCTGTCAAAAGATTACAATTTTTAATAAAGATTAATCACAGGGTAGCTGTGGATTAATCACGATTAATCACGATTAATTACCATTTTGTAAATATGCCAAAAAAATTCTAATTTCCTCTTTATATTGTTGTAGGAACGGAGAGATAAATAAATAATGTGAAAATATAAATGTAAAGAACAATAAAATACTGTGAATAACTTGTAAAAACCTATACAAACTTAGTAAAAAATAAAGATTACATTGTAAAAAAAAAAAACACATTATAAGACAATAAAAATTAATAGAAAAAATAAAATGCTGTAAATAAACTATACATTGCACTGTAAATAACTCCCATTGCACTGTAAATAACTCACATTATAAACAAAATATAAAGTATAGAAGTTAAATAGTTTTCTTACTAAACCCACAGCAGGAAATTCCTCATCAGCACTTTGAAGCACTACTTCTACTTGTTAGCGTTAGCGTCAGCTAGCATTCTGACGCTAATGTTAGCTGCTGTCTGTGTCCCCGTTAGTTTGACAGTGACTGTTAATGTTATGATTATATAATTATCTGCGCCAGTAGCGCCACTTACAACTGTGTGTCTTTCTGTCTTTCTTTCTTCTTTGTCCTCTTTTTTTCTTCCTCTTCTAACTTCCTGATTGATAACTCCTCTTCAATTTCCTTCAGCTTCACACAGGTTAACGTGAGGAGACGTGGGGCCCCTTTAGGGAGGTTTCCTACTGCGATGTCATTGCAAATCAACCCTTGTTGTTTAAGGGAGACGGGGATGCGGCTGCTCACTGATGCTTGGGACCCCAAGCAGTTGCCCGCCGCCTTGCCTGTTCATAAACTGCACGTCTACCCGCATCGTGATGAAAGTGAAAAAGTGCGTTAATGCGTTAAAAAAAAAAAATTAACGCGTTAATTCCACAAATTAATCATCCTGCGTTAACGCGTTAATTTTGACAGCCCTAAAAATAACATCATATAACATAACAAAATAACATTACAAATCTTGGAAATGTATGAGAGGCCATTTTTAGAGAAATAATTCAGTCGTGCGCTCACATCACCATACTCTGTCACAAACACTACTATAGATCCCTATGGCAGCCTACTTCACGCGCGCGTCACCTTCTCTCTACTGCGCATGTCGGTTGCAGAAAGCACTATTGTGAGCAACACAACAACATGTCTCGTTGTGCTGTCAGTTGCACTAATCGCTTTAACAAACAAGACAAACCCTGAAGTTTTACCGGATACAGAGTTGCACTCCTTTCAAGGCTAACCGGAGACGTCTTTGATTGCAAGACATCAGGAGGAGCGACTGGAACGAGCAAATGATAAAAGAAGCAAGAATTTTTGTTAATGTTACGTTAATTTTGGCCTCAGGTAACAAGCTAACATGAATGAAGTAATTATTACTATGCATAACAATGTTGTACAGCTCATTTGGACAATATGGGGGGCTGGATATAAACATGTTAATAACTCAAAAACTAAAGCAGCACAAACGACAATTTTTGCTGCACAAACCTGCACAAACGAAGCACAATCGATTACAAGTATTTTGAAATGGTTTTATTGGGGGTGGGGGGCCAACTTCACGGAGCTCTGTGAGCTTCCGTGCTGCTGTGATTCGTTCACTGTCAGTCACTGACTCACTCATGATTCGCGCGTACGAACGAACTGAGACAGAGAGCTGTCACGGAGGAGGACATGAATCACGTTCAGCTGTCACTGACTCTTCATGATTCGCAAACACAGAACTGTGACGGATTCAGTCCACGGCGAAACAGTCGCGGCGGCGCGCTGCTGTGTGTCTATTATAGAAGACTTTTACAGAAACGGGAGACACTTTATTTGTCCTTTTCTCCAAGCTAACGGCTAATGTTGAGTCAAGCAACACACACACACACACACACACACACACACACACACACACACACACACACACACACACACGCCCCATTAACAAACTTAGGTACACATAATGAGAGGAGAGGAGACAGAAGAGAGACTCACCAATAGCTGCAAGATTTGATTGCATATTTAAATTTCTATTTTATTTTTCATTTGTTTGACACTTTTTGTGTGTTAGTTTGTTTAGTTTCTCGATTTAATATTTGTTTTGTATTATTTAAGCTATTTACTTTTTGTGTGATTGCATTTAAATTTGTATTCCATTCTTAATATTTAAAATGTACAGTGTTTATAATACTTTTACTTTGTCATTTTGCTTTTTATTTATTATTTCCCACTTTTATTATTTATTGTTTCCATTTCAGTGCAATAAAACATTTAACAATCAGACATTTAGTGACACACTTTATTTGTTTATTTGACAGGCTTGAAATGCATGCACATAGTGTTTCGTTCCTCAGTTCAGTTGAGCTCAGCAGCAGCCATCCGTTATCGAAAGGATCAAGCTGTCAAAAATGGATGGATGGAATAAGTAATGGTTGCGAAGATTCTATGTAATATTGTCCTCTGTTAAGGAGTTTGACAGCAGATTACTCAAAAAGTACACCTACTTGATATTATTCATGTAGGTAGTCTAGGAGATACTTAATTCAGTAGTGTATGAATTTTGGACTACTTATTGAAAAAAGGCTTTTTATTCCATGTTAAAGTTGGGTGAAATCGACTTAATCTTGTCCTCTGTAGAGGATTTTGAAAGAGGATTATTCAAAAAGTACACAGTAAAAGTACTTGATATTATTCATGTAGGTAGTCTAGGAGGTACTCAATTCAGTAGTGTATGAATCTTGGACTACTTATGGAAAAAATAATTTTTATCCCATGTTAAATTTGGGTGAAATCGACTTAATCTTGTCCTCTGTAGAGGAGTTTGAAAGAGGATTATTCAAAAAGTACACAGTAAAAGTACTTGATATTATTCATGCAGGTAGTCTAGGAAGTACTTAGTTCAGTAGTGTATGACTCTCGGACTACTTATGGAAAAAAGGCTTTTTATTCCATGTTAAAGTTGGGTGAAATCGACTTAATCTTGTCCTCTGTAAAGGATTTTGAAAGAGGATTACCGATGATAATGATTGGTAGACGGCGGTAGGTGGCGCCACATGCCAAAACATGATTTGAAAACATAAACATGATTTGCATTCTGGAAAATAGTTTTTTTAATGCAAATATTTTGGCTGTACTGTTGTTGTTGGTGAGTTCAGTTTGTTATATGAACATTATTCCTGAGTCTCTGTGACATATTAGGAGGATTTTATGGCCAGTTGCTTCAGATTTATTACATAATACACCTTTAAATGTGATGAACACACGACTTAGAGTTGAAATATAAACAGGTTGAGTGAAAGAATCGGGAGTTATTAAACTACTTAAAAACATTGTTGTTGTTCCTAATAATTATAAAATGATATAAGGGAAATCAGGCAAAGGCAACATGATTCCTGTAACACATATAGAGTAATAGCCACAGTCAATTAAATGAACCATTTTCATTGATCGTTTTAATCTTTATCTACGTCACTGTACTTTTCAATTTTGCATTTATTTACAAATCCATGGTTTAAAGCCGAAGTTAACGTGACGTCGGTATTCATGAAATCCACTAGCGCACGTCATTAGCGTACTCCCATCATGCCTTTCGCTGTTCATGTACGCGCCGAGCAAGTCGATAACGCAGACAGCTCGTTCACATAGCCGAGAGGCATTATGGGAGTGACACTACTGCGCATGCTCTATGGGCCCCATAACCCGGAAATAAACGCGGAAGTCAAAAACTTGTTTGGCATATGCGCTGGGTGAGCAGCTTATCCTATACAAAGGCAGCAGCCAGTCGCATCACATCCGGGCGTTCTGCTGCTTCTCATTGGCTAATAAGCTGTCAATCAAAACTTCTATTGGCTGTAAGGAAGCCACAGAGGTGTCAATCATTCATCTAGACTCATCCCTCGCTCAGATACAGCCAACGAAGAGAGCCACAGCTCAATAGAGCCATCTGGTGTTTTTGGAATGGAAAATATGTCGAATTCTGAACTTTGAACCAAAGCCATAAACAGTTTTATTGAACACTATTAGTGATTACTGTGAGTAAAAACAAGTAGTTTAATGAATAAATACAAAGGGCACCAATGTTTCTAAAATGTGAAATATGAAACCTGCAGTTTTCTAACAGAAGACTAAGGTCAGACTGTGTACGCCAGTATCCAGATATACTTTAACAGCTTCTGTGCTGTGAGTACACCCCAGCACAGCGCCACCTCTTTTCAGAAAATGGAGTTTATTCTTCTCCAAAAGGCCTATGTTGTTGCTATCTCATCATCTTTGTTATTTACTAATTTACTTTTAGAAACATATTCTTAATAATTTTCAGACAAGAACGCCACAGCATTGGGCCCGGATATGGACTTGATTGAGGATACAGGAGGCATAACACTCAATTGCTTGCTGTGAATTATCAGATTTTACTTCTGCTGTGTTCTCGCTCAGATATTATGTGGAAATCTGACTATAGAGATAGTAGGAGTTCCTGGGATAATGTTCAAACCGACTTTTTCAGTTATTTGCATCCTCACATCTCTCCAGTCACCTTGAGGAACATGTCTAGCTTTTAAAAGGAACCCCGTCTATGAAGAATTGTAGTTGTTAAAAGATAAATAATAATGTTAGTATCAGTTATAATAAAGTGATATAAAAAACCCTCTTGATGTCTTAGTTTTTATAAAATTTGTAAAAAAGAGTTTAACTCGTAGGTCGCCATTGTTATTTACGTCGCAATGCACTCTGGGTAGTGTCGTCATAAGGTTGCATAAGGCTTCGGGACACTGTTGTGACTGTTCATATGTTCAGCCTTTTTATTTTAAACCTAAACAAAACATTAAGGAGGAGACCGAGTGTCCTCCTCTTCTTGTTTATCCAACTCACGTTTATCTGTGTAAGTGTGGGCCATGGTAACAACTCAGTGCACATCAGCTGGCCACTGTACCGCTGCATCTGACGTGTTTGGATCTATCTGTCTGAGTGGCAGCATCATTCATATGTGGCACGCTTTGGTTGTTTTTTCGGCCAATCGCCTGACGGTCACGAAGAACACAAGGCTACTTATGCTCCCAGCCAAGGCTGCAGCTGCTGCTGCTGCAGTGTGTGTGTGTGTGTGTGTGTGTGTGTGTGTGTGTGTGTGTGTGTGTGTGTCGGTGTGTTCACCGTTGGATGATGGACAAGGAAAACCCGCAGAAGAAGTAAACTGTGGCTGTACTTCTTAACAAAGACAGAGACAGACACAGATGTCACTTCTGCTGTGAGTGGACTCGTTAGCATTTTAAGCTAGCGATCTGTATGCTAACGTGTTATCATAAACGTTAGCAGACTTCATCGTCGCAAAAACAACAAACGTGTTTTCATTAAAGTTGTTAATCTACATAACGTTAGTGTTCATTCACATACAGGGATTAAAACACGTTTTGTCTTTTAATAATCCACTGTGCGTTTCAGAATATTATGTGGCTGCATTGTTATTCACTAGCTTCAGGGCTTGAATCATGTGTGAATGACACAGCTTTGTGTATGAAGTATTGACTGTGATGCTAATGATTTACCAACTAGCTGAGAGTTAGCACATCATCAGCTCATTCAGTAGCAGACTGGAGAACACTGTAACGTTACACTTACTGATTACTTAACTGACTGAAGAGGTGCATTATCAGCTTCCTCTGTGACCAGTGCTGTGTCTGATGGTTCGCCTAACGTTACAGGAGCGGGTTGCCTGCTCAGGAGAGCATCCAGCGTCTCTTGTCTGTGGCGTTTTTAATGCGCATTACACTCGCTGCTCGAGGGTGTTTATGTGGGAAAATTGTTGGAAAAGCATTTGGTTTTAGTCTTCAATTATACCCAGCCGCTCCGGTGAGCTCTTTCAGCAGTTGTGGAGAAAAATGTTGAGAACACAGCCGCGGATCTTTGGGAAGTTGTGTCCGTCCACAGGGATCTTCCCACTGTTTTCCCCTCTTCTTGTCAGTAGGAAAGCAGTGTAAACTCACATCAATCCCCTTGTTGTCTTTTGACTGGAAATTGGATCCAAAAGCAGCACAATGTGGCATTTTACTTTATAATTACTTTAACTGTGCACAATCAAACAAACACTAGGTCAATAGCTATTCTACCAAGTGCAACCATTATATGTCATCCCCCCCAGAGTGCATTGCGCACGGAAAGCATGGCGTCCTATGCATGTCAAAATATGTACTTAATATTATAGATTTTTAAATCAATGGCAATATTTTATGTGTTTCTAACAACATCTTTTAGTAGAAGAAAACAATTTTGGCTTATTAGGGCCTACAAGTCTTCATAGCCGGAGTTCCTGTTAACGCAGTCTTACTCAAAGGAAGTTCTGTATTTGCCAAAAAACCTTATGTAAATCAGTTTCTCCACATCCACTTCCTGCCCCTCCCTCTGATGTACAAAGCACAGAGGAGCCAGTCGCTGACTCCTCATATTCAACATGAAGCCCTGTCTCATCATATCTATCATCACTGCGTGCTGGATAAAAGGTATCATTCATTCATTAAGCCGCATTATTTCAAAATTCATATCAAACCTTAAAGCATTTTCAAAGGAAGTTAATGCCTCTTTCTTAATGCTGCTTTCACAGTAATTGATTTATTCCCGTAGGTGCATTACAAGAGGTGATCCACAAACAGCAAATTTTAATCCATACATTCTCTTTTGACAGGTGTTCACCTCAGTAAAGAAAAACAAGTGTTTCAGACTCCAGCTGACCTTTTCATGAAATCAAAAGGTCAAGTCAATGTGAGCCTTACACATAACATCCCAAGCTATGACACGATCCTCTGGTATCAGCGCTCAGCAGGAGACAATTCCCTAAAGCTGATTGGCTATGTTTATTATAAAACACCCAGTATTGAGAAATCGTTTCCCAAACGCTTCAGTGTGAGTGGAGACGGAGAGAAAACGGCTTATCTTCACATCCAAAACCTTTCACACCCTGAGGACAGCAGAGAATATTTTGGAGCAGCAAGTATGCACAGCAATAAAGACAGTGACTATGTCACACAAAAACCTCCAGAATGATGATGCAACAGATAACAGCAGCAAAGTCACATGACACTGCAACACAGCTGCGAGAAACAGTGTTGATTCAGTACAACACACAAACTAACAGCCACTTTATAAGGTACACCTATTCAAATGCTTGTTAACACAAATCTAATAAGCCAATCATATGGCAGCAACTCTGTGAATTCAGGCGTGTGCAGTGTCAAGACAGCTAGCTCAAGATGCTGAGCAAAAAACTGTGCATCAGAATGAGGAAAATGAGGCGTATTACAGTTTTTCTCCATTGGTTTGGCTCATTTCTTGAAACCGAAATTACATTCTCAAAACTCTAAGATAGTTTAGCACAACACCATAGTTCACTTGCAAAAGCTCATATCTCTGTCAAAACTGTTCATTCATGCTTCAAAACTAAATTCCTTTCTGATATAAATAGTCAGTGTCACCAAAATGCAAAAGATCCTTCTCAATTGGTTTGGCTCATTTCTCGAACCAGACCGGACGTTCTCTACGCTCTTGGTGCTTTTGACAAAATAACCTGGATGGTTCAGCACAACACCATGGTTCACCTGCAGAAGCTCATATCTCTCCCAAAACAGTTGACTTATGTGTCAAAACTAAATTTATTTCTCATAAAAATAGCCAGTGGCCTCAAAATCCATTGTCCTTTTGGACAATGGATTGTAAGCACTGCAAGTCAAAATGTTTAGATGTTTTGTCGCTGTTGCAGAGGAACATTGAAATATCCCTCATGTCCTCAGTCCTTTGCTTGGAGCAGGGACCTCTGATTTTGAGCATGATGCTCATACACTATCTCCCGCCAAGCGGAGAAAAACTCTTCAATACTATTGAGGAAAGGAGAGTAAGGTGGTAGGAACACCATGACCATCCTTGGATGAGTAGTGAACCTGGATCTGATGAGCAGGCCATGGAGGAAATTCACATTGTCCCACACAAGTGCACACTTTGGTAGGTGAGGCCCGACCAGACCTCTCATTTTCAGGGATCAAATCAGAATGAAGGTGGCCCGAGAAAATGAGGAGCTTCTGTGTAATTGAGGTCAAGGTCAGGTGAAAATAGAACTTTGCTAACAAAGGAGGAGTTTCACACATCTTAGATGACAGATCAGATCAAAGAATGTGTCAATTATGATAAATTTATCAAATGTTCCAAGAGATTCATATATGATATTCTTGACTAATTTTGACAATTGAACAGACTATTGTGCAAGTGATGACTTACACAATGAAATGATGCTAACATGTTTTGCAGAGAACAACCATTAGACTGAGACTTCGACAATCAGTTTAGATCAACAAGATCTATTCACTTGGAAACTGTGCTAACTGTGTGCTACAAGTACTTAATCATTTACAAAGATGTACTAAGACAATTGCAATTTGATAAATGAATGAGAAATGCAATTCTGTTTTGGACAACTGCAAAGTGGTTTGGAGATTTGTCCATGTAGTTTTGAGAATGTCATTTATGTTTCAAGAAATGAGCCAAACCAATGGAGAAAAACTGTAAGTGGCTTGAGAGCATTATTATTATTATTACAGTTTTGAAGGCAACAGGTGACGTGATGAACAACAAAAAGCTTCAAAATAGGCATCTATAACTTCACGATTAAATATCACAAATAATTATTTTGCTCATGAGTTTAATAATAATAAGCAATAATAATGAATTACAGTTAAAGAAAGGCCAAATCTGAATGCACTATCTAAAGCCAAGCCAGTGGACTACAGCAGAAGAGAGCCCCTGAGCTTATTAGGTGTCCTGTGTACCTAATAAAATGGTCAGTTAGTGAATATTTGATATTTTTCTATCCCAGTGCGACAAAAAAAGCAGGAAAAGTTGACAGAAACTAAAGTGAACACTTGGAAATGCAGTATATCTGTATCTTGAGAAACTGAGTCAGCCAATAGATGGAGACACAGGACATGGTTCAAAGCTCATGTCAGGAGGAAGTGGAGATGAATTAACCGACACACAGAGACGTATCACCCTGCCTCTTACTTTTCCTTCCATCACTGTCTTACAATGTCTTTATCTACTCACATGTTTGGTTTTCTCTTCATCTGTTTTAAATGTAAGATGTACTACTAATTACAAGACAGTAATCATTCATAAAAAAAAATAATAATAATAATGATATATGATACTTGAGTCTTGTATTGCTTTTGCTTAATCTGAATAAATTATATCAACTAAATCTTCTTTCTCCACAGGTCAGGTGAGCGCTGTTACATTTCAACCGTCTCCTCCTCAAATAGTGAAGGAGAAAACCGATGTGAGGATCAGCTGCAGTCACAGTGATAATAGCCTTCTGTTAATGCTCTGGTATCAGCAACAGCATGACAGTCCGTCTTTGACCCTCATTGGGTTTGGATACGCACAAAGCCCCCCAACCTACGAGGGATCCTTTGGGAAACAATTCCAGCTGACAAGAGAAGACATAACAAAGGGGGCACTAATCATTTCGAGTGCGAACACATCGCACACTGCTGTTTATTTCTGCGCTGCCAGTACACAGTGATGTGGTTTAGCTTCACTCCCCACCCAAAAATCCATCTCCTGTAAATGAGATTTAATGTGTCTCCTTTTATAGACTCTCTCTGCAGGGAGCTGCATTTCTCTTGCAACAGCAGGACAAACCTGGACAATTGTCTCCAAGTGTAATTGGATTTCTTATCATCTTACTTCCATATAAGTAACTTAGCCCCAGAACCTTTTTTAGCTGTGCTGTTATTTTACTACAGGGATGACTACAGTGTGTGTTATCATCGCATCCAAGAATAGTCGACTAAAAAGCCAGGGTGTATGACAAGCCGTTTGAGCATTTATTCAATATCCTTGATATCAGACTTAAGGTCTATGTAGTAAGGTTTTTGTCCTCACTAGAAAGACAATTTAGCACACGATCAGAACTACTAGGGTGCACTAGTAGAACGACTGTCTACTAGTAACGTCTTTTCCACTACTATTGCCACTTTTGGCCTACTAGTGCTCAATCAAACCTTTCTAGTAAAACTACTGTGCTGCATTAGTCACACTATAGGCCTTAGACATGTGTCATGCACTAGTGCCCTACTGGACTCTACTAGTAGCACCAAAATGCCCACTAGTAGCATCAGTAAGGCATTTTTGACCTCACTAGTAATTCTAGTAACCTTGAGAATAACCACTACTATTATTAGTGAAAGCACCAGTAAGAAGTGTTTGACCACTTATTGAAAATAACCACTAGTAGTACTAGTAAGAGCCAAAATGTCCACTAGTGGCACTAGTAAGGCATTTTTGACCTCACTAGTACTACAGTAACATTGAGAATAACCAGTAGTACTAGTGAGAGCCAAAAATGTCCACTAGTAGCACTAGTAAGATGTTTTTGACCTCACTAGTAGTACTAGTGAGGTCAAAATGTCTACTAGTGAATATTTGGACCCTTACTAGTGCTACTAGTAGGCCAAAAACACCTTACTAGTACTACTAGTGGGCATTTTGGTACTTACTAGTATTACGAGTGAGGTCATTAGCAACAGAAAGAGTGATTTTAATTAGATGCCACATTTTTCAGTTTTCGTTTATTAATGTTAAAAACACATTATAATGCTAAAGGTAGCATTATACACACAAATTGACACAAATTACTATTCTACATTGAAGCAAAAAAAAAAAAATCATCTGCTGAAGAAACTGAAAAGTGTAAATGTTTTTTGGTTGTTGTTAGTTGTGTAATGTTTGTCATATTGGAAATTTGCTAGTTAAAATATACACTTACAGCAAAATGATTTTAACAAATTCTCAACTGAAGTACAAAAAAAAAAAAAAATTTACATGAGAACATGAAAGGAAATATTGAACAGTGTTGCAGTTTCCATCACCACAAAGAGCAGATCAGCTCAGATAAACATGCAGGTGTTGTTAACATGGTAAATATAATTTGCCCCGAACACTCGCTCAACTGTTTTATTCACTCTTGCCAAGTATATCTGTTATTATATTTCATTTAATTTTATTTCAGTGTGCAGCAACCAGATAAAAATGAACTTCAAAGTATAAGAGGTTATCAGACACTGACCCCTGCAGGGTTCATGGGGGATTGCACTGCATTCACAAATCATCTTCTGATTTGGGAAAATCAGGATAATTATGTGAGTTATGAGTCGGTCAAATATTTGAAAGCAGCAAAGAAGTAGCCTGAATCATTCATAGTGTACATATAACAGACATAGACATAACCTCATAAAAATACTTATTATGCTTCACAATTAAACACATATTTTTTTACTTTAAATGTACACGGATATGAAGCTACAGTGTGAAATATGTTACATACATACACTTATATCACACAGTATTTATAGTATCAGATTATTATTTGTGCAATAATAATTTTAATTTTCATGTTCTTCATTAAAACCTCATCAAAGCTCATAAAGCTCCTTTATATTTATTTGTGCATATCACACGTTCTACTCCACGATCATTATCTTTGCGGATTCATGTTATAATAACTTAATGTGTATAATAATATAATCAGTCTATAAAACTACATCAATAAAGCAAAAAAAATAAATATATTATGATATATGATATTGGACATGTTATGATCTGGCACAACACAATATATTATGACATGATATGATTAGGTTTATTTTTTACAATCAATAAATCTGTGAATTAGTTTCTCAATTATTGGATTAATTGTTTGTACCATTTTTGTTTCCCAGCCCTCAAAATAATGTTTTCAAATTATTGTTTAATTATTTTATGTATTTATTGTTTATTTAACCAGAAAAAAGACCCATTTCACAATGGTGACCTGCAAGGCAGCAACACACTGAACCAGTGATAAACCTCAGAGCACAATGGTAGACCATGGTAGACATGGACTTATGCAGCTGTTAGAAGCACACATACAGCATCGCCATAATCAAGTAGAGGTCAGAAGGTAGCTGATATCAGAAGCTTCCTATATTCCCTTTCTCTGAGGGAGAAATGTTAGTTGTTTCTGTAAAAGAAACTGAGCTTTGTCCTTGACTTAGAAACCACATTTTTAACATGCACTTTGAATGATAGCTCCCCATCAATAATTAATCCCAGGTACTGGCTCTGCAACTCTGAAGTTCTAATTGAGGGGATTATTTTCTCATGGGAACAGTTTAATGTAACAGTTTCTGCACTGCATCAAAGGCAGACTGCAAAAATGTGAATGCTTGTGCAATCAATTGTGAACCACAGTAAATTGCGGAATCATCAGCATACAAACTGTATGAGGCATTTGACAACTTTGCACACAGATCGTTCATGTAGCTTGTAAACAAAATGGGTCCTAGAACTAAACCTTGAGGTACACCTTTTGTAGCCTCAAGAAAGCTGGAACTTACTCCAGCCATCTGAACGCATTGCGTCCTATTTGCCAAATAATCTTTAAACCAAGTGGCAGCTTGTGCGGACATGCCGTATTTGACAAGAATATCTAGCAAGAGATTGTGATCCACAGTGTCAAATGCCTTGGACAGGTCAATGAACAGAGCAACACAAAAGCTTTTTGGGTCCAATGCCTCAAACATAGCATTTATAACTTTTAGGGCAGCAGTGATAGTGCCGTGTTGCTTCCTAAAATCTAACTGAAGGGAGTTTAGAAAGTAAAATTCCTTCAATTCAGTGGGGATTATTATTAGGGATTATTTCACCACCATTATCCTGAATTGCATGTTTATTTATCATTCGTTTCCACTTAATAATAGACGGATCATGCAAAAAAGCCTGCTCATGAAAATCTCTTAATTAGAATGTGTGTTTTAGTTTTGGACTTTTAAACAGTTTCTTTTCAATAATTATTCTGTTTCAATCATTTCTTTGTCACACGGTGCAAAGAAAACAAAAAAAAATCCACATTTAAGAAGCAGAAAAATCAAAGAGATTGTTTTAAATGTTAAGAAAAACACCAAAAATCGATGGTCAAAGTAGTTATGTATGTATGTAATATAATATAATTCAAGATAAAATATGTTATATAATACAACATAATATAATTTATATTATAATTAGTCTGCAACAAAAAGACGGACGAGTTCCAGTGCAAAAATAATGATTTATTTAAACAAATGAGGAAAAATAGACAGTAATCAGGCATGTGTGTGTGTGTGGGGGGGGGGGGGGGGGTGTGCGTGTGTGTGTGTGTGTGTGTGTGTAAGGGAAAATAAGGCCAGTGATGTCACTTCCTCTGAGCAGCCACAAAAAAAAAACACAAACAAAACAAAAACTATTTTGCGTTTTTCCTTCCCCGCAGTTGTGTCTTTTCTTAGCTGCTGCAGAAATAGCAGCAGCGTGCATGTGTGTGTGTGTGTGTGTGTGTGTGTGTGTGTGTGTGTGCAGGGAGCTGCAGCGCCAACTGCACAGCTGCTTCCACACAGATGGAGGCTGAGATATGCACCATGACAAAAACACTGCAGGTTTTTGTGTGATGCTTTTTCACCGTGGGGACAGGGGGGACACAGTGATATATTCCCATAGAGCCGCTGTACAAAAACCTCCTCCCATTCACACACACACACACACACACACACACACACACTACACGCTTAGTGAACACGGTATATTAAAAAAACATCAATAATATGTTGACTCTCATATTTCAAAAATAAAAACACATTATGCAGAGAATATTTTGATTTTAAACATTAAATAAACTTTTAACATTCAAACCTTTTGATTTCTACTAAAACTCAACGTCACAATTGGACTGCAGGATTAAATCTTCATCCTCCTGGATTATTAGACCATGTCTCAGCAACATTTTTGTATAAAGTTTTGATGAGTTTTTGGATGGGGAGACGGTCAGTGTGACACTGGAACTGAAGCTGACTTGGGAAAAGGAACACAGGGCCCAATTTTGGGTAAGTCTGAACTTCAACAGCCTCATATTATTAAAAACAGAACAGGAAAAAGCTGGTGTGAATGTGAAGGACAAAGTGAAATATATTGAGCTGAGCAGAAAACACTGTGAACTACGGTAATCCTGCTTACTTCGGCCAAGGAACCAAACTGACAGTTTTAGGTAAATATTTCCTATTATTTCCGATTTATTCATGAAAATCCCTCCACTTTAGAGCTGAGGTGTAAACAGATGAATATGTGCAAAAAAAATAAATGCATTTATGGTCGAGAAAGAGAGACTCAGTCAAGATTGATGCTCAGTCTTTTTGCACTGTGACAATGTCAACGAGGCTTACTTTGGAGAAGGAACCAAACTGACAGTTGTAGGTAAATGTTACGCTTGTTATTCTTTATTCATTACTTGAATGTTTATCGTTTAGCGCATCTGTACTGTGACAGAGAATCTGGAGTTTATTTCGCAAAAGGAACTAAACTCACAGTTTTAGTTGAGTCTGAAAACACTGTGAATAACAATTATCCTGCTTACTTTGGAGGAGGAACCAAGCTGACAGTTTTAGGTAAATATGTATTTTATTACTACATATTCATTACGGTCACCTTGATTTAGAAACTATGTATATACTGAAAAAAAATTATTAAAGACACCCTGAAATATTGAGCTGAGCAGAAAACACTGTGACCAACACTTATCCTGCTTACTTTGGAGAAGGAACTAAACTGACAGTTTTAGGTGAGTCTGAGCTTTTACATATTCAAATAAAATGTCAACAACAGAAATGTTAAGAAAAATGTGAAGAAAAAAATCTGTTGTGGAATCTTTTGAAATATTGAGCTGAGCAGAAAACACTGTGAACACTGGTAATCCTGTGTACTTTGGGCAAGGAACCAAACTGACAGTTTTAGGTAAATATCTCCATTTATTACTGTTTATTGTTGACTGCACCTTTGACTCTGTGTATGTTATATTTATATATTATGAAAATAACCTTTAAATATAGAAATGTTGATGTGAATGTGGAGAAAAGAGTGAAATCTGACCAACACTGAGCATGCTTTCTTCAGAAAGGAACCAGTTGTATGTATTGTACATTAATCACTGACACTTTCATTTAGAGACTTAATGTAAACAGAAACATTGCTACAAATGTTCCAAAAACACTTTTTATAGAGACAGACTGGAGAGTTTGACGTTCAGTCATTTTACACTGTGACAACAACAACGAAGCTTACTTTGGAAAAGGAACCAAACTGACAGTTTTAGGTAAATATTACTGTTCATTCTCATGTCACGTTGTTTTAGAGTCACAATAAACGAGCTTCAATGATTTCAATCATATTTAGAAAATTGTTGATAAAGGTTGAAATAGAAAAGGCCGGTGTGAATGTGAAGGACAATATTGAGCTGAGCAGAAAACACTGTGAACTACAATGATCCTGCTTACTTTGGAAAAGGAACCAAACTGACAGTTTTAGGTAATTATTTCCATTCATTACTGTTCATTCATGACTATTTAGAGTCCAAACACGTTTTCTTGTTGTTGTTTTTGTTTTTAACAACCCTAACCAACACACCAAACTTCAGCTCTAAAATGAGTGAAATTGGGCTTCTTAACTGACTAACAATAGCATAATTGCTGCATAAAAGCTGTAAATATTATAAAAATATGCCATATAAAATAGAATAGAACGAATTCAGTTTAAAAGCCGGTGAAGAAACACAGAATGTGAGTGTGAGTCAAATCCACTGTGACTCCAGTGGTTCTGAAGCTCACTTCGGCGGAGGAACAAAATTAACCGTTTTAGGTAAGAAACAATAAAACGTGTTGTCTATTTACAGTAAGACAAGAGAAAAGTAGAAGTGGATGTTTTGGAAAAAAGCAACTGCAGCTTCATGAGTTCTATATAGTTTGAGTTTGGCTCGGAGTTTTAGGTCACTGATGTCAAACACTGTGTCAGTACGAGGCTTATTTCGGCGCTGGAACAAAACTGACTGTTTTAGGTGAGTTTAAAGTAACTGGAACAGTGTTAAACAGACTTGTGGTGCAGGAAATTATCATAAAAGAAGATGGTATTAAAATGAGAGTTTCCTGATACTGTAAATTCAGCTGTGCACATTCTTTTGTGGATGGAGGTTGGTGAGGAAGTGATAAAAGACGAGTTGCCTCAGAAAACAAGAGGCAACATGCAGGACAAGGTTTTGTTCCAGTTGAAATTCTCTGTGCTCATACACCGAAGCTTACTTTGGAGCTGGAACTAAACTCACCGTTTTAGGTAAGAAATCCCTCAGAAATAACAGCACTGACTCAAATCTCTCAGCTTATATTCATATCAAGGTTAAGAAAACACTTACTGGGAAGAAAATGCACCAACTTCAAGCGAAAACGTAAGAATTGAGTTTTGAAATACTGCGAGTTTCCAGTCCGAGGCTTTACTGAACTCACTGTTTTAGGTAAGAAATCCTGCAGAAAATCTCTCTCTTAACATTATAGTCACAGTTTAGAACATAATGATGATCGGGAATAAAATAGTTGTAATAGAATGTTGTGTAAAGTATTTAAAGTTTGGCTCTGAATATGACGGTCACCGTGAGGTCTTAACAACTCCGTGTGAAATACTGTGAGTTTCCAGTCAGAGGCTTACTTTGGAGCTGGAACTAAACTCACTGTTTTAGGTAAGACAAGTAAAATACGTTAATATCACATCTTATAGTATAGATACACAAATGTATATACAGTATTTATAAGTTATAATTAATAACAGAGTTGGTCTAAAGCTTAGAGAGACGATCAGTTTTTCCTGTAGCCTTGTATCAGTGTGAATAACTTCAACCCAGCTTACTTTGGCAGTGGCACCAGACTGACAGTTTTGGGTAAGAAAAGATGTTCCTGTGCAAAAGTGCTTCATTTCTCACCTTAATGTAACCTAGTTGTGTAAGTGTTGTTAATTATCTCGTGTGTGCACGAAAATGTAAGAAAACGGCTCAAGTTCAGATACAGAACTCAGTAATATGTGACTGTCAATGTTTAAAAAGTATTGAATGAACAATAATTAAATTATAAGGGATAATTATTAGAGAAATAGGAGTTGAGTTCAGTTTGTGTCAGTTTTTCACCTGTGAGTCAACAATGTGCTCTGGATCTTATCCTGCTTATTTTGGAGAGGGAACCAGACTAACTGTTCTTGGTAAGATTGTTCTAATCCTTTAAAAAAAATAACAGACATCGATGTGCAGATATACATATGTGGTTTGTGTGATCTGTTAAACTAGAAATCTTGTTTGTCTCATGATTAAACTATGGTGTTAACATGTCGCCACTTTGTTTACTCATGATTCATAAATGGCTTATCATTAGATGTTTTAACTCAGTAGATAAAAAAGGTGTATTAGTGATTTATACTTATACATCTGCACAATTTATAATTCTTTATATCTGCCTTTGTGTAAAATATATGAATAGTAGCAATAAATGGTGTTAGTTCATTTTAAGCTTCTTAAATGTGAATATTTTCTGGATTCTTTGCTCTATGTATCATAGTAATCATTAAAAATGAATCATTTCAGTTTGTGGACAAAACATCATCATTTCAAAGTTTGACATTTTCCTGATATTTCATGGACGTTTTACCTGCTCCTTAACAACACAATGATGAACACGTGGTTCATCAAGTTTTAAATATCAAATATAAATCACAGACTCCATTGTGAATCAATTTATCCCAAAACTTGAACATTTAACTGAAGATCAAACTGCAGGTGAAAGGATGATTTTTCCCCGATTCATACCCAAACACTCTTTTTATCGTATTTGTTTTGCAGAGCATGATGCCAAAGAACCAAAGGTGGAGGTGTTTAGGCCGTCGTCAAAGGAGTGTCGGAGCCTGAAGGACAATGAAAGAGAGAAGACTTTACTTTGTGTGGCCAGTGAATTCTACCCAGACCACATCAGCGTGTCCTGGAAGGATGATGGGGGGGAGGTCATCCCAGGTGTTGCCACTGACGAATTTGCCGTGCGGGACGGCAAGTACTACAAGATCAGCAGCAGACTGAGAGTCTCTGCTGAAGACTGGTACAACAAGGAGAAGAAGTACGAGTGCTTGGTCACATTCTTCAATGGGTCGAACTACATCAATCGTTCAGCCTCCATCTTTGGTGAAGAAGGTATGTTCATAATCTAAACCTGATCTGGACACACATGGACACAATCATCTGTTCTTAAAAATACATGTTTTTATTTTTCTTCCAGCTCCAAAAGACCTGCATATCAGAGGTGAATATATGACCCTGTGCTTCTGCTCATGTCACTGCATCACTTCAAACCAACATCAGCTGTCTGTTTCCCCTCTTTGAATCACGATTGCATCTCATCATGTCAATGTTTCCAGAAAACTACCTGAGGGCCACACAGAAAGCCAAACTCTCCTACACTGTGATCATCATCAAGAGCAGCATCTACGGAGCCTTTGTGGCCTTTCTGGTCTGGAAACTGAAGGTTTGTCAACACACAGCCTTTTAGAAATCAGTCAATGAAAAGTTCACGACTAATGAAGACATCGTGTTTCCTCTGTGATTGTTTCAGGGTTCAAGTGGGAAATAGAACGACTGAGAGAGAGACGAGCAGAGGACAATGAACTGATTTATGTAAAGAAAACATATATTCCGCTCACATTTTACTTACATACTCTGAAAATGAAACAAACAAACAGATTTTTATAGATTCTTCATCATTAAATGTGTTTTTCTTCTCAATAAAAGTGTTTCAAAGAACTTTTGTCTATTTTCCTTCATATCAGACATCTGCATGTACAAACTGTGGTTTAATCTAAACAAGAAAAAAAGGATTAAACACTTCTGTACAGATCTGTACAGAACGTTCAAATCAAATGTGTTTTAACAGATATGATATTTTTGTTAGAGGTAGATTATTACCACACAAAAGAGTTTAAACTGCTTTAAAAAATCAAAACCACGTTGTTGTTTTTTTACTGTATATGACCTACAAATAAACACTGCTGTGCTCAGATTTAAACATTAACACTTCGTACAATAATACAAATCAGCAAACCCCTGCTCTTTTAGGAAGTGGACAGAACAAATGAACAAAACAAAAACAAGTGACAGAGAATAAGGGCAACAGAAGACAACTCTGACAAATCAATTCATTCTTTTAAATCTAGCCTTAAAAACCTATAGCTGTTTGCCCCCGCGTTTAAATAAAAGTACAAATATACTACGCATACTATTTATTTTACCGCTCTATTTAAATGTTTTATTGGGTTTTAGTATACCTTTTATGTCTTTAGTGCGTCTATTGCTGCTGTATTTCTTTCTTTTTTTATTGTAAAGTACTTTTACTTTTTTGTTTCCAGTAAAAGACCGATGGCGTTTGAGCTGTAATGTCAATGTCGAACAATTTGCTGTGAAAAAACATCAATAAAATAAAAACCAGTCTTTGTGAAAGGTCATAAATAAACAATTAAACAAAACTGTACCTTGTTGGAGAAATTGCAGAGAATTGGATGCAGGTCAATGCATATTTTTTGGGAAATGTGATAAAACAACCCAATTTTGGAAAATAATATATGATTCATGACTGAAAATACTAGCTCCCCTTGTCTTAGATCTGTGTAACGTATGTCAAAATATACAATTAAAGGACAGATAATTGTAAAGGATATCTACATAATGGACTACTAAAAGACTACAGGAAGCTGAAAAGAAAAATGTATAAAACGGACAATATTTAAGAAAAGAACAGCGACAAATGGGTGAATGGCAAAACTGTAGCGTAAAACAGCTTTGAGTTGTCATCAAGAGTAGAAAAGTGCTAAATAAATACAAAACATTTACCCTTTACAAAGACCACAGGAAAGACCGCTGATTAAAAGACTGAGTAGAAGAAAATATGAACATCTTCTGAGAAAGTAACTCCCACATTTGGTTATATGTTGGTTTTACACTAATATAAAACGTTCAATAAAAAATCTTTTTTGAAGCCCTTTGTGTTTCATTTTATTCGTATGAAAAGTGCTTATGAAATAAAGTTTGATTTGCTGATTTGTGCTGCAACTCATTTTCATTTTCCATGAATCGGTCCATTATTATTTGTTTTATTATTACTTATTTCTCCTTTCAATATATAAAAAAAACATTAACACCCATGGCTATACTTTACAATACAGGTCAATTATACAGGTCAACATTATTTAATCAGCATTTATTAACTGTTAATGTTTTGACTAACCATATTAATAAAGTTATATATATATACAGCTGTTCATAACTGATTTAAATGACTGGAAATCTTGTTCAATAGTTAACTTTTATTAAAGGTTTCTGTAACAGTTGACAGTTTCAGTGACATTATATAAAATATTATTATAGACATTATATAAGCACTCAAATGATGACACTTTACATTTAACTAATGCTCCTCCTTGTCCTTTTGTAAAGTAAACAAAGCATCACTTAAAACATGTTCCACCAACTGTGTGATTGTTTAAGGGCTTTGATAAGGGTTAACAATGGTTAATAAGTAATATAAATACTAAAAATAAATAAGTTATTACTGTGTTAACCTTGAAAAATGTATGAATTAATACCGTAATTAACCTGAACATCATTAAAGTTAGTCGTTAAAACACGTACAACAGGATTTACTAATGTTGTGGAGTGTTCACAAACCCAGTAATTGTCAAAATAGAACAACAACATAACAGGAGTGTCATCTGTGTAAAAAGTGTGCAGAGGAGCAGAGAGCGACAGCAGAGCAGCGGATGTGGGCACAGAGCGCGTCCTGCACAACGCTCTCTGCGCTCAGAAACGACACAAGTGCAAAACTCCCACATCACCACAGCCCTCGTCTCTGAGGACGCACCTGCAGCTCTGCACCAACCCACAGGTCACACAGTCACACAGAGGAAACTTCCATTTCTGTGTCAACTGAAGCTTTGTATGACACACAGCAGCTGCTCACCGTTGTTGACTAAAGACAATAACAGATATGTACTTTGTTGCCGATAAATACAGAAAACTAACACAAAATATCTAATCTAGAGCCGCAAAACAACTGCTATATTACTAAATGAATCTGCTGTTTATCAACTATTTGGATATTTCTTTGCTTCATATAACAAATAAATCATTTTGGTGAACTGAAATGTGTTTGTGATTGTTGCTGCCTTGTGAAGCCTGTTGCAAGTTCTGCACTGTAAAAAAAGAAAAAGGTGTAAAAACTTAAAATTTCAAGGCAAACGATTGTGAGTTTTTAAAAAAGTTAAATCAACTAATATTATTTTGATGGACAAACTTGCAAGTTAGAGTTGTGCCAACTCAAAATTCCCTTTTCAAACAATTTGGCTAACTAATGTTGTTCAGATAATGTAAAAAAAAAAAAAAATAAATAACATTTTAAATTTTGAGTTGGCACAACTCAAGTTTGCCTAACAAAATAATATTAGTTGATTTAACTTTTTTAAAAACTCAAACTGGGATGTAAACTCAAAAGTTGATTGCAGAAAGTTGCCTTGAAATTTTGAGTTTTCTTTTTCACAGTGTACACAAAAAGTACAAACACAAACACACAAAAAGTACACACTTAAAAAGTTGCAACAATCAACAATCAATTTCACATGTTTACAGCCCAACGAAAGATCTCGAGTTTGTAAAAAGTTCCATCAACTCATATTATTTTGTGCGACAAATCTGTAAGTTAGAGTTGTGCCACCTCAAAATTCAAAATGTATTTTCTTAATTTATTCCATTTTTAATGATCTGAACAAAAGATTAATTAGCAAACTGTTTGAAAACAGAATTTTGAGTTGCCACAACTCTAACTTACAAGTTTGTCGAACAAAATAATATTAGTTGATGGAGATCTTTTGTTGGGCTGTATTGCAGTAAGTTGCCTTGAAGTTTTCTCAACTTTTTGTTTTTACAGTGTATAAATAAAGACTATTATTTCCATCATCATCATTATTATTATAATGGTTACATCATTGATGCTGCTTTAGAAGCCAGTGTGTAAAACTTGGTTGAAATTATTCTAATTCTGGCAAAAATGGAAAATGAAATACTCATTTTGTACAAGTGCACAATCACCTGGAGCTGTGGTTTGGGTTTAGCTTGTCTATACAGTGGCCCACAATGGACAACCAGAGTTTTGATGCGAACTGAAGGAAACAAACAGTGAGGTGAGAGATGATATTCAGCTGCAACATTAAAACTAAAAGTTTACACACTCCAGTTTTGTTTTAAATCAAATTCTTATTTTATTATAAAATAAAAGCACAATCTGGTCAGAGGTCGTCGTAGGTCACAGCATCAGGAACAAGCAGAGGAATCCTATAAATCTATTTATTTATCTATTCTGATGAAAAGACTAGTGGTTAAAAAAAATATATTTTCAATCCTTTCACAATAAAAGCCTTTTGATTCTCTTAAAAATAGAGAACCTACAGACTACAGTAGGTCAGAGAGCAATAATTTAATTTTAAAAAGGTGAGACAGAAAAATGCTGCCTCAGTATTGACATTTAAAGGCACAATACTTCACATATTTAACTACACCAACAGGCTGTTTTCCTGTGTTTTTAGTCCTTTTCGCAAAGACAGCAGTTCAGAGTTGAACGTCCAGTTGTTTTTGGGGGTTTTTTTGTGTAACACTCTGCGGCATTAGCCTTTAGCCTAGCCTGTCATTCTTCTTCTTGCGTGAATGTCTGGTACAGCTGGCACAGCAGAAGCTGGAGTAGTACGTGTTGGAGCAAAGTCGGGCGTAAACTATCAGCTCACAGTTGGCAAGATCGGGCTGGTCCACGCAGTCAGGCGACACATCATCACCTGCCGTGACAGCAACAAAAAAGAGGAGGTGATGTCATTCTGTACATTTTATATATACATATATATACATATGCAGCTTGTGAACAGTTATTTCATGTTATTTCATTCATTTGGAATAAAAAAAAACTTTTGAATTCATACATTTTTCGTTTGTGTCAGATTATTATATTATTTATAACATAATTGTGATGAACACTGGACGGAAGGGCCACCTCTTACCGTTCCAAACCGTACCGTACTGTACTTTGTACCGTTACAAACGTAATCACACAATCGAGACGAATGAGTGGGACGATCATCCTCACCTTGCTGCGTGTCTTTAATGACCTTCACTTCAGCCGTGGCGCTGACTGAGTAGATGCCGGTGTAAGCGTTACACGTGTACGTTCCCTCGTCCGATGGCTTCACATTGTTCAGGATCAGACTGCCGTCAGATGACAGCACGACATCACGACCGTCCGGGCGCACCAGGACGCCATTTCTGTCCAAATGAAAATTTAGTCAGTTAAAACTGCCTGTGATTTGTGAAGCTGCTGCTGTTCAGTGAGAGAGAACAAGTTTCTCTCTTTAAGGTTAATTAGAATTCAATCAATCAATCAGACTTTATTTATGTGATATGTATTTAAATATAAATTGCTTTACACAATAAAACCCTCTCACAGGCAGAGACACACATACATACAGACACACATACATACAGACCCACCAAAACAGTTACAGGAAGAAAAGATGAAAGAAATACATGTTATGGAGACAAAACTGTCAGGAAACATCATCACTGAAGTGTAATTAGTAAATAAAAAAAAAAGGAGTCAAAATGCATTACAAATAAAAGGCAGAAAACTGAAATAAAGTAAAATAAAGCAAATACTAAATAAAATATAAGATATGTGGGGGTTTTCTCAAAACTGTAGGAGGAGATGCATTTCAAAGTTTTGCGCGGGAGAAGAACGCATCCAAGATGGCCGACATCGCTTTTGGGTGAAATTCGCGTTCATAGACATGTTCAGGGGCGTTGTCTCGTGTTACCTGTGAAGTTTCATGCCGATCGGTCAATGTATGGCAAAGTTATAGTGCGTTTCGTGTTTCGCGGCGAGCCCTCAAAATTCGCCAAACTTCTGATGGCTGCCGTTCACACGCCCTTTTGAATCTGTGAAACATTCTCCAAACATTTGATCTTGGAAGGGTCTAGTACAATTTGACGCGTTTTTTTTTTTTATCTTCCTAGGATAAACGGCCTCAGAGCAGCAAGCTCAGTTACTAAACTTGCGAAATGCCAAGAAATACGCCAAATCCAAGAAGGCGGACTTCCTGTTGATTTGAGGTCATGGTATCAAGAGGATTTTTTTTTCCGTCTCGGGCCGGGCAATATGCCCACCGATTTTCAAGAACTTCGGCGCAACTAAACTTTTTCCAGCTCCATAGGCACTTGACCTGTGGGGGTGTTACTGAGCCATTTTGCATTGGTTTTTCACAAGTACATTATTTTATCGAATTTTTCGGCAGTTCTGAAATTTTCGTCACTTTTCACGCACGTTTATGGGGTCAAATTCAAGATTTACCAGGGATAAAAATAATAATAATAATAATCTGAGCAATTTCAATAGGTTCCTCGCCACCTTTGTGTCGAGGTCCCTAATAATTAAAACAATAAATAAAGGTAACACTTTAGATTAGGGAACACATATTCACCATTAACTAGGTGCTTACTGTATATAAGTAGCATATTAGCCCTTTATTAGTAAATATTAAGCACGTATTAACACCTTATGTAGGAAAACTCTTAATTCATGTCACAATAGAGGTAGAATAAGGTTATGTAGAATAAGGTGTTCATACATGCTTAATGATTACTAATAAAGGACTAGTATGCTACTTATATATGTTAGTAAAAACCTAGCTAATGGTGAATATGTGTTCCCTAATCTAAAGTGTTACCTAAATATTAATAAGAGATTAAAGAGTAACACTTTATATTAAGGAACACATATTCACATATATAGTCCTTTATTAGTAATTATTAAGCACGTATTAACACCTTATTCTAACTCTAGTAAGACATGAATTACAATGGTGTTAATACGTGCTTAAAGGTCTAGTTAGTATGCAACTTATATGCATGTTAGTAAGCACATAGTTAATGGTGAATATGTGTTCCTGCGTTAATATGAAATGTACTTAGTTAAATGTATAAATAAATAGACTGAGGATTAAAATAATAAACTTTCAAACATAATAATAATAATCTCTTTAATAAAGAGAATCCGTTTTTAATTAACTTTTTTTTATTCTGATTTAATGAAACATCTTTCTCATCATGTAAGACTTATTTTCAAGAAGTCTTACAATAGGGTTGTATTTTGTATGTTGTATTTTGAAAGCCAATTATAAGCCAAATATCGTTCAAATAAATAATAAGCAGACAGTATTAGATAGACCTCCTCCTGCCTTTCACAGCCTCCTCGCCCACATCCTCCACATCTACATAAAAAACAACACTACACAGAATTAAAGCATTAAAGAGAAACAGATACATGAAAAAGTCCAAATAAAAATAGAACTGGTCTCATTGGATGTTTTTTAAATCAGACTGTAACTCAACTCATTCTCGACTTTCATAATTCTGTCGTCTGTATATCTTTTCGATGAATATGATATTTTCTGTTTCCTTTACATTTGACTGTTATTTATTTGTTGTCTGTCTATAAACTTGCTGCTGTCTGTCTGTCTAGATCAGGACTCTCTTGTAGAGATCTCAATTCATCTTTTCTGGTTAAATACAGTATACTGATGATAATAATAGAAAAAAAAATAAAAATGAGTTGGGGCAAGACCTTTCAAATGTAAATATCTTAATTTGAAAACAAACTATGTAGGTGTTTATGAAACATCAGGTCTAAAAAAGGAGAAACAATACTTCATTACCTGGACCAGCCGATGTTAATGTTATCTCCTGACACCACACAGGGCAGCAGAGCTGTGCTGCCTTCACCAACCTGGATGTTATTAGGAGCTGTCGTGATCTTCAGGTCAGCTGGACAATTAAAAGAAAAAAATGAAAAATGATGCAAATAAAAGTACATATATTCTCATATTCTTTTCATTTTAAAACCTATTCTCTTCTCAGTATCAGTTCAGTTTCCCCTGGATTCTTATTATTGCAAACTGTGTGATTTACTGCCCCCTCCTGCTGACTATGTGAAAGTGAGTGTATACTGGGGTCATGAAAGCTCCCTTTTGTTTTCCCCAAACTATCTTTAAGGATATGATATGTAACATTTCAGGATTCAAGAGTCTATACTGTCAATTCTGCTATATGCACAGCACATACAGATGATCAGAATGTTTCCCTTGGCCATAACACACATGGTATAAAGTCTACAAAATATATAAACATGAAAAAAGAACAAAATAAACTAAAACAGTTTATCTACAACACTGCAGCTAAGTCACAGGGTGTTTTGTGTTTAAATATAATGAATTTCATTAACCAAAATATCTTAAAACAAACCTATTATTACATCATATAGTATTATTATGTTGTATAGGTGTATAGGTTCCTCAGTGAGGAAAAATTGAAAAATGTGGAATGGTGTCCACACAATATCTATCTATCTATCTATCTATCTATCTATCTATCTATCTATCTATCTATCTATCTATCTATCTATCTATCTATATATCTATCTATCTATCTATCTATCTATCTATCTATCTATCTATCTATCTATCTATCTATCTATCTATCATGACTTCATGGTGACAGACCTGGTGTAGTGTACTAAAATAACAGGATGTTTTTAGTTTTTAGAAACGCACCTTGGACTTTAAGTTGCAGCTGCCTCTGCTCCAGCTGCTGCAGACTGGAGGCCGTACACGTGTAAACACCAGAGTCCTCAGACTTCAGACCGCTAATCACCAGAGTACCATGTGGATTCTGGGTAAACCTGCAAACGCACGAGTCAAGTCATTTACTATATGATTCACAAAGACTGGGGTCAGAACCCACAGATTCTTCTTGCTTCCCCAAACGAGTTTGCAAAATTTTCCCAACTAAAATGTTTTTATTTTTTTTAAAATAACATGCTTAAGTTGTAGTTAATTTACCAAATATGGAAATTATATTATGTGTGACAGATGCAGCTATGATTTAGTCACTACATTGTGAACACATTTTCTCTTGCAACGACTGATATTGTGTCACGAGTCACGATACTTGAAGTTACACGTGGGAACATTGGGATATACAACTCTGGAGCAGGAATTGTCTAAAATGTTAATACTGCATATAATTCTAGTAAAAGTACATATTTTATTTAGGAAATGTAATGAAGTCAAAGAAAAAGTTGTCAGAAATATAAATAACAAAGCACAGCACAGATATGTGAAAATTCTACTTAAGTACAGTAAAAAAGTACTTGTACTTGTGCCCTCTTGGGAGCCAAAACACATGCAAAAGTGCCCTCTCGGTTGGCAAAAGACACTAAACTGCCCCCATGGCTGGTTAAAACATGATAAACTGCTCTCCTTGGAGCCAACAACGCGTTAAACTGACCTCTTGGGAGCCAAAACATGCGCGAAAGTGCCCTCTGTGGAGCCAAAACACGTGCTAAAATGACCTTTTGCAAGCAAAAACACGCTCTAAAGTGCTCTCTTGGGAGCCAAAACACGTGGTAAAGTGCCCTCTCGGTTAGCAAAACACACTAAACTGCCCCGGTTAAAACATGATAAACTGCCCTAAAAAGTGCCCTCTTTGGAACCAAAGCCCATGGTAAAGTGACCTCTTTGGAGCCAAAATAAGCACTAAAGTGCCCTCTACGCGAGGCAAAATTGCATGCCCTTTTTTTTCTTTTCGCCCCTGCCCTTCAAAAAGCCACTGAAGAAGAACAAGACTTGCCTGGAGTGAGTGAGAGTCTGTCCATCTTTCGTCCACTGAATGCTGACTGACTGCAGAGCAGAGGGAGGGACAATAACACAGGGTATTCTTGCCGTCTGTCCTCCTCGCACTTCCAGCAAAGAGGGACTTGAGCGGTCGATGCTGAACCTGAGGAACAGACACAGGAGGAAGCAGAGCCGATCAAACATGCAACATGGGAGGCAAGAGAATTTGACCAAATATCAAGAAGTTTGTGTGTCTGTAAACGTCGTTTCGTCCACTTTAAGGACAGACAGTAGAGAGGCCTCTTACCGAGGGACAGGACCGTCTCTGGGGAGGGAAGTGGGAATGAGCTGAGATGATCCCTCTATGAGTCACAGAGATAGGAAGCACAGAGTGACACTGTCAGATTAATAAACAAAGTTCTTCATAAATTGATCTGTGACAATAGAGCTTCAGCCCAGTCTTCACAGTTTACATGAGAGACAGACTAACTGTCGTTAAAGTCAGTCAATTTAGGGTTTTGACTGAATCTGGTCTCAATTAACGGATGGCACACTGAGTGTAAGTGTCCAGAAAGACATGTATGGTTGTTACAACAATTCTGACATACAAATGTATGTATATACATATATATATATATATATATATATATATATAAACATTGTATAAAAAAGGTCTTCATTCATTTGAATAAAACTTATAAGACAATGTGTCATTGAAGATCTAAGTGTAAGGTGAACCCCAGTGTATAAAATGGCTGCAATCAATGATTTGTCCATTTCTGCATTATTTGACATTTGATATTCAACTGATCAATTGAGTTTTTTCAAATAATAAAATAAAGTTATCTGACTGCAGCTTCGTATGTTCTGGTTTCTTTGTTTCTCCCTGACAATAAACTGAAAATGTGTGAACATTTTGAGATTCAGGAAACACCTGAACACACATTTTGTCCCCAAATAATCAATAGAATTATCAAGAGATTAGACCATGAAGAAAAAAATCCTTTGTAGCTCTAACCTATATAATCAATACTAGAGTTTGTGTAAATGTGAGACATTACCTGTGACAGAAAGGTAAATGTAGCGATGGTCTCGCTCACGTTCCCGCATGGCCACGCACAGAAACCAACCAGAGTCCAGTTTAGTGAGCGGACCAACCAAAAGAGAGCCGTTGGGCTGCTGGTGATGCCTGAGGAAAACACTGATTAAAATGTAAAAGGAGAACTATATGTTCATTTAAAGCCCTAAATGTGTGACTGTGTGTGTTTCTGACCTGTGAGTGGACAGAGGAACTCCATCTTGTCTCCACTCCACGATGACAGTGGAGGATGGTGGTGGACTGACTCTGCATGGCAGCACCACAGTCTGACCCACCAACGCCTCCACTGTGGACGGGTCCGACTTATCAATGGTTACTTCTCCCAGAGTCAGACTGAGGAAACAGGAGGAGGAACGAGGAAAGAAAGAGGGAAGGAAAGACGGAAGGGAAAAAGACAATGAAGAAAGAAAGAAAATGAGAAGGGGAAGATGGTAAGGAAGAAGGAAGGAATGATAAATACAAAAGAATTAAGAGAAAGGAAAGGGAGAGAGGAGATGGACACGACAAGGATGGGAAGGAGGGAGGAAAAAAGAAGAAGAAAAATAAATAAGGGAAAAACAGATGAAGGGGACAGAGAAGAGATAGAAAGAAATGATGGTAACAGGGCATAAAGGAGGGAAGAAAGAAAGGGTGGAAATAAAACACAAAAAGTGAGGAAAATGGAAAGTAAGAAAAATTTGGAAAAGAAAGAAAGGCAAAAAATATAGAAAGAAAAATAGACAGAAAGAAAGAAAAATCAAAGAAATGTCACTTTATGTTCCACTGTTGGTTGTTTAATGAGGGGTCACCACAGCAGACATAAAGATTGGCCACAACATGGCTGCAGAGGTTTGTCACTGAAAGCTCAGACGGAAAAGACGAGGGGTACAGGACAGGACCTTTCTTGTTGCTCATGCAAATGAGGACACACCAAAACAAACAATGACACCAAGTAAAAACCCACAGTACCAGCTCCCCACTACTAGAGAACCACATTCCCCCCCCACAGACAAAGTAACCCTCAAATGTTTGTACCCACATGTAAACAACAGAGTTTAGTGACGACACGCAGACGACGACATGAAGCATCACAGCACAACCTTTATTAGGTTTGATCTACACGAAGAACATGCCTGACACAGTCAGGTGGAACAATCGACACACACAAACAACACAAACACAAAGCACAAAGACGATGAACAGAAACTCTACCCAGAGAGTGAAACAATGAAAAGGTCGCTGTGAGGTCATCAACGTCTCCTGACATTTTGTCAAAAGGTAAAGGCAGAAAACAACGTGTTGCTACTCAAAGCAGGCGTGACGGCTGTGGAGCGTGGAGCATCTAAGCACAGTGAGCGATGTGAAGCTACATGAAGAGCATGGTGCGTACAATAAAGCAAAGCACATTTAAGATATTTTGTAGCACAGAAAAATGATTCATATTTTTATAGAGAAATTCAACCTCCGAGCAGGAAAATGGTGATTGTTTGGTGTAGCAATGTTTCTTTAAACATCAGTGATGTCACAGTGAACTAGAGCAGTGATTCTTAAAATGTGTCATCAAATGGTTTTACAATGGGATCTAATAAAGGGAATAGTTGTTAACATCAGCTTTGTAAAGAAGGTTGTTGTGTGTGTTTGTCTATTTGCACATTAGTCAGTGCTTGGATGAAGAAGAAAAACATAAAACCAGATTCCATTACAAGCATCAGCCTGATTCATCTGGTTATTAATCGCTGCTCTGGAGTTCATTGCAACATCACCACAGTGAAGTAACAAGTTTAACCACAAAAACCTTAGGCTCTTTAAGTTTGATGGCTGATTTAACTGGACACATTAAACTCACATATTCAATAATTATCCTTCATTTCTTTCAGAGTTCTGCTGAATTATTTGAAAATGCGTGCGGTTTGTTCTGGATCTGATTTGTCATGTCCTGTAAAACCTTGTTGTAGTCTGGAAATCTAAGTAAACATGAAACTATGATAACATATGGCACGTTTCCACTAGCTCGACTCGGCACGGCACGATTATTTTACGTTTCCACTGGTACTATTTTTAGTACCTGCTATGGCGAGGTTCTAACCGAGCTGAGGCGACACTATGTCTATAAAAAAAGCCAACCTAAACCGTGCTGTGCCGAGGTGAGCTGGGACCATAGGTGGAAAAGGGGCTATAGTAACTTCATCATCAGATTTTGAGGAGATGAGTGAATGATGGAGATAATTAGTCTTTGTTTTGTGGGTTCTGTCCCCTTCAGCTCACTCTTTGGCTGTACTCAGAGCCAGAGTGAGGCAGAGTGGGGCTTCTTCAGTGGGAATAAGAAGGCAGTGAACAGCAGTGGTGGACAGCAGGACTGGGGCAGGTACTGAGCTCCCGGCGTCTCCGGGCTCTTACCTCGCAGCTGGGCTGCTGTGCTGAGCAGCGGTGACGGGTGAAGGCCGGCGTCCCCGCAGATAGATTCTAGCTCTGTGTGCATTGGTGGCAGCACTTGTGGCCTGTCTGCTGTTGCCTCTGGTCGAACCTCCCGGGACTGTGAAACCCCCCCCCATGTTGTGTGACCCTCCGGATGTGGATCCTCCTCTCGGGGTAGATTCACTTCTTGGTGTTTGCTCTCCAGCAGGATTTACAGGCCTCGGGCCCTGATGGCTCGGTGCAGGCACCTCACACGCTCTCTGACACTCGGCCCGAGTCATGAAGTTGTTGCTGTTGCCGTGGCAACTTCCATACCAGAAGTGAACGCACTTGGAAGTGATGACGTTGTAGTGGTAGCGTGATATCCAGTGGCTGCAGGAGCCGGCAGCACGAGGCAGGGAGCAGATGGAGCGCTCGACTGCAGCAAAGAAACAGGGGAGGTGAAGTTAGGAGCACGAAATCTCTGCATCACAGTCTGAACTGCAATTATCACTCAGCAAGTTTCCATGCCGTTACGCCATGGACCACAGCTCCTGTCCAAATACAGGTACTAAGTACTAGTACTTAGTGTGTCTCTGCTAAGCTAAGTGGCTTGGTAGTATTAGCAGTTTTTGGTTGACCCTGAAGTGCCATTCCGTGTCTTTTTACAATATTAACTTTGAAAAGCGTTAATTGTGCTTGGACATCTAGTCCAAGCATGTCCAGGGGCCTCATGTACAGACTTGCGTGGATTTCCTACTAAATCTTGGCGTACGCCAAAACCCAGAAACTGTCATACGCACAAATAAATTCAGATATATCAAAGTGTGCGTACGCATGGATCCAAGCACGTTCCCTTTGTACATCCCAAATCAACGTGGAATTGAGCGCACATGCAGAGGTGCTAAACTCCTCCCCGTCCACGCCCCATTTACATATGCAAATCAATTTAAATAGGCCCTGAGATTCACCTCTTTGATCAAATAACGCACTGAATAAAGGAAAGTAAAGGAATTTCACACAGTCTGAGCAAGAGATTCTAGTGAATGAATGAAAACGCGCAGGAAGATTTTGGGAGCGTGTGCGTGAGTCTGTAAATGCCGTGGTATCCGAGCAGCGCACACACACACACACACACACACACACACACACACACACACACACACACACACACCCTAAGATCAGAAATGGTCAGATCTCAAGGTGAAGGTGAAGCAGAGGGTTTGTGCTCACCGCCGAAGCAAAATGACCGCGACAGGTCATACAATTGGCTGCTCACAATACACACCGCTCGTGCGTAAAGATGGCAGGATATTAAACACTTTGACTCATGTTTTATTTTTTAATTTTTTTCTCACAATTAAAGAATGCAGAAGTGCGCCGCGTACGACATTTCCAACTTTACGCCCACTTTCACTGACATGAATACTGAACACAGGGAGACGATCAGAGGCTTGTTAGAAAGCTCTGTAGCTCTAATTTCACCAGCAGAAAATAAAGAAACCCAAAAACATGATATTTGAATGCGCACATGCCCAAATGTGCATTGCGCTGGTTTACATAAGGGACAATTAAAATAAACTATTATAAACTATTTACTCACCTAGAAGCCACCCATCACACACTGTGCCAGCCTGTTCCCTGTTAGTCATAATGAATGAGTCGTGCGTTGAACCAGACCACCTTACACGATGTTAGCTGCATTTGCGCATCACATATGATTTGAACATTGATGGAATGAAAATGTTTCCTATTAACGTAAACGAATTCTGTGACGGCGCTTTTATAGCAATGTGTGTGCAGTCAATAGCTCCGATTACATTAGGGAAACCGGCTCTCGCTGAAAATTGCGCTTTAATGTTGGCCTGTTTAACAGCATTGTATGGGAGTTTGATGAACCTGGATGACATTCGGATGACTCCGTCCCACACAGCTGGCATGGCTCGGCTCAGGGTTGACTGGCTCACTCCTGACCGCATCGGCTTATGAGCCAATTATCATTGTTTGCAAGTAAATCCTCGTGTTCACTAAATACTCGCTCATGTCGGATTGCACCATTTGCAAGGTGTTTATTGTTCATAAGTGTGTCTCTGATGTGCACATCACTCTGATGACTACTTGTTTTCATATTATTAACAGTTTCCCAGCATCACCACTAAGTGTCGCCAAAGGAACAATAGCTGTAGAAACGGGCGTACGCCAGCCATAAAGTTGGCGTGGGCACCGCACATTTCCATGGTCATTTCACGTTTCATACATCTGAACGTGAGCGTGGAAAAGGACGTACGCCACGTTTTTGTGCGTAAGTAACCTTTGTACACGAGGCCCCTGGTCAGTTTCTTCTATATTTTTCGGGTTGAGGCTGAGAGCAGGAAATGTAGCAGACGTGAATGCACGCTGCAAAGCTTGTTTAAAGCCCATTTCAACAAAAGGCAGTAGCACAAATCGGGACAGCACCGCTGATTGCGAGCTGCAAGCTACCGCTGTATGTGACTGTATCAGAGTTTTTGCTCCGGAGAACTCCAACACAAGGATCAAGCCGAACAGTGCCGATCTGTAGATCATTCAAAAATATTTAACAGTCCCAAATACGTGGGTTAATCTCCCAGAATTACCAGGGAAATGTCTAAAATCTCAATATTTAACACAGTAGTCTGGTCCGCGATTGGCATCATGCTGTCGCTGTATTTTAGTCCACAAACACAGAGTGTGCGCTACTGTCATGGAGGTTGTATTTAAATAGTTTAATTAACTTACACTGAAACATTGTGTATGTCACTATGTATAAAACGTCATGCATTTACACATAGTACATCATATGAATAATTATTTTGTCTTTGGTAGATTAAACAAAAAAATTATTTAAATCAAAAATCGAGTTTTTTAGCCCTAGTCTAACCTGTACTCTGTCTTTGATAACAGAGTACAATCAGTCAGAAGTCTGGTATTGCCATGATATCAGTATTGGACAATATTGGCTTTAAATGCATTACTATCTATTGGGAAACACACAAAGATTTCCTGATGAGGCTAATGACTAAATCAAAAATCTGAACACAATAATTGTATTGTTTACTAATTTCTAGTCACTTCATTTTTTTTCAAGGAGGGTTTAAAAAATGAAAAAACGATCAGAAAAAACTTGCATGCATTGATCTCCGTTCTCTTACTGTGGTTTGGTGGATCAGGGCAGCCTTCTCCGCTGGGTCCTGCTGCGATCGAGGTGCGGTCGTAGCAGCAACCGTAAGTGGTGGTTCTGCACTGAACTGCATTCTCAGTGGGGAGAGAAGGAGCAACCTAAAGAAGAAACATGTCATGATGAGATTTGGGGTGAATTCCAATTCCTTGCTTAACCCTCAATCTTAACCCTCAATCTCAAAAATGTGTGCTCCCTCTAGTGCAAGTGCTGTCCTGATTCTCAGAAAAATTAAGTTGAGGGGCAAGTTTAAGGGCTGTATCGCCCTCAATATTGAGATTTTCCGAGACCACCCTTGGTAGCAAGGGTTACCCAGAATGCTTTGCGTGTTTTCACATAACAAAGATGGCGTCGAAAGCAGCGAAGCGAGTACGGTTCAAATTAAGTATTTTCTTTGTTAATAGAGATATAAAAATGATGAAAACCATTGTATTATCTTAGTTTAGGCCCCTATTATGGATTACTGACGTCATTGTTGCGTAACATTTATTTTCATTTTACGATCTTTTGTCAATAGCCGGCCATTTGCTATCGTTCTCTTTTCAATAAGCCGTGGTGTGTGGTAACTGGCAGCTGAATATATCCGTGGTTGTGGTATTTGTATGAGTATCATCTTATAACTAACTGACAACCTAATAACTTGACTGACAAACGGATCGTAATAAATAATCCTGACGTAAATGTGTTCTTCTTCTTCTTCCACAGTCTGAAGACGTATCTGCATTTAAGGGGTGTCCCATTTCTAAGTGACAAAATAACCCTCAACACTTGGTTTTGAGGGCCAGTTAAGATTAATGGTTGAGCTTGAGGGTTAAGATTGAGGGTTAAGATAGGAATTGGTATTGGCCCTTGGTCTATTTCGCTCTTTGACACTGAGTTTCATTAGTTGTCACATCATTACCTTCTTGAGGGTGAGGATAAACAAGCAAAGCCCTAGTCTTTGTCCACACATAAACATTGTTTTTGTGTTTTCAAATGTTTGACTAATTCCAAGTTTTTTTTTTTTTTTTAAAACCTTTATTATGATCAATAATGAGCAGACTTTTTTTATTAATAGGTCTGTAAATTTGGTGTGCTTACAGTTGGTGCAAAGGCCACAAACTCTTCACATCCCTCCTTGTTGAGGCCCTGAGCAGCCGTCACACCATCTTGGCAGCAGCCATAACTGATGCATAGGAAAAAAAAGACAAGTACAAAGAAATTAAACAGTTATTCATGAAAGTGCCGCATAAAGTATCTTTCACTAACGCCGAGCTCAAACCGAAACAATCTTTTTGTCTGTTATGGTGACCATTGTGTCATATTAGATGGACAAAGCTAGAGCTAGACAACACACGGCGAGAAGACTGCAATGGCATCTGAAGTGGCGTGTTGTGTTCAGGAAAAAACAGTATAAAATATCACTATGGCCCTACGGGGAAGTCTGAACATCTACAAAGGAATAGTGTGTCACATTATATTAGTTCGAACTTGATTTTAGGAAAAAGTGACAGTCTAGAAAAAGAAAAAAGCAGTACAGCTTACAGAAGTACTGCATGTGCCAGATCCAGCTACAATCATGATTACAACATGTAGTCTGACCTCAGCATAGCTTTATCTGTAAGAGAAGCTGAACTTCAACCTGGTCGTTTGGTGGTAAATGCGGTGGCTGCTTGTGGAATGACAACAAGGAAAAAACAAAAACTTCGACACCCACTAAGTTCCCTTCAAGAAAACCCATTATTATATTTTTGTCGACACTGAACTGGCATATTTCTGGCCCAGTGTGTGATTTTTTTACATAACCAGAGGCGTGACATGTAACACCACAGTTTCTGGTTGTCTCTTTTCCACAGACATCTGGACTGTGTGGCATAATGGCAGGACAACAATGTGTAAAAGGGGCTTAAGACTTAAACTGCTCGTATATGTGACCTCAACCACGGTGTAATGACAGGTTTGATACCTGGTCTGAATGCAGGCTGGTTGGGCAGGAATGGGCGCTGGGTCCTGTGGGCAGCCCAGACTCTGGGGGCCTCCGGCTGAAGTGTGTCCGTCTGGACAGCAACCATAATAAGACTGGCTGCAGTGGAGAGCAGGGGCGGAGCTATGAGGGTCGTGGATGGGGTTTGTCTGGGTCTGATCCGTCTCTGGTCTGTGGACTGAGATGAAAACAACACAGAGGGGAATTCACACAGTGTAAATTTACACCAGACCCCACAGTCTGCCTGTTTTAAATTCAGTTCACACATAAAAAATCTACGCCTTTTGTGTCTGAGGCTACACAGTCAGATTTCACACATGTCTAACACAATAAAAAACACAAGGAAACCATCGTATTTGTTTTTAGATAGATGAAAGCACTGTAACAAGTATGCACATTCAGTGTGAATAATTCAGTAACATGTGAGGACATGCAATACCTCAGACTTGAAATTCATGACACTGGGACAACAAGGAGAAGTGAAAATTGCCAGAAACGGCACACTTCATTGCTTCTGAAATATTTTAATCAGGCTGACAAAGTCCAGTGACCCCAGAAAACATGTGGATCAGGCCTGGGACAGAGGAGGAGGCACAGAGGGGACAAGTGCTTACTGGGACAAAGAGACTGGAGTGATATTAGGGAGGAGGAGGAGGAGGAAGGTACAGTCACACCTACAATAATTTTGGTCCAAATGCTAGGAAATATTTCAAATTCTCAAAGTGGTATATCCATCAACACATTGATTTAATTGATTTGTTTCTCTTTTTTTTAGAAGCTCTACAGTGACAGAGTTTGACACTTACCTGCTGTGTTATCTGGCACATACGGCTGGAACACAGTCTGAGTGTTGTCATGACCACGTGGGTCCTGGATGCTGGGGACAACTGCACACAGAAAAATGACAAACCAATGACAGCTCAATTTATTATGAGTAGCTAAATTATATAGATGCAGGCTCAAACTATGATGACTGGTGTTTTTATCCATTTTTTCGTGTAATGAGATTACAAATTTCACATCACTTGTGCTGGGGGACATGAATACCACCACCCACAGTGACATTTCTGTTACCCTGTTTGAACTAGTCACTCACACAAAATATTTTTAATTCAGCACAATTTGCGGGTTTCGAAGTCATACAGTTCATTCTCCTGCAGTAAATGATGATTTTGACATGTATTGGTTCAATTTAGGATCCAGTGTTGCATAGACTGACCCTGTGGTCTGTAGCAGGCCTGTGGGTTGCAGCGCCCCACTGTGGAGGGTTTAGGGTGGGCATCACACTGGTCCACGGGATACAGGTTCCTCTCTGGGTCTGAGCAGATCACCTGACGCTCTCGAGAACCTGAGCCACAGCTCTTAGAACACTGCAGAGAAAAGAAAGTGATGCCACCATGAGATTTAATACTGACCTAAAACAACTGCGCTGCGTTGTATGTGCTCACCAGTGTTATTATGTAACGAAGTACAAATTTTCACATATCTGTACTTTACTTCTTTATTTATATTTCAACAACAACTTTTACTTTTACTCCACTACATTTCCTAAATAAAATGTGTACTTTTACTCAGATACATATGATTTAACCGCCTTAGTTACTCGTTAATACAAAATAAAAGTTGAGTTGGTGACGTAATGCCTGTTTGTTGCTGCTAGTTGTTTTTAGTTGCACCAGCTGTTAGCCGATCAGCTGTTAGCCGCTCAGCTGCTAGCCGCAGATTTCTGCTCCAAGTGGACTTAAAACACACCAGCGGCTCGTTGTACTTTCTTACTGTGCTTAAGTAGAATTTTCACATAGCTGAACTTTACTTCGTTATTTATATTTATGCCAACTTTTACTTTTACTCCACTACATTTCCGAAATAAATTGTGTACTTTTACTCCAAAACATTTCCCTTAACCATCTTCGGTACTCGTTACTACAAAATAAAAGTCTAGTTGATGACGTAATGCCTGTGCTAGTTGTTTTTTAGCTGCACCAGCTGTTAGCCGCTCAGCTGTTAGCCGCTCAGCTGTTAGCCGCTCAGCTGTTAGCCGCTCAGCTGTTAGCCGCAGTGGACTTAAAAAACACCAGCGGCTACCGTGTCCGACACCAAGGCTCTGGTCTCCTGTCTCCAGGTTTTCTATTGTACACGATCAGGACGCCGTGTCTCAGCTACCAGCTGTTACAGCTAGCAAGCTCACGCAGATAAACCGCAGCTAATTATTATAACCCTAACCCTAACCTCTAATCCTAACCGTATTGTCTCAACTTAAGCTTAATTAAAACACAGTGTGTCTAGAAGCTCCACAAACTCCAAAATTTTCACAAATTCCAGAAGTTTCAAAAATGCAAGCAGCAACACGTCAGAGAGAGCTTGTTAATAATTTAATGTTGTTCGCCTGTATCTATTATGCTTTTATTGTTAAGAAGACACAATAAATGTCATATTCAAAATTAAATACTTTTACTTCTTATACTTGAGTACATTTTATATCCAGTAAATGTCAGGTACTTTAAGACTTTTACGTAAGGTGACTAACTTCTACCAAAGTCATTTTCTGGTAAGATACTTGTACTTTTGCTCTAGTATCACTTTCAAGTACTTTATACAAGACTGGTGCTCACTGTTGTCTACCACACTCACCAGTCCCCACTCGCCAACGTGCCAGCTGATCTGTCTGGGGCAGACGGCCGTCTCACAGGGTTGGACAGTAGGAGGACGGAGCAATTTCCTGCAGGATGCTTCCTCCAGCATCATCCCACCTGAACCCACACAGGTCACTTCTCTGGTCTGTTCACCTGAACCGCAGGTCACAGAGCACTGCACACACACACAACCACAGAGATTATGCCACAGACACTCACCTGAATGTTGAGGATGATCAATAATGATCAACCTTTGGTCACAGTTGTTTATCACATACTTTGTCAAGTTAAGAAAAAATGTATTTTCAACACTTCGAGAAATGTTTCAACAGTCTGCAATTTGATGCTTTAATTTGATATTTAAATATGCCCTCATCTCGTGTTAATATTAAAACTCAATTCAAACATTATTACAAATAAATTGAGACAAGATATGAAATAATATGGTTTTGATAATATCAGTGTTCTGATTGAATCTACTTTCATAAATTACACATTTATCATAAGATGTGTGTTTCCATAGTAACTACATCCTCAGTTATTCTGTATTTGTTCAATTTCAGAGGATCATTATTACTCATCTTCATTTATTAGAAATTTGATTTCATCTAACTCGCACAGTTCACTCACCGCACTCCAGTTGGTCACACGATACTCGGCACATCTGTGCATGTTGCAGGTCTGCTGAGATAGCGGTGCCTCAGTGTAAGCAGCACAAACGGCGTCCTCTTCCACACGGGGCCCTGATGCATCATGGGAGATGCACTGCACGCTGCGCACCTGAGAGCCTCCACCACAGGTAACAGAGCAGAGATTCCACTCCCCAGTTTTCCAGCTTGGAAAATCAAAGTTGAGAGACAGAAGACAAAAATCATGGGTTGCACTAGTGGAGTTATGTTGTTGGAAATCAAAAAATGTGTTTTCATTAGAAGAAAGTGACTATAAATGTTTGATTATGTCGAGCATTATCTGGACAAAAAGGTGCTTCATTTATAATATTATAATTTGTGTAATGAATGTTCCAAACTTCAAATCCCCCCTTTCTTCGCAGTTATTTAAATCTAAACAATACGACCACAGACCCTGGTTTACCTGTTAACATAGGCCCTAAGTCTGTGAGGATCGCCACAACTGTGGTGGATACAGGTCCGCCAGCCTTTTACACAGTCATAAGTCATAACACACCAATACCAGTCAAAAACTGTTCTCAAAACTACACATTTCCATTTGACTGTAATCTACCTGTGGACTTCTGGGCATGGGTGGGGGTTACATGTGCGGTTGGACTGTGGCCTTGGCAGAGATGCACAGAGATGGTCAGAATAGGCTTCATTATCAATGGTGCAGAAGACCGACCGAGACTGGTAGCCTGATGAAGAAAAAGAGGGGGAAATTAATTGTTTTCATTTTCAAGATGAGCATACAGCTTCAAACAAAGAGAAATGCATAAGATGATCTAACCCGATCCACACTCTCTGCTGCAGGTCGACCAGGATCCAAAACTCCAGTAGTAGCCTTGCCTGGAGCGTCCATTAGGAAGGTAAAATTCATACTCCACCCCTTGGTTTGGCTCCTGGCTGATCAGCTGAGGATTGAAGGTTGTACATAAAGTGAAATACTTAACTGACTAACCAACGTTAAATTAAGTTTAATTTATCTAATATTCATCCATTCATTATCTACTATCTCAGACATATCTCTTGGAAATGTCTGGTTTGTATTATAGCAGTGGCTATAAAAATAGAAATATGGTGTCGTGTGATAAAAATATATCTCCCAAGTGTGATCTTACCTCAACAACAAGAGGTTCAGTGGTGGGACCGCGGCCGATGATGGTTTCAGGCACGTTGTCGCCCTCAGCACCACGTTGGTAGTACAACATGGTGCCAGCGATCGGTGTTGCCCTGGAAAACTCAATTACCCAGTGGCCATTGAGGTAATACTCCCCACGCAGGTTCTTGATAGCTGAAGATGCAGAAATGTTTCCCATTTAAATGGTAAAATGATGTACAAAGTAGGAAATAAACATGTTTGATTGTTTTGTGATTCTTAAGTAATTTGTTATCCCATAAAGTCAACCCTCTTACCGAGGTAGTTGCGTGTGGCCACTGTTTCTCTGATGCTGATGCTGGTGGCTCCAACAGGGATGATGAACATCTGGTTGTAGCCTGGGATAAAAAATAAACACAAGGGTTTCACGCAACAAAAACAAACAAAAAAACTCCATTCAGAGCTGATCTAAAGAAGTCTGCCTACTTCTCAATAATGCAGCTGTATTGAAATTGGCTTCACCTACAGGACAGATGTGGTGAATGGAGCTAAACTGCTAAAATAGTCATTTACATCTGCTTTTGGAGAAAAAGGCCACATTATACTCTTATTTTGACAGATTCAATCATTTGAATTTCAATAAATGAACACTAATATGTTTTAGGGGCCACACGGTTGGTGTAGTGGTTAGAAATTCTTGCCTTTGCAGCAAGAAGATCCAGGGTCGAACCCTCAGGAATAAGGGCCTTTCTGCATGTAGGTTTTCTCCGGGTTCTCCGGCTTCCTCCCACAAAAACATGCAATATGGGTATTAGGTAAATTGGACACACTCACTGTGTGTGAATGTGAGAGTGAATGGTTGCTTGGACTGGCGAACTGTCTAGGGCAGGGGTCACCAACCTTTTTGAGACAGAGAGCTACCATATAATATTTTTTTGTTTGTTTACCATTTAAATGATTAATATTATGCATTCAACTGCATACACATTCATTCCAGTGCTTACTCCTAACGATTACCAGTTTTTATAAACAATATCAAAGATATTTTACTGAGCGATCATACGGATACATGCAAGTGAGGTGAAGTGAAGTGGGCTACCAGGTGCCCGCGGGCACCACGTTGGTGACCCCTGGTCTAGGGTGTACCCCGCCTATCACCCTATGTCAGCTGAGACTGGCACAGTGACCCTCCACAGGAGGATAAAGTGGTAGAAGATGGATGGCTCCCTATTGTGATGTTTGATGTCATGGTAAAAAGGAGAGTTTTCCGGTTCCTCAGTGAAAGGAAAGTGTGATCAAAAACATGTGCATCGTACCAGTTGGCAGGTCTCGTACAGATAAGTTGTTCTTGACCCTGTAGCAGGACTGTCCGCTGCCCCCACACTGCAGGCAGGGGTCCTCCTGCTGAGAAGACTCCAACAGGTTGTCACAGCCCAGACGCTGGAGAAGGAGAAGTTACAGATATGAACTTTTTGTTTAGTCATTGGGCAGTGTTGGTCAAGTTACTTGGAAATAGTCATTAGTTACTGATTACTTCTCCAAGGAAGTAATCCAGTTACTTAACTGATTAATCATTTTCAAACGTAATTAGTTACTTTAATAATTACTTTACATACTTACTTTTCAAAAACATGATGCACAAACTGAATACGCTATAAATCAATAGACCTTTCAGCCTAATTCTATTCTTTCTGGTACATGCCACTTAGTAACACAGTAACGCAGTCTGCTTGCAGGAAAGCAACAGTAATCTAATTACTATTTTTTCAAGTGTAATCACTTACTTTACTCATTACTTGACTTGAAGTAATCAGATTACTGTTACATCACTATATAAACCTCTAATATGAACCTCAAAACTGGATTCTTGTTTTTGATCAGGTGTTACATGTCTACCATACCAAACATGGAGATTGAAACAATAACTTTAAAAACTCTTGAGAGCAGAGAGGAGGTGAGACGGCTGTTAATGTTTGTCTTCCTGCAGTTTTGTTTTAATGTCCTACCTTGCAGACTCCGCCCACACAAACATCCCTCCGTCCTGGGTGACATGGCGTACCATCGACCACAGCGCTGCGGTGGCGATAGTAAAAGTTTTCTCCTCTTGGCATACAGTTCAGCTCACAGGGGTTCTCAGCTGTCAGGTATGAGAATTTGTCTCATGAGTTAATATGACCACATAACATCAATATTTGGCCAGACAAACCCATTCACACCTCCATAATATGGCAGCCACTTGTAGCGTTTCCCCTGGAAGTCTGTGCCATCAAACTGAGAGCACTGCTCTTCACGGAAATCCCTGGATCCCTCTGGACATTCCTGAGGGAGGCAACAGAGAAATCAAAGGTCAATTCAGTGCAAAAACCGCCAATAAAACATTTAATAAACAGGGCTAGATAAAAATAATATATCAGATCTTTATATATTTACAGATGATACCCTAATCTATGTTGATATTGATGTCATTCAACTATAAGCATGTTCACAAGCCAAAAATGTTAAAGAACAAATATAATGTATTGTTTGCACACCTGGATGTTGCAGGAGCTATAGGACTTATCTGGCCCAACACAGTTGTGTCCTCCATCAGTCCTGGAATGTAGAAGAAGAAGATTGAAACATACTTTATTTGAACATAAATACTTACTTATACTTTATGGAGGTTGTAAAAACCATGTTTTCCTATATTCATCCCTGTAATGACTTGATGAAATGCATACAAACTGTCTGAGAGTTCATTAATACCAAGTTTAGTAGCATTCCCCCTTAATCTGTGCCTATAAAACAACTCAGACTCAACAGCAACTCTGATGAACCCAAACATGCATGACAGTGAACCTTGAAACAACGGGTTGCTGTTTTGCTACCTTCCCTTCCAGCCATACTGATAAGTCACGCTCCTGTCTGCAAGCTAAAACTGAAACTAAAACATGTCCAAACAGTCATATACTTAAGGGAAGTGTGTGTGGGACCAAAATGACCACCCTAATTTGCAGACGAATGCTTGTTTTGAAATATGAGTCATTTTGATGACAGTCTGGTAATTTGATGATTCAGCCTGTCAAATGATGATATTTAAAAGGTGTAATTCAGAGAACGACGGCAGACAAGACATGACAGTGTTAATCCAGCTCAGTAGCATTGGGCATGACTTCTTACAACTTATTCAGCATTTCATGGGAAGAGGAGACTCAATAACAGGGTGTCTGACTCACTGACTGGCTGGCTGCATGGACATGTTGAAAACCAACATCAAACAGTGCTTTTCTAAGTGAACAGATGGAAAACGTCATAATATGCATCAATTATCCAATATAGTAGACCTGTAAGCGTTGAAATATTAAATAAGGTTAATCAGAAAACTGTCCAGACATGTTGAGGAAACCTTTTTACAGACATGTTCTATCTGGCGGTCATTTTTCTTCCAAAACAAATCAAACTCGAAGTTTGATCTGTCTACACCCAGCTTCTCCTCGTGCTCAGCATTTTCAGAGTGTAAACACAGAACATGAATGATGAAGTTCAGCACCTTTAAAGACATTTTAATTAGACATTCTGTGCAGTGGTGGAAAGTGACTGCACTTCTGAAGTATTTTATTCAAATACTTACATATATATTCTATACTTCCACCTATTGTTATTCTAGGAATTCTGGACCCCCAAGGGTCCAAGGTGATGGAGCGGCCAAAAATTTAGTTTAGGCCCAAGACGAACAAAAAATCCTCTTGAGACCATGACCTCAACTCAACAGGAATTCAGCCATCTTGGATTAGGCATCCATCTTTGCATTTCGCAAGTTTCGTAACTGAACGAACTTTATCTGAGGGCCAAATTGTACTAGACCCATCCAAGATCACAAGTTATCGGAAACTTTCACTAGATAGACAGATTCACTAGGGCGTGGCCACAGCAGCCATTGGAATTTTGGCGAATTCCGATGGCTCTCCACAAAACATGAAGTGCCCTGTAACTCGCCCGTACATTGACCGATCGGCTTCAAACTTGATATGTGAGACCAAGTTTGAACATGTCTGCAAATTATAACCTGCACACAGGAAGTAGGTCACCACGAAACCAGAAGTGCCCTGTAACTCGCCCATACATTGACAGATTGCCTCAAAAAACTTCACGTGAGACAAGTGGCCGGCCAGAACACAGAGTCTAGGGCTTACCCGGCCTAGTGGTGGTGCACAACGCTGCTTTAATTTTAATTAAATTTTTTTAAAAGCTATTGTTACAGAGTTTGGTATGTGATGGGAGCTAAATTATTCAACATTTCACAATAAAACCAAAGACTGAAGACAAAGTGTGGCTCAATTTCAAGCAGCTACAAAAACAATCTGTCCTATACAGTAAGATGTAAAGGGAGATACATTTCAAACAAACCACAGAATGGTGAGAAAAAATGATGTACTTGTAAAACCGACACACATCTGCAGCAACGTAAAAGCATGAAATTATGTAAAAAAAAAAATTCAGACATAAAGATGTAAATGGTTACTCCCATCTGGTCCTCTTTCGCAGCTGATGGCCAACACCCAGTGATGAGAAGCCCTTTAAAACTTGGTCCTCCCTGCCTACAGTCTGTTTTAAAATGTAAGACAAGACCATGTCCAGTGTATTCAAGGCATTCTTTTACTATCAAGATACAGCCTGTGCCACTGAACCTCACAATTAACTTTATCCACAGAGGAAAGCAAGAGAGTGTGTGAGTTTGGGGGCCTCACAAAGGGCAGGGTTTCTAACAAAGAGACCAACTGTGAGTTAAAGTGCAGTGTGTGTGCGTGTAATGTGCGCCCATGTATTACAAATGTTGTGGGGACGTAAAACTGTTTACACAGTCACATTATGGGGACCTGTTTCCTTGTGGGGACAAAAAAACAAGTCCCCATAATGTAGATGCCTATGTTTTAAGGTGAAGAAATGTTTTAAGGTTAAGTTGGGGGTAAGGTTAGGGTCAGGGTTAGGATTAGACCATTAGTAATTACAGTTAAGGTTAGAATAAGGCTCCAGGAAATGAATGTAAGTCAATGCAATGTTCCCTGAAGTCATGAAAACCTTGTGTGTGTGTGTGTAGATAACCACAGATGACCCAAAGAGCAGGAGTTTTACCTGTGAGTGATACAATGTCTGTTTCTCATGGTCACTCCGCTGCCACAGCTGCGACTGCATTCTCCATAAGGAGCCCACGAGTCCCAGTAATCCATACTGGGTACCTGAATACACACCAGCAGTTTAAATACACAACAGCAAATAAATCGACAAGAACATTGGTTATAATGTCATTTTCTTTGCTTTCTTTTTCAATGAAAATGTTTCATACTAAAATGTGCACATGAAACACTCATTACCTAATCTATGACCTATAATCCTGTTTCACTTCTTTGAGTTTACTGATAATCTGGACAACCATTTTGTCCATTAATCATTGTCATTAAACTAAACACTGACAAAATCCTTTTCAAGATTAATGAATCAAAGAGATTGTTGTCCGTTCATTTTCTGTTGATAGACAGATTGGTCATTTAGTTAAAGTTTTATATTAAACAAAAATGAGTTTACAAACTACACTGACTTAAAAGAGAAAAAGAAAAAAGTAGATGTTTAGAACAATGGCAGAGTTCTGAAAAGATGTGGACTTTGCAGGCAACGTTCGTCATTTGTGTGTGTATTCATTCTTGGATCCAATGAGAGTTTACCGTGAGCGCTGGAGCCAAGAGCAGCTGAAGGATTACCAGTGACAGGAGCATCTTCATTGTTGCCTGGAAATAAAATAGACACTTATTCACTGTGACTAATAGAGACTATTAAACACGGAGCTACTTTTTCGGGAAAAACAAGCCAGGACGAGAGTCTGGGCAATGACACATGCCAACAAATACAATACCAATGAACGAGGGCAGAGAGAGACTGCAGGAAGAACCTGAACAAAACAACAGGATTAAGATATAGATACATAGATAATGAGCTTTGGTTTTAGTAGTGGCTATACAAATGTGTCCTGCAGCGTTCTGCTCCCTAAAACATGTCCAAGTGTATAAATCAATGTGTAGTAATGTTTTACAGAAAGTATTTGAGCATTTATCATCAAACTGAACAAACACGATGACTGTATCGACTGTAGTTTATCTTGTGGTTTGGTTTGCAGCCACCAGCCACAGCAGATGATCAACAGCTGGATCTGCATCAGTGAAGACTGTTTGAGATGGAAAACATGTTAGTCTACGCTAAAGCTACTTTACCTAGAGGTCTATGCAAATAAAATGATGCGGTTATGCATACGTTCTGCATAGTTTTATCAATTCAAACAGAAGTGGGCAAGCCATTGCTTAATCAGCAACAGTTTAGATCATTCCTGTGGAAAATTGAAGATAAAAATGACTATGATTCAGATTCCAATGGCTTAAAGGTTTATATTTGTTTGTGTGACACCAAACTAAATACCACAAACACAACAAATCAAATGCCAGTGATGTTCCTCTGTTATCGCCTCATTTAATTGTTTAACTGACATAAACATGAAGCTTCTGATGCATGTTAAGTGGCTCTCACAGGCCAGTCAGCCTGTCTGATCTGACTCTCACAAAAACAAACACCAAAAGCCCCAAACTGACCAACTTCATGGAGTCATAGCTCCTGGGTGGTGTTGGTGTAATCTGAGACTGCTCTATGTTAAGTCCCCCATCGGATCACTAGGAATGCCCCCATCATTATTTTCATTCATGCTGACAGGTATTTACATAAATGATTTAATCAAAGCTGCATATCATGCTTATTCAGAAGCCGATATAACATCATATATTTTATAGCAACGCACCAAAAACCCGGTTAACAATTATACAAAGCAGTGAAAAAAACAGACAAAAGCAGATGTTTCAGAAGCTGGAGCCAGCGAATGAATTCAAATGATGAACATTGTTCAGAGGGACATTGTTAACCACTCTGTTTTAATGATATTCTAGATCTGACTATTAACAGCTGATGTGTTGAGTCACTCCCACTGAGATTTTCTGTATCACTTCCTTATTATTACAACAGCTCAGGAAGCCTGTAGCCTGAGGGCGTACACGCTTTTATCCACCCACATTTACAATTATTCATCAGTCATCAAGGGCAAGCAGTGTCTTGTGTCCTGTATGTGAGCCGTGACTGCAGCCTCTGTACAAATATGTCAATGAATTGATATATTATGCCTATATATTTATAAAGACTCAATGAACCATAAACTGTTTTGTCTGCCTCTTCTCCCCTAACTTGTCTGTTTTGGCTCTATTCATCATGGTGTATTGTTACCTTATCAGAGCTGCAACAATCATCCAATTAGTGGTCAAGTACTGAACATAATATTTTGAAAACAGATCATATGATTTCAGCTTCTCCAAACATTTGATTTGTTCTGAATAAAATGTATACCTAAAATGCACCTAAGCATTTAGGTCAGGGGTCTGCAACCTTTAGAATGAAAAGAGCCATTTTTGTCCCCTTTTCACCCAAATAAAAATAATCTGGAGCAGCAAAACCTATTTGATCCTAAAAATGAAGATAAAATCACTTGTATAGAGTATATACACATATATACTCTATTTAAAAATCCACAGTTTGTCGCAAGTTGATACCCAATCTTTAAAGTATAGAAAAACGACAAATAAAACTATTTTTTTATAGTATTTTATTAGCTTTTGGGGGAGGTTTTTCAACTGGATGTGACGGATAAAATATGAAAACATTTCTATTTACGCCTTTATCTTGACAAAAAAGTGTGAAAAACATGAATACTTTTTTCTTCAACGCTAGAAGGAGCCGCTACAGAGAGCCTGAAGAGCCACATGAGGCTCTAGAGCCGCAGGTTGCAGACCCCTGATTTAGGTGAACTTCAGTTAACCTTCTCTAAACTTTTGAATGCACATGCTGTTCACATCACAACAACTGTCTGATGTAGTAGAACTAAAAGTTCTGGTTCATATGACTATTCAAACAGTCCTCTTCAGCATCATGAGACCAAGATCAAGTTATTGAGACATTGTTTTGTTGTGGTATTGCCACTACTGTTGTTAGCAGACATTATCATTGCACCCTTCTACTTAAATGCCCTGCTTTCATGCTAGAATATCACTGTAGCATGAACTTTTTTTTTTTAACTTCTTGTGAGTAGCGTGTGTGACATATTATGAGAAAATGTGCCTCTCCTCACCCTCTTCAAACGCGGTGTCTTTCCTGCAGAATCAACCCGCTGCTGGTGGGTCTCGACTTGGATGAATCCCTGCGGTCGAAGCAATGCAACTCTCTCTCTCTCTGCGGTGCAGATGTGTCTGGGTATATGAGGCCGGTTGTGTCGCACTGGTCCTCTTTGTCTCTCCCTCTCTTTCTCCCCTTCCTCTGTCCTGTCTCACGTCCAACAGGAAACACACAGAGACAGGAGGCAGCGCTGCTGTTTGCGAACTCTCCGCCGCGCTTTTTAACCAACGCGCCTGCAGCTCCTGTCCCTCCTGTGTCCCTCTCGGCCCCTCCCGCTTACGACGCTCTGTAATTTCACACAGTAAAAATAACAGCCAGTTATTCGGCGTGTGTTCGTTTATTGTGAGCTCCACCGGAGCACGTCTCTGAAATGAGGTTTATTTGTGACCGACACGCCACGATCATGCGCTTTTCTCTGCACCAAGCGTCCATGTAATGCCAGGGTAATCACCCACAGACATCTCCCTGCTGGAGACTTTCTGGGTCTAATGTAAATGCTGGGTTATAATGTTTGTCTGAGTGAAAATGGCTCCCAAATGTTCCTTGACAGGACTGTATGTACAGTTAGGCCCTAGACCACAGGTGTCAAACTGCGGGCCCCCACTTAAAGGGACACTGTGTAGTATTTATGGGTTTATATAACCCAAAATCCACGTTTTTATACATATTATGTGCTCCTGCATTGTCTAGTCCAGGGGTCTGCAACCTGCGGCTCTAGAGCCACATGTGGCTCTTCAGCCGCTCTGCAGTGGCTCCTTGTAGCTTTAGAGATCAAGGCGACAAATAAAAGTCTTTTAATATCTTGTGCAACATCCAATGTCGACGTAAAATGCAATATTCAGTACATGTTTGGATGTGTCCTGTTCATCTTTGGATCCACATACCGTTTTTCTTGAGCACGAACAACATACAATCCAAATATTTGCTTCATTTATTTCAAAGTGGGTTCATTTTAATTTCTTTAATTTGCCACAAACAATGAAACAATGGAAGAACCAGGTCTACGGGGTATAGAGGTTGGATATAAACTGAACATGTTGTAGTTCTTAAATGTCATAAATGAAAGAGACTATTACTATTGTATATAGTTTGTCTGTATAAAAACCTTTATATGTGTTATTATCTTCATCTTGTGGGTTTTTTTGCGGCTCCAAATGAAGTTTTGGGTGGAGAGACGACAAAAATGGCTCATTTTTATCCTAAAGATTGCAGACCCCTGGTCTAGTCGCTGTATAATAGTTTTTGTTTCATTTTCGTAGTGTTTCAAAAAGTCATGTAAAATAACATGGTCGCGGACCGCGGTTGCGTAGCCACTGTTAGCAGCGAGACGCCATGTTTCTACTGGAGCCTGTAAGGACAAACGCGAGAGAACAAATCAAGCGTCTCTTTACTTGTAGCGGAAGTCCCGCCTCCTCTCTCTCCGCTTCGTCTGCTACGGCCGTGGTAGCTCGCCCTCTCCCTCACCTCACGAACCTCATCTGCTGACACGGAGAAAGACGACGAGGACGACATTTGACCGGCTGAGGATACCGTAGCGCTCAGGGAAAGGAGGGGGTGAGCAGAGGAGCAGTTCTTTGTTGTAAGTTTCAGCCTCTCCTCTAGATGGCACTATAAACTACTTACTTCACCTTTAATATTATGTTATAATGAAAACATGGCCCACAACCTCACCGTCTTTAAAACACTGTGTTTAGCTGAAGCACAGCTGCTAGCGAGGTGACAGAATATATATTTGTTAGCAATGTTAGCAGGTTTTGCGGATTCAAAACGGCTTGACCACTGCAACCCATTCGCCACGATACAGGAAGTGCCCTATAACTTCAGCATAGATTGAGTTCCACCTAATTTCCTGAAATTTGGTGGGAAGACCATGGCCTTTGAATTTTGGCGTCCATTTTGTTAATTTGCAAATCCATGTATGTTCCTACAAATCTATCTAAGTTCCTACAAATCTATGTAGGACCAATGTTAGCAAAGTTGTGGAATCAAAACGGCGTGACCATGGCAACCCTTTGCGAATTTCGACCATTCGCCACGATACAGGAAGTGCCCTATAACTTCGGCATAGATTGAGTTCCACCGAATATCCCCGAAACTTGGTGGGAAGACCATGGCCTCAACTCAACAGGAAGTCAGCCTTTTTGAATTTTGCCGTCCATTTTGGAGCTTTGCACCTACGTAAATGAGCTAGACACATCGAGAAGTTGTCGAAAGTTGTTTTCACCCCACTTTTTGTTCTCTAGGCCGGCCCCCTATCGACTATACTAGACGTTCATTGGCCCCCTGGTCATTTGAATTTGACACCCCTGCCCTACATATTCAATAAACCCTTGTGTTTTGTTAAGATATCTTATTAAAGATAATTGATAGCTTATATTGTCTGACCAAAATAATATGCACATACAGGTTATTGTTATTGTACCAAATGAGATATTTCATGATATATATGCTTTATTGATTATTAATGGGGGAAAAATAACTAAAGCTTTTGATTTTGATAAATATCATTATTAATAATGTGAAGCATTAGCAACAACCAAAATGGCCCCAAATTAAAAACATCACTAGCATTTTAACAACATGGTTCCTTTTGTTTATAGCCGTAAAAATGCAACATGCTGTTTATTTATTTAGGGTAACATTATGGTGGCCTTGAAGGTCAAAACACAACAACATTTCACAAAAACACAACGAGATTACAGAAAACACAACAACATTACAGAAAACACAAAGAAATTTCAGTTTACGGAAAAGGTAGGGACAACCAGAGAAACGTGCTAAAATATAGGCTGATGTGATTGGTTGTTTCGCTGCCAGTCAAGAAATGACGCTTTGTGAATGGTCAGCTATGCTATGCACAGCCACTGTGATGAGTTTGAAAGCAGACAACATGTTCTGTCCACCACAATTTATGCTAGAATATATTTTTGATGGCCCGTGTGGCAGTTAATATTTCAAAATTCCAGCCATGCGTATTTGTATTCTGGACATACAGTGTTCTTAGGCCACGTCCAGACGAAAACGGCATATAATGTAAACAGTCTTTTTTTTTGCCTTTTTCAAATAGTTCCCCATAAAGACATCAGCACTGTAAGCTGGGCTGTAACGTTACACCAAAAAACAGAGAAGAAGACGTTCTAGGAATCTATGTATAAATTCCAGGAACGTCTGTCTGTGTGTTTGTCTGTGTATTATTTGCATATCTCTCGAACCGATGGTCCGGTTGATTTCAAACGTGACAGGTGTCTGTCTACGGGCATGTTGATCACGCTGTTGTTTTGTACATAAAATATCACACAGCTGGTTAAAATTATGAATAGGTGTTTCCCAGACCAAAGACAACTTAAATATTTTTGATTCATATAAATAATAATAAAATAAATAAACAAGGCAATCATAGATGGTAGACTTCACCCCATTTAAACAACAAGCCTCAAGTGCAAGTGTGGAAGCACAAACAAACAAACAGAAAGACAGACACACAGAGCCACTAAAAACAATACTTCACCCCCACTCAAACCATGATTGTCTGGACAACTTTATAAAACTTTTTTTTTAATTAAAATTTTATAAACTAAACTTAAAAAAAATCTTTAAGTTGATTTTTTGCTTGGTGTGGTCACTAATTCTGAAGTCTGATCTGAGAAGAATCTTTTTGGTTAATTGGTATATCATTCTGACCATGTTAAAATTGTATGAAATGAACATATATAGGTGATTATTTTGAGCTTTAAAGAGGAAACCTCAACTGCCACAACCAAAGCCAAGTTTAAATGTCAGCCAGTATAGATATGTGTTTCCACAAACAGAACCTTCTTCACTTTCCTATATCTTCTCTTTTGGCTGGTGAGGTTTTCCAAAACATCCCACTAGCCTCTAAAAACAAACATGTCCAGAACTCCTGAAATTATGCATGAGTGATTGTGGGTACGTGTAAAAATACATCATGGATGTACTTACTCTCAACTGCTTACATCTTGATGTATTTTTCCATGTATTTATTTATTTATTTTTGCCAGTGATTCCTTCAGAGAGTGTGTTGAAACACTCAGTGATTCATGGTGGGCCATGGGTTCTTCATGGGTTTGAAAACATGCAAATCACCAGAAAAACCACAACTATATTTAACGCCAACAGAAACCCATTCAAGCCACGTTTGTTTGCTCGTGTGGTTGCACGGAGATCTCACTGAACATGTTAAACATTTTACACGTTCAGTGCACAGGTATTTATAGCGTCTGGTGTCACGCCAGCAGAAACTCCACTTTATGTGGAGTGGACCATCAACTATAGGGCTGCAACGATTACTCGAGTAATTTGAGTAACTTGATTACAAAAATTCCTCGAGTACTCGCTTAATTGTTCCACACGGACCGTTTTAGCAGATGCACACCGGGACTTCAGCTGGCGCGACGATGGAGAGTGAAACAGCCTGTAAAAGGCAGAAAATGTCCAAAGTGTGGGACCATTTCACGCTTAAAACAAGAAGCCAACAAGGCGCAGTGTAACCACTGCAAACGACAGCTGGCGTACCACAACAGTATGGAGGACTAAACCTGACATAAGTATAAATAAATAAATAAATAAATGTATAAATAAAAGAATAAATAAATGCATAAATGAATGCTTTACATGTATTTCTACATTTCTGTTCGCCTACATTTATTTATTTATTTCTGCATTTCTGTTCACCCTAAAGTCTAATGGTCATACTACACCTCTTATTTTGGACAAAAAAATGATTTCCAGGAATTTTGGTGAATTTTTATTTGAAATAATTTTCAATAACTTTGCAGAGTCATCCTGCAGCAGGTCTGCCAGTGGCCTCCCGATCGAGGCCATTGCACTAACTGGAGCGTATTTGCAACATTACAGGGAGCAAGGCTTGGGATGGGAATCATTTGCTTTTTTCTGGCTCTCTGATTTGATCAGTTATGTTGTTGACTGGGGTCAGGACCTCCAACCTCATTAACATATGGACACAGAAATAAATATATGTAGGTGAATAGGAATAAATGTAAAGCATTTACTTATTTATTTATTCTTTTATTTATACTTTTATTTATTTCTTTATTTATGCATGCATTTATGTATTTATTCTTTTATTTATGCATTTATCTATTATTTTATTTATTTATGCTTTTATTTATTTATGCATTTATCTATTATTTTATTTATTTATTTATTCATGCTTTTATTTATTTATGCATTTATTTAAGCATTAATTTATTTATTCCTGTATTTATTTATTTATTTATACTTATGTCAGGTTTAGTTCTCCATACAACAGCACGTCCTCAATGATTCAGTGTCTGAGCCGAAAGCATCCAGTTGTGATGTCGTGACTCGTGATGCGATTTGTCTAGATACGATGTTAAGCTTTGAATTGTTTAAATAATAAACTTATTCATGGTAAATTGCGAGAATACTATTGCCTACACACAAGCACAAGCACAAGCATACGCACCCACCCATGTGTTAGGTTACCACAAATTATTATTATTGAACTTTTTGGAGAAAAAAAAAGTTGCTATTTTTTATCTGATTACTCGATTAATCGAGGGATAACTGGTAGAATACTCGATTACAAAAATATTCGATAGCTGCAGCTCTACCATCAACCACCTGCAGCTCCAGCTCAACCTCTTCATAGAAAAGATGCATTAAACTGTAGTATCTATTTATTGATCAAACAGCTGATTAAACGTAAAGCATGTGGTTTTGAAGCACATGTACAATATTTATATTTTTTTAATATAGTGCACAAGGATTCAATTATGAGTCAATGATGGCGAAGGTAAGATGGTAAAAGCACACTGTAAAACAATATACTGTTAAATGTGTCAAAATGTAGCATTAATGCAGTAAAATAAGTTGAAATCCGTGTTAAACCACTCTCACTGACAGCCTTGGTTCTCAAACTGAGAGAAACAACATTGCTCACTAACAGCAGCATCAGCCAGGAAGTTTGCCAAAAGACGACATCACAGTGTTAAATAATGTAAGTATTTGAAAATGTATTTAATATAAAGCTATTAATAATGCAGTGAGTTTGAAGTTTGTCAAAGTGGAGCTGAATTTAACCCCAGTTCATGCAGTGTGTTGGATAAAAGCAAAAATCACATAGATTCAAAAGCCATTCAGATTCAATAATAACATTTACTTCCAGATGATTAGATTTAGGCTCAATAAATCCAGATTAAACTCCAAATGTCTTGAAATGAACAACACAATAAACACAAGCAAAACATAACTATGGAACCTTTCTTTCTGTTGACATGTCACAGTAGATTAAGTGTAGGTGTAAGAAGTAAAAATGGAAGATGGTTGAATTCCATTTCGCCGCTTCAGTTTTCTGTCACTTTCTTGTGCCTGCTGGGTCACTGTAGTGGGACAGAGGCAGTTTTCAGTGACATCTGTGTTTCTTGTACACACACACTTCCATGGTGTGAGAAATACCTGCGGTGAGTCTCAGTGTGGATGGAGACACATTCGAGTTCCACACCTTTCCACACAGTTCAGAGCAGTGAGGGATAATCACGCAGCCTATTTTGGGCACGTTGACATTTCAAAGAATCAAAAATACACAGCCGCCCACTTTTTTCTGCTCAATGAACACCTAAAAATAAAATCCACTGGCTGCCATCAAATAACAACTTAACGATGTCAGCGCAGCCGAGCTTCCAGGCATGTTGTTTTAATTACAGAAACCTAATGAGCATAGTGTCTGCAGAACCGTTTGGCCACACGTTTTTAGCCACATTTCTTTAAGACCTCCAGTTTGGATTCCCGGTCATTAAGTCTAGCCGTGGATTTGAAAGGAGGCCAAAGCCACAGGGTTTACTGTAAGTTAACATTCAAATTACTAAGCTTTACATCCAACTTCCTCCGGACCTAAAACGTACACATATGGAGACAAAAAGTACAACCTTTCAACATGTTTAAGAAAATAGATGTTCTCAGTTTAGCTTTCGTGCACGCCCAGTGTTCAGAAATCCTCTGCAACAAGCTGCTTGGACTCTGTATTCAGCAAATCCAGGTCATGTCCACCTGCGGTCATGTTTGGAGCCTCGCTCTCATGTCTTCAGAGCTGGCGGCTGAGCTTCTGTGCCTGCCTCTCCTTTGCATTGAAGGCATATTTTGTGTCCTGTAGCTGTTCTATAATCTCCTTGGCTTCCTTCATCTCCACAGTGAGCAGGTTGTACTTCTCCACCAGCTCCTGGTTCTCTCTGCGGAGCTCCACCACCAGATGGCTCAGCTCCTCGCTCTGCTTCCCACAGTGCAGCTTCAGCTGCTCCATCTCGGACAGCGTCTCCTCCATGCGCTTCACCAGGCTGTCCAGCTGCTCCCTGGACATTTTTGAAATGTTTTTCTTTGGTTTCTTTTTGTGCGGGTTTGTCCTGTGTCAGTGTCGGGGCTTGTTTGCAGTTAAGAGAGATTACTAAATCTAATCCTCAGTTCCTTACATCCCTCCCTGCACAGTAATCCCTTTAGGAGAGTTATCCTGGGAAACCTTTAGCACACACACACACACTGTTGCCTAAATCCACTCTATGAACAGGATGACAGCAACTGACTGATTGTCAGACAACTTTAGCAAGTTTTGTGTTTAAGTAGCAAAAAATGCAGACTTTCTCTATGGACTATGGAGTATATTCGATTGTTATATGTTATACATTTAGACAGCCTTTTGTGGCTGGAAGCTGAAGTTTATACCACTTTATGAACTTATTTTGTATCGTTTGCTTCTATTGACCTCAACATATTCATTAAGTCTTTTGTTAAGTGTCTACACAATCAGTTTTTCTGTGTTTTCATGTTTCTGTCTCAGTGTAGTTCCTCTTGGATAGCAGTGTGCTGGGGACCGGAAAAAAAAAAAAGAGGATGAAGAAAAAAGAAAGAAAGACTATTGTAAGTGGCGCTGCTGGCGCAGATAATGATATAATGATAACATTAACAGTAAATGACTGCTGTTACTGAACAGTTTCTTTGTCAAACTAACGGGGACACAGACAGCAGCTAACTATTAGCGTCTGAACGCTAGCTGACGCTATCGCTAACTAGTAGAAGCAGTGATTAAAAGGTGCTGATGAGGAATTGCCTGCTGTGGGTTTAGTACCCCCAAGAAAACTATTTAACTTCTATTATTTATATTTTGTTAAAAAGTGTATAATGTGAGTTATTTATATGGTCTCTTTAAAGTGTAACGTATATAATTTTTTTTAACGTTATTTACAGTATTTTATTGTTCTTTACATTTATATTTTCACATACATTATTTACTTTAAAAAGAACAAGGTTTTTCCATGTTATTTCATTCTTTTGGAATAAAAAACCTTTTGACTTCATACATTTCTTGTTGGTGTCAGATTATTTAGAACATAATGGTGATGAACACTGGTTGGAAGGGCCCCAGGGAACATGTACACCGAGTACACTGAACTGTCCCTTTAAGTTTTGAATGTCAAGCACTTTTAAGTGCATGGTGTAACATAATCAGGACAGAGCAGGTGTCTGGATTCGGTGACAGGAGGACACACATGCCAGAGCGATGGCCGACTCCATCATTGGGGTTAACAGACTAAACTGCCACACTGAGCCACTATTCCAGCCAGTGAGGACTTGGCATCAGATGGAAGCCCCTGTAAGCGCTGAATGCCTGTGCATCAGCACCTCGAGGAAGTTCCACACTGAGACGAATGCCTCAGAATTCACTCACTGGAAATCAGCGCCAATGAAGCGTGAGAGGAAACGGCGTGAAAACACAGTATTAGAGGGTTGTGTCAAAGACGAAAATGTAAGAGAACACAGTACACATCTTTGTCTCTTTTGTGTTGGAGTGGTGGAACGTAATGAATTGTGCTCACTCAAGGTCTGTAATAAGTTCGTTTTGACATATTTGCACTTCCTGGACTGGGACAAGATAAAAATAATTATTTTTCATGTTCATTGTATTTTTCACTCTTTTCATGGTGTACTTGACTTAAGAGCAGATGATTAAATGGTAATAATTTAAACCTTTTTGACACAACAATGATCAAAACATTGTGATTGTAATGTAATTCATGGACAGGATTCCGTGTTTACAGCTGTACTACATGTCACGTGTGTATGCACACGTAAACAGAGATGTAACTCTGCTGAACCAGCATTGGAGGCGCCTGTATTTTAAAAACACAGTCACAATCACAAGTCAACACTTGACAGCAATGATGCAAATAAAAAAGCAAAACCAAACTATGATTACGATACAAACGACGATATAAACACAGACAGTTGTTTTTCTACCGCCTCCGCACAGTGCAATTAGTTTGAACATCATGACAACTTTAAATTATGACAACAATTTTTCTATTTCGGATTTAAAGAGTCACCAAAGAGAGAGAAAAGAGAGATATGAGAATGTGCACATGTAGCAGCTTATTTTCACTTTGTTTATTAAAAAAAGAACAAAATCTGAATTGAATAACCTTTGCATAACACACATATAGGTATGTGAAGGCCAGAACAGAATCCAATCACCCCAAATATTACCTCAAAACAAAAAGGGGAAAATATAGTCTCAGAGCAATTCAGCAGAATATTCCTTGTTGGTTTCTTTTCTCTGCTACCAATAGTGAAAGTTGAATGCAAGATCAAAAGAGCAATCACAAAAGCCCATACACATTTTAACTCAAACCGTTTTCTTGTTCAATTGGATTAAAATAGCCAAATAGACTCTATTTAATGACGAGGAAAAATGTCCACAAATTCAAATATCAAATTCAACCAGATCTACGACCCCCTCGTTTACAAGGACAGGGTTTTTCCGATTGTTTGTTGTGATGTTTTCCCAGATTTCCCTGATCCATGTGTTGGGATCCCCGCTAACATTTATGTTTCAAAAAGTACAAAGTGTTGCTTCTGCATATCTTGGAAAAAAAAACAGTGTCTGTGTACAGACAAAATTATTTAAGTGTGTGATGTAGCATAGTTTTAAAGACGGCACCAGGCGAGCGTCATAATGGCAGCTGTTGCCTAAAGGTTCGGAGTTTGTGACCAGACGATCATAGGTTACAATCCCTGGACATGTTTACAAAAAATGTACATCTCAGTCAGGGTAGAGAATGAAAAGCATGTTTCTGTCCCACAATAACAACAATTACGACGATTACTACGACTGAAAATGCCCTTGAGCAAGGCACTGAACCTCCAACTGCTCCAGCAGAACTGCTCAGTGGCTGACAGCGCACACAGCTAACATGGCAGATGAGTCTCAGAATGAGCATGTTTGTGAAGTTTACTCCCATCTGCAGACTGTGACGTCAATTCAATGGGGCAACATAAAGCTGTAGTGTGTAATCTAACGTCTGTTACATTCACACCACTGTCAAATGAGTTCACACAATCAGCTCCATACAACACTCTCTCTCCGTGTTTCCAAGGATAATCATTTTCATTTCAAGACCAGAGGCAGAATAATAAAATCACCACAAGTTACGCACTACAGCTTTAAGTTCACAAAATGTGATGAAATAAGGGTCACAAAAACACAAAAATTATTGATATACATTTCCCACTTTTCCACATGTGAAAGATACACGCGATGTGTTCAACACATCTTGTTCAGTGCAAATCTTTCTGGGAGCTTTGAGATCGAAAAGAAAAGTTCCTAACCATTGGTAAATGTGGCGAGGAGAGCACTCTGTGGTGGCTGACCGCTCATTTACAATCAAACTCTACATATATCGATCTATAATCAATAGCCTCATCGAGTTTCCATTCCTTGAAGGCTGCTCATAGCTCAGAGGATAGGAAAAATGAAGGGAAATGTTGTTTGATTTAAGTCTTTGGAGCAGAAATTCAATCAAACTGTCTTCCTACACCCAACAGCTAACACCAAGGTGTCCATGAGCAAGGCTCCTGCTGTTAAGCCCCAGTTGAAATGGGTAGCTCCCAGATATGAATGTGAGGGGAGTGAAAAAGTAGCAGATGAGTTGTTGAAAAGCTTCCCTGGATAAATAAAGGTAAAATATTCTCACTAACTTAAGATTTCGCCTGAGACCAGTGACGGACAATTTGAAGATGAGGTCCCAAGTCGAGCCTGAAATGTCATTACTTGGTTTTAAAAAATGGAAAATAAAATATGTGGAAACAGCTGTTGTGGGGAATACCGTCTCGTGGCGCCAGAAAGAAAGGCAGAACAAAAATAACTGTCCCATCATCGTGAGTTTGTAGGAAAGATGAGTCATCATCTTTTGTTCCCAGGCTGTGAATGGGACATTCTCAAGTTGTTAGCCAGAGACTTATGTGGGTGTGAAGGTTATCAAAGCTGCGTCCTGCTAAATGTAGAACTGGTGTAGCGCCAGCTTGTCCATGAAGGGCCGTACCAAGTTGTCGGTGGCGAAGTAGAAGACCAGGCCGAAGAAGATTGAGATGGGAAGAGCGGGGAGTGCTTTCTTGAAGATGGCGAGGAGGAGCAGGGTCAGACACAGACCCTGCAGAGCCACAGACAGACAAAACAAAACAGGAAATGACACACTGAGTGACTGTGTACCAAACAAAGAAATCAAGTGGTTCACATAACGCGGGGTTAAGAGACAGAGTCAGGCTTGCGGTGTCTTGAGTCTGACCCCAAAATAAGCAGCTGTGGTGTCACTCACAATGAGGATGGCTACAAAGCAGGCGAGCGTGGTGTTCCAGTCGCCGCTGGCTGCAGCCGAGGCCTTTCCCACCAGCATGCTGTAGAAGATGAAGTCTCCAAGGCCGAGCTTGACGCCCCCTGAAAACACAGGGGGACACCGCATTCAGGGTGGAGTTAATTATTCTGCCCCTACACCCTCAAAGCCCTATAGAAATCTTTTCTTAAACTGTAATTAGTGTTCAAACACAGGCTCCGACCCCATATTTACTGAAGCTTTAGGTTACAGAGAGCGACAGTGTGGCTGCTCAAATAGCACAGACACCAAACCGAGCCATTGCCATAAATAATCAGTTTCTCATCTGCTCCAACTAAAAACAGTCCACAAACTAATTTCACAGAAGGGTCCCATAAAAATTCCTAAAAACGTTCCATTTGTTTGGAGATGATATGTCACTGCACTTTGTTTGATGTTATATATACGTGAATCATTTCGGTTTGTGGAGAAAACAAGACATTTGCAAACATGACCATTTTGAGGTTTGGGAAAACTGCACTCACGCTCCTCGTCGTCTTCTTCAACAGGGGGACGATCAGAGGGCATCTCCTGGACCTGCCTCCTGGTCTCCTCAGTGGACTGGATAGTTCCCAGCTGATGCTCCTGCTGGTTGACCCAGGAGGAGTTGAAGCCCCCATCGTCCTGTGACTGAGCGGAGGCGGCAGGAGACGTCACGGCTGCAGACCAGCGATATCAGTCAGGATACACAACAACAGCTGCAGCAGGTTGGACACAGATAAACGGTAAATACTCACAAACTCACTCACCTTCTTGTTGAGGCGGCGATGCTTCTGTCGAGTTCCTCTGTGGCCTGTCAGTGTCGGCCATGTTGACGAGCCACACCATTGTAGCTGAGAAGGAAGTGCAAGTCAAATAAAAATTTCTAAAGTTTGTGTTACAAACCTAGTCAAGCTATAAAACAAACTTAAAATTAGGGCGTGGCCATTATGGGAAATTCTATGGCGGATGCCAATTTTAGAAATCAAGGCAGCGAATAGCTGTTGATGTAGATTTTTTTGGCCCATATCATTTGACAGTTTTCTTTTTTGTATCCATCCGATAATGTTTCGTTTAATGACAGCAAATAATACTTCAATGACCAGTTATCTGGTTGGTCTGGCTCTTAAATCTCCATTTTATGTCTGCACTGTAGTGCAGTTAGAGTATATACAGTATTCTCAGTAAAAATAAATATGTATGAACTAAATATTAAGACCATCAAAACAAAAAACTAAAATAAATGTCCAGACTTTTACTAAAATACCAGGGGCCTCATGTATAAAAGAGTGCGCAGCTTTCATACTGAAATATGGCGTACTCACAAGATTTGAAAAGTACATACGCAGAGACATTCTCATATTTATAAAACCGTGCATACGTCAAGTCCTGCGCACCTTCTCTTTATACATCCCATCAAACGTAAAACTGAGCGGAGGTGAATGAGTAACACACCACACCCTTGTTCTCCCCACAAATTAATATACAAATGGCTCTTAAATGCCCTCTCTGACGCCTTCTTCCTGAAGAACAATGACAAATGCTGCAGCAAAGGAGGAAAATAAAAGAAAAATGAGGAAAGTGCACGATCAATGTATCAATTTATGATGTATGAATTTGAAAAAAAATGTTACGAAGGAACTAAATGTCAAGAGTCACCGCGGCTGCTCTCATATTAATGTTGATGTTTAAAAAAACTGTCTGTGCATTGATCGTCGATCCTGTAGCTGTTGTTTTTCTGATGTTACATGTTTGTTGAGACATGACTTATCCATGTGAGCTGAATTTACAGATCATTTCAACAATCTATAAATTTGTCAGCGTCACTCGTCACAATCCAGTTACTCACGTATTGTGCACAGAATAAGCAGATAGAGCTCACTGAGTTACTTCATGTAATGATTAATTACTGTCAATGATTGTGTTGTGGAAGCTGGGGAGGGAGGAAGAGGGAGGACGAGCGTGCTGCTGCATCCCCAGTCTCTTCTGATGAAAGGCGCAGCTGTGGCGGAATACATTTTTTGCAGTTATTTCGTTATTGTTTGGATTAAAATGGGATTAGGGAATGTTCTACTCGTTAAAGTCCCATTTTCTTACAACAAATTAGTCCGTAACTTTATTTTGGAGCATTTAAAACATTGTAGACTGACGTGTGTTCATGTGTTCACGTCAGCACCTGTGCGTCTATTTACATTAGTGCTGGGCACTATGTTAATGCAGGTTAACGCATGACGAGTTTCCATGACAACTGGAAAAAGATGCGCGTGACGTCATGTTTACACCGGAGTCCAGGCACCGTTTACCAGTTAGCTCCTTTAGCGCCGTTAGCGTGCCTAGAGTCAAACTGGAGCGTTCTGTTTATTAAACGAAAAGAGCAGCGCTACAAATAACCAGCATACCTGTGTACTGCGTATGTGCCTGTTTTTACAGTTTAGCGTTACTTTAGAGACTAATTTTAACAATCCGGAATCACGTAAACATGACGTCACATGCACCTTTTTCCGGTCAGTTGTCATGGAAACACACAGACACACACACACACACACATTTGTAGTGCGTGTTCAGCTTTGTCTTCAGTGTTCTCTCCGATCTTATCCACACATGTTCAAACGTACGTGGTGCATCAGTGTTCAGAATAATTCATGTTTGTCACTGTAGGCACATTAATCATTTTATTTTGAAACACTGTGAATACAGAGCTAAAAATTGCAGCGTCTCTTCCTGACAAGAGTTTGCGGAGCTTTATATACATGCCGTCGTGTGCATGAAAGCAAGCATACACCGTCTTCTTGTGTGCGTGCGCACAGTTTATACACGCCCCAGATTTTTCGTTGCTGTTGTTTGATTTAAACAGCGTTTACAAATCAAATTAATATTTTACTGATGGTTTTTTTTGTATTATATTTAACTACCAATTTTTATAAAGTGTATATTATGTTCATAAATTAACTTTTCCATAAGCATATTGACTAATGTATTGTGCTATTTATTTAGCTATATTTTATAGATTTTATCGGTTGCCAGAGTGCTAGGGCATAATGTATCTCATTGCATTTTATCTACTTTTAATGCACATGACAAACTTGAAACTTGATATTTAAGACTATAATCTTACAGGAATAGATGAGAGCTGGGAAGATGGGTTCGTTCCTCTCCTGAGCAGTTTCCACCAGGATCCTCAGAGGCCCCTTAGGACAGAGCACCGCTAACAGATCTGTCAGAGGAGAAAAGACAGATACACAAGTGATGTGAGACACCAGACAGAAGACCCCAGGGTCAAAAGTGTGATAACAGGAGGTCAAAATGTCTCTGATTGAGTAAAGAGAGGCTCTCCAGCGAGTATGAAATGTTAAAACCTCAAAAGCACAATATGTGCAATGAGAGTAAATTTATAGTAGATTAAACTGTTATCTAACTTACTGGCAACTCAAACATATGTCATTTAATTTAAATGCCTTGGTTTTATTCTGTCAATAGATTTTCTTTTTGAAAGAATATATTTAGAATATATACATCACACTGGAGAGAAAACAAAATCCATAAGTTACATTTAAGCAGCAGTTTTTTTTTACATAATAAACTTTTTTAAAGTTAGACGAGTATTTTGAGTTGTTGCTTTTGTCCTTAAGCACTAAAAGGAAACAGATGACTGAATGTTGCACAAAACCATCTTTAAAAGATTGTGACAAAGGCTTTTTTTTGTTCTTTAAAAGCACAGACGGTTTAAAGTGAAAAGGAAGAGCACTGTGGAGGAAGGATTTACCATAGACAGATATGACAGCTAATATAAGCCAGGCCGTCCACTCTGGCAGGTACTTGATGAAAACCAGGGCCATGAGGGCGCTGATCATGATGAGGTAGGCCTGCTGAAGCCGCAAAGGTCCTTTCCAGTGAATACACATCATGCCCACCACTCCGAAGTTCCAAATTATTATTGCCAGGGTCAAATAGTCCATGGCCACATTGTAGGTCTTGAAAACCTCTCTGTTGGATAGAGAGAGGCAGAGTGTGAATACTTTATCTATCATCGCTAAGAATCACAAAAGCATTATATTAAAAACTATAGCAGCATTTCCATTAGTATATATCTCATATTTTAATAATTTTTTATAATAATGTATTAAAAGAATAATATTATTTTAATACATTTTAAATTACACACATTATGTGCCTTCCTGCTTAACTGCTGTTAAGTGAATATTGGGAGTCGGTTCACCAATATAAGCACTAAATGGTGCAATTAAGAATGGAAAGAAGAGAGGCTGTCAGATTCTATCCAAACTTTGAATATCTGTTCAGACATGCAGCGAAAAGTTAAATCCTGAACCTCAAAATCCTCTTTGAGGTCAAAATATACAGCCAAGGGCGAAACGGACTGTCTTTAAATAATCAAGTTCGGTCCACAGCTGAGGAGTTTTCTGCCGTTTTAGGTATTTATGTTACTTTTCCAGTGAACGTGATTTTAAGTACCATCATTCATTCACCAAATCTGTTTCCAATGCATTCGTATTCCCATTTATTGATTCCCCAACTTTTATGCAATGTTTCAAGACATTTTTGAATTGAAAAATGCAGAACACAAAACTGAAGAAAAAAGATTTTATGATTAGTTAGATAATATGTTCAGGGGGTCATGGCTTACTTGAGGTAGATGTAAGAGAAGAAGAAGAGCAGGAGCAGAGAGGAGAGGAATAGCCAGCCTTGGATCACCTGTGGAGGAAAAGATACAGTAAAGACAATGGATTTTAAATAACAACGTTTCAACAAATCAGTGCTTGAGAAAACTTGTCACTTCAGTTTTTTTTTTTTTAAACTACCAGAGCTACTAGATGGGTGTTTTTTTTCCAGAGTGGACAAGACAGTGAGCAATACTGAGTTTTGACAAAGCAAAGATTCACTGTTCTGAAGTGCTCAGCCTCAGCTGTGCCTGTCTGCTGCTGCTGGTGAGTGATGTTTCAACAGTACTTGAATACATTTTAAACATTACAGATAACTGCTATAATTTAAAATCCAGATTTTTGTGCAGCTTTTCTGCACAGTGTATGTGCAGAAACGCATCTACAGGACTGTGCAGGTTTATAGAAAGTGCTATATCAACATTGTCTTCTCTGGTCTGTTGGTTTTGACCCAGAACAACTACACACCTCTATCACTGGTAGGTAGTAACTCATTCAGTTAGTAACTGACTAACTAAATGATGCAGCTACAATATTTGAAGGGTATGAACATCTATGACAACTCACTGTCTAATGTTAACCTTAAACAGTATAAAGATCCCTCAAAATATTCCAACATAAAATAATACTGTCTAATAATACTAAGTAATGTACAATATACACTACTTTCTGCTGTGACAATTTTTAAAAAAATAATTCAATTGCTTCTACTGAATGCATTGACATTAGAAAGGCCACATGACAACCATTTATGCTTTTTTATGCTCCTCTTAAACAGTACTTTCCCCTGAGATATATCTATTTATGTATATATGCACATATGTGCATATTACAAGAATACTAGATATGAACATGCATGCATCCAGACAACACATATTTATGAAAACATAAAAGGTTACGTATGTCACATACTTGGGTATACGTACACATAGCGTTGTGTAATAACAGTTAGTTTTAGGTTCCTGTTTCAGTGTGCATTCTGCTATTCTTATGTTAGTAGGACAATTGAGGAAAACAGTTTCATTGTTCATGTTATTAGCAAACCCAAGTCAAAAGGCTGCAGGTAAATCTGTTTTAAACAAACCTCACAGAGTGAATCTCAGGTCTGCAGTGACAACATCATATGTGTTGCAGTGTGATTCTGAGTGTGTACCTTGTAGCAGCGGTATTTGTATAACAGCACCAGCACCAGCGTCATGACGATGATCACAGTGATCATAATGGTGGCGTTCAGGATGGAGTGCAGAGCTCTCTGTGCCACCGTGTCTGTGTCTTCAGGAAACGGCGTATAGATCCTGAGGGCAGTGAGTCAAGTTCAAGTTATCAACAGCAAAGAAAGGAAAGTATATCATACTCTACATGCAATAATCAAAAATAAAAACTAACTCACAGTATCACAACATGAATTAAATAGTTTCCATGTAATATCGGAGTACAGTTTCTGTGGGGGTGGGGGGGGGGTTCTTCCAATGGTTGACCTCAAACGTGATTGATTTATGTTAATTGCTATTTCTGTTGGGTTAAATTGCTCTGGACAAGAACTTAATATATAAAATGTTATGTTTCTGTGCTCTGAGCCAGACTCTGCCACAAGACTCAGAATGCAATTATAGTGATGTCTTGAAATTCAAACTATGCAAAAGATAACGCATCAACCCCACCTAGTGGCTAAAACATTGTATGGCATTTCATTCACACACCAGAAGTGAGAAATCACCACACGTCGCAAACACTTACAGTCTCTGTCCATCGTTCTGAGTGTAGAAACCGACTGACTTAATGGTTGCCACAACAACCACCATGCAGAGCGTGACTGGGACGAACAGCATGATGACGTGTTTGGCCCCGTATTTCAAGGTCAGCTCCTCATCCTCGTCCTCCTCCGTCTCCACCACGCGGGGAGCACGGGCGGTGGGAGGCTGTCCGTTCTGCTCCGGTCCACTGCCTCCCCCTTCTCCTGCTCCGCCTCCTCCTCCTTCACCCCCTGAACTTCCCCTTGACCGTGCTCTGGGCACCCCAGCCTCCTGTGGCTGCTGCTGGGCAGGTTCATGAGCTGCACCGGACCCCTGTTGGTCCTGTGGGTATCATAGAACAATCAAGCAATTCTTATTAAACATTCATTTTAAGCCCATACAGTTGTTTAGATTACTCTGGTTCACTTGTAAGTCTTAATATATTTGACATAATCTAACTGAAAATCACAAAGGGCTATGTTATGTCCCTCCAACAGGGCTTCAACGTGACAGAAATAACTGAAAAATATATCTTAAACTGACTTCTGAGGGGCACATTCAAGATTGCTGGACGTCATGTTTATAAAATGCAGGCACACACACAGTCCATTTAGCGTTGGAAAATTAGCGATACTATCAAAATGAACCCAGAGGGATAAAATCGATTTCGTCACTTGCAATTTGGCATGTCTCCAGCTCTACACTTGTGTTTCACGCCAGGATGGAAACGAGCACAATGACTGGTCGAAGTCATTTGTTCCCAACAGGATAAGCCAAGTTTGTTTAAGTTAGATCCATAGAAACTAAAACTGAAGGAGTTTAAGGACTTTTCAGGGAGATTGGAACAAGCAGAGAATCGTATTGGTGACATGGAGGATGATATTGCTGGTGAGAACCCCAAAATCACGTTACTGGAGAGGCAGGTGTCTGATCTCTCTTCTAAGGTCCCGGAGAAACTTGAAAAGTTTTTAAACTTCCATGACAAGATCCGAGTCATGCAAGTGGCTACAAAGAAGGGCAAGATCATGTATGGCGGCCACCATGTCATGTTTTTTCAAGGCATCTACACGGAGCTGCACAAGAAAAGAAAGCGCTTTGACAATGTGAAACAATGACCACGGGAACTGAAGATAGATTATGGCATCATTTACCCTGCTAAACTCAGGCTGTTCCTCAAAGGGACACCTTGTGCGTTTGCTGATCCTGCAAATGTGGAGTCTTTTATCAAAGAAATGGAAACCTAACAGGCTGACCAGACTTGCCAGATTACACTGGGACGACCACTGTCAGTGACTGAACTTTTCAGCAGTAGCAGACGACATGAACAGAAAACTCGATCCGTGTTATTTTATTTTTTTAAATCTGCTAAAGAAAGGTACTGTCTGTTCCATACACAAGTTAATACTTTCCTATGCTGCACTCAATTGTCAATTAACACAGACGTGATTTTAATTCCACACACCACACAGATACTCATATAATCTATGTATATTTTGTTTGCTTATTGTATTAGGCCCATTGTGAGTGGGGGTTTGTTTATTAAGTGCTTCATAGATCATAAGTGGTCCTTGTTGTTAGTGGATCAGTTGGGCATTTAGTTTACGCATTATGTTACCAGGGATATTTTATATGTGAAATATGTGTCGTAATTTGCACACTTATAATGCCAAATTTAATTTTATTAATTTCTTATCTCCAGAGAAGGCTCTTTAAGCTTGTGATTTTAATTTCACTTTAGAACCTAAAATGTACCGATCAACTGTGGTGGACTCCTCTCATATACATGCAAAAGTTTGGGCACCCCAGTAAATTTTCATGATTTTCCTTTATAAATCATTGGTTGTTTGTCATACAGGAGACAAGTGCAGTGATATTTTATAAGTGAAATAAAGTTTATATGATTTACAGAAAGTGTGCAAGAATTATTTAAACAAAATTAGGCGTGTGCATTAGTTTAGGCACCACAAAAGAAACATTTTGTGCATCCTCCTTTTGCGGAAATTAGAGCCTCTAAATGCTTCCTTACTGGCAAGGTCAGATATCCTTACTCTATGACTCTCTGGCAGGGATTAAAATTAACACTGTACCGAGAGAGAATATTGATCGTCCCGTTGACAATGAGTTACGTCCCCGGGACGAAATATACTCTCTCTCGGGACAACCACGGGACGAAAGAGAATTTTGACAAAAAATTTTCTGTTTAAGTTTTCAACACTTTCTGTGAACCAGAAGAGGTTCGCGACCGGTGGGAAATACTTATGTGAAAAGGTAAATGGCTGGTGCGCTCGCGTTTGTTCAATGAGACACAGAGACTCACTACTCGCCGCTCGAGCTGAGATACTGTTGCCGCTCGAGCTCAGCTGAGACGAGACGAGGATACTGTTGCTTTACTCCAGATACAATGTTGCGCTGGCTGAAGAGTCTGAGTGTACCCACCAATGAGCAGCTCCTGCTGCAAGCTTGGTTTCTCCTGCATGAAACGGGTGAAGTCGGACTGGAGGTCTCGCCTATCCAATGACACTCTTAACAGCCTATATATTCAAATAGCTTTTAAAAACAGACATTCTGAGGTGAAAATCATATTGAATGTGGAAAAACACATCCGCACAGCCGCGGCGCTGCCGTCTGCTTTGCTTGCCCGCACTGCATGTAAACGTTTCATTAATGTTGACATATTTGTTTCAATCACTGAATGAAGCCTGTCAAATTTGGGACCTTAAATCGCTGCACAAAACTCTTGATCAGCGCAGGATTATGCGCAGAAAGAGAGAGAGAGAGGGGGAGAGGCAGAGAGAGAGAGAGAGAGAGAGAGAGCACGAGCGATCGAGTGAGGTCTGCGCTCTTGGTCATTAGTTAATTTACTTATTTTTGTGTAGGTAATATGTTGTGAAATATGTTTAAACTTAAATAAACTACCTATACAAGTAGTTTTGTCTGGTTGTATTAGTTTGTCCTGTTATTGACGTCATGATGTCATCACCTGACAGCCCCCAGACAGCCCTAAACAGCCTCATGCAAATCTCAATGCATGGCCCTTCTCATGATGACTACAACCCACTAAATGCAGTCACTAAATGGTGGAGTAGTGGCAGAAGGTCCGGTAGGCCACAGTTCTGTGACTGAGCGTGTTGGTTGTCATCTACAACAACAAAACAAATCTAGTATATCTATATTATTTATTATCAACATAATATATTGTGTTTTTATTATATTATCAGTAAGTAACAACTCAAAATGTAAAAAAGATTTTCGGGACGGTTCAAAATGTTTTTCTGGACGTTTCCGGGACAGTGGTGAAAAAAGATAAATCTGGAGGACTGGAGGGAGGTGTGCTCGAAAGCTCAACTCCTAACAATAAATACCCATCTCAGACTGATTCAATATAACTGGATTAGAACTTTTATTACTCAGGATGGACTAAATAAAGGGTTCTGACAGTAAATCCACAACAAAACTATCCAGTATCCCACAGCACACTATCTAATCAGGAGCCAGAACTCCATAAAGAGGCGGTCCGGTGAGGTTGGGCTGTTTGTCGGTGAAGCAACAGGCAGGAATTAGCCAAAAGATGATGTCACTGTCAGTAACTTCACAGCCTTTTTTGTGAAATGTATAAAAATACATATGGGAAAAGATACAAGGAGTGAGATCTAACAAAGTTACCCACACAGAGATGGGGAAATCATCTGTTTTCAAGGTTCACCACTTGCAATGTAAAATTCAAGCACCTTTTAACCATTTAATGTTCATATTCAAGCTTTTTCCTTCCCTCACAGATGTGATAAATTACATATAGACAGAAACAATGTCCAGCACTATCTAACATTTCAACCATATAAATCATCCATCCATCTATTTTCTACCACTATCATCCACATGAGGGTTGCAGGGGTGCTGTGCCAATCTCAGCTGACAAAAAAGGCGGTAGGGATGTGAATCTTTGGGTGGCTCACGAATCGATTCGATTCTTAGGGTCACGATTCGATTCAAAATCGATTCTCGATTCAACCAATTCGATTCATACGATTCTTGATTCAAACGATTCTCGATTGAAAAATTAGAAAGTAGGAAAAACATAATTTGTGGACAAAACCAACTATAATGTAGGATGATTGCACATACTCACACACTATGCCAATTCTTTTAATGATAACAACACTTTGCTCATTCCCACACACCCTTAGTATCTGTTCTGTCAGAGAAAAAAAAAAAAAAAGGGAGACTTTGTGGACTAAAACTGTCAGGCTGGCGGGCGAGTCGAGACATGCGGTAACCCAGACATGAAGCAATCTCATCAGGTACACAGAAAGAAAGACAGGAGGAGGCATCTCCTAAGACTGTTCGGAGTTTGAGATTTCCTTTTTTTTTTCTTAAAAGCAAGCTGTATAAAATGACCTCAGTGTTTGGAACGATACGTTGTTTTTTTGTTTCATTCCTGGGAATAAGGCCAGTGTTAAGTAACAAGGATGCCAGATGCAGAAAACTGCACTTCGCTTAAATTGAGTATTATGTGAGAGTAGGGTGAAAGATGTTATATTTAGGGATGCACCGAAAATTCGCCGGCAGAAACATATCGGCCGAAAATTCACCACCAATAAAACAAGATGCAAGTACACGGTGGAAAAGCACCTATTAAATGCTAGAAAGTCTCTTGGCTGCATACGGCGCAGATTATGAACTCCCTGCAACATTAATTTCACACCAGAGAACATTTTTTCTCTTTGAGCAGTTAACTAAAGAGATCGGCTCATCCGATGCACCTTAATTGCAGCGTTAAAGCGTCTTCGACACAAAGGTTGAGACCACGGAGTGAAAACAATGAAAAGCGTGTTCTGCTCTTATAAGTCGTCACCATGTTGTACTAAGACCTACTCGGATCACCTGCACACCGTGACTGTACTCGATCCTCGTCATAAATAACATTATTTGTACGTGGGGATAAAACACGTAGAGAAATGATCCAGTCTGCTTTGGATATAGAGACACGCAGAGCGCAGGAGCGGCGAGCGGAGCAGGAGAGGGAGAAGAGAACAGCGCAGGTGCGGTGCGCAGGAAAAAAAGGGTCTGCACCAGATGAGGCAAATGAGGGGGCACTACCACTTTTTTATTGATGTTGATTTATTTACTTTTAAATGTGACCATTGCATGGCTTGTTTTAAGATTCACTGGCCAATTACTTAAAGCGGAACTAGACCGGAAGTTCCAATTAACGCTGTTTTTTAGTGTGTATCTGCGTCATAACCTTGTTTATGAAGCCCTGAAGGTTCGAAACAAACAGGTCAGCCATTGCGGAGAACGCTGTGTTTTATTGTAATCTCGGGGCTCAGCCAGATCTCTGAAAATCCCGTTAAAGTTACGTAAACATCGGTTCTCCGGAACAGCCGATCGTCCTGCTCCGGGCACTAGTCCGGGCACATCCGGTTGCGTACATTGAACCGCAGAAGAAGAATAACGTCCGTTGTGGAGGTGTTTCACGAGCGACAGTGTCTTCTGACTCCGGGTCAAAGTCATAAAAGGGACTGCGGCGGGGAGTCGTGAAGAAGCTATTTTTAAACATTGTTAAAACAATGTTTTGATAATGAGTAGCAGTGCATCCACCGTTCCAGAGGGGGGAGCTGCGCTTCTGAGAGCGGGTGTGCTGATATGTCACTTCTGGGTTGAGAGATTTCAGTCTCAAGTCTCGCGGCTGGGAAACACCGTGAGAAAAGAGGATTTCGGCTCGTTTACAACAACAAGGAGGTTTTTGACCATAAAAACAAATTAATGTATGTAAGTAGACCTCCATAACTAACATATATGTGCAACAGGACCACTCTATGTGACCTTAAATTACTGAAAAAAAAATATATTATTTATTTTAATTTCAAGTGTGTCTTTTTGTAACACTCTATGGTTGGTGTTCAAATATTGTTAATAAATGTCTTACAATAACACATAATAGTCATAATTTCAAATTTCCTGTCAACTTTAAAACATATTATTTTACAAAAACACCGTGGGATTTCTGGGGGAAACCCTGCTAGTGTACATGTATGCAAGCTTTTAAGCGAAAACAGAATCACATATAGGCTGCTATAGTAACTTGACAACAGCTGAGATTTTGTGATATAGATATGTGTGTGTGTAACTGCTGTTTTGAATCAGCAGCTGCTAAGGTCTGTAGCTTTTTTCTCTCCCTCTTGCACCACTCTTCGTTATCGCCCCTGTGGGTCACACTTGCATTGAATTTTGATATCAAGTGGGGGGGGCACAAAATATTGTCCTAATATGTCACTGTCATGAGACTCAGGAATAATATTCATATAACAAACTGAACTCATAAACAGCAACAGTACAGCCAAAATATTCACATTAAAAATATATATTTTGCAGACCGCAAATCATGTTGATGTTTTGAAATCATGTTTTTGCATGTGGTGCCACCTAACGCCGTCTACAAATCATTCCAGTAGTAAAGTCTCAGCTGCCAAGCAACTACGGGTTGCCAGTTACAACTGAGCTACAATGGCGGAGGCAGCGAAATCTAAAAGACCTCATTATGAATAAGGGTGGGGGGAAAAATCTATTCACATAGGAATCGCGATTCTAATCATCCACGATTCTGAATCGATTCATAAACTTCAAAAATCTATTCTTCTTTTTCAAGTTTCTATTTTGAAAAACCACACAAAACACCAGTTTGTGTTATTTGTGTACAGTTTAGTTTTGTAACTTCTTGGAGAAAAAGGCAGCAAGCCTAAGCTTTTATTTGTGCAAGTTACATTTTGTACAGTAAGTAAGTTTTTATTTGTTTTGAATGAATAAATGTTAACTTTTGTCTTAAGTTTGCCTTTGTGTGATCACATTATCACATTATCTTATACAAACTATTGTTTTGATGCCATGATTTAGCCTTAACACACTATGCATTGTATCAATTTTTGAATCGAGAATTGTTTGAATCGAGAATCGTATGAATTTAATCGGTTGTATCGAGAATCGATTTTGAATCGAATCGTGACCTTAAGAATCGGAATCGAATCATGAGCCACCCAAAGATTCACATCCCTAGTTATGAATGTCATGATCGTTGCCAAGATAAAATTCGAGGCCAAGCGAAGGTCTATATAGGAGATGCATTTTAACGGTGGAGAGTTGAAAGCTGAGAGGAATTTGAAAACGAAAGTTGTCTACTCTTCTCCGAGACAGGTAAGTTAAGCTTGGCTAACAAAGTAAGTATCATAGCTCGATGGGGATGGACAGCGGGGAAACCAACCACTACCGCCACAACCACCAGTGGGCTGCCCGAGAGGCCATACCACAGGGCTTAGCAGGTTGTCTGGGGGAAACCCTGCAGTGATATACATTTTAATAAGGCAAAACAAATAAACCAAAAGTTGTAAAGGGCGCCAGCATATAAGTAAAAGTGGTAGCAGTTTCTTGAGCTTAATGTTGTAATCATATCGGCAGATCTTGGTGCCAATATCCGATAATACAATTTAATGTCAATATCTGCCAATACCAATATTGTGCACCTCTATTTGAGATTAGTCATACTGGAAAAGTTATGTGCAAGAAAATGGTCCAGCACGTAAGAATTTGTGACATTTATTGGTGACTGAAACACTCCTTATAATAATAATATAACCCTTCTAAATGTTGACACATGACCTTTAAATCCTCTGTCAAGTCATGGAGACATGACGTTACAATAGCCTGAATGACTTTGTGAGCAGAAATACAGGAATTTGGACCACAACAGAAGAGAAAGGGAATTATTGTGATACTTTGTGTACACAACTGATGTTGGGTAAACAAAAACCTGGATGATTTATGAGCAGACAGTGACAGTGAGTGGGAACTTTGACTTGACCACTCCTTTATGGCAAAGGATTATACAACCCTAATGTTTCTACTTTATCTTATAATGACCAAATAAAAAAAATAAATCATCAAACTGAAACTCCTCTACAGGATGCAGCATCACACACTGACTGTAAGACAGAAAAGACTCTTTCGTCACTGATGTGGCACTGAAATACTTATTGGCCAATCATTACCCAATATTTTAGCAACCGTGTCACTCTCTTTCATACTCACCCTATTGTTTTCAACGTCCATTTCAATATTGTTCACCATCGTTGGATCAGCAGATACTTGGCCTCACATGCAAAGCAGACTTGTTTTCCCTGTCGAGAGAGAGAGAGAGAATTGAAGATAAGGTTCAACAAACTGAATCAAGGGTGTAAACAAAGATAATGTCATGAAACTTAAAAAGTAGGGTTTTCCAAGTTTCACTTTTGCGTATAGAGTTAAATAAGTAATGTTTCAGTCAAAGAGCTTTCAAAGAGCTCAAATTTATCATGTTAATATATATATATAGCGTCAGACGCAGCAACAAAAACACAGACATGCTGCATACCCACAGAAAGGTCAGAAACTCAGCTAAAAGCTCATATAAACCATTCTTATGTTCACGAAACACAGTTAAAACACTGATGGATCAAACAGCAGGAGCGAAAAAAAACGTTAAAGTGCACACATTGAAAAGCGGCACCGGAGCGTCAGCGTAATTATGTAAACAAAAAAAACATGTGTGAACTGGACGAAATACAAGCAGAAATGTTGTCTTACCTTTGCCGTTTATCAAAACAAGTTATTTCCACCGGAACAAAACCACTTCTAATGAAGAACTACACTTTCCAGCATGCTTTGGGAACAAATCCCGGTCTGATTGATCATTACAGAGCGACATTAGATCGCTCTGATTAGAGAAGGGCGAATGTCCGCACAAATGCGTCATATGCATTTATGTCCTTTTGACTCGCTAATGAAGTGATTCACGCACATTTGGAAACCGGGGTCTGATTCTACTGGTTTAGAGGTTTAAAACAAGCTGTCAATCACCCAAATTAACCAAGGTAAGCCAGAGCTATAGCGCTGCGTAACTGAAGACGCTGCAGAGTTGTTATTACGCACTGCATAGTGAGCATCTATTATCATAGTGAGTGAGCGAGTTATCATAATTTTTTTCAAAACAAGTTCTTTTTAGACCAATAGTGATATGTAAATAAAATTAAATGGGTTTTAATAATTTAGTACCTAAGACATCTCAAAAGGCACAGATGGTGCCAAACTTTGCCGAAAGAGACAACGCCTAGACATCTCTTTACTAAAACCTCTGTAATTTCACTCTGCTTCACTTCAGCAGCATCAGATTTTGCACAGCTCATGTCCACATGTTGTTACATGACCTCCGTTTTTGAGCTCCTAATGCATATTTTAAAGGTGACATTTGCTTTAAAATGCAATATTTTTTAGGCGAGAGAAAAAAATCCTTCATTCATGCTGTGTTCCATGTACATTTACTCTGACACAGTGGCATACAGTAAAACTTACACATCTGGTGGAATCTCACAAGTGTTATCTTTATTTTGATACCAAGATAATCCACACAGAGCTTGTAAGTGCAGAGATTTTTTACTCTATTTAGTTTGGGTATGTCATTTTCGAGCAGGGACTCCAAGAAGAGGGCCAGGGAAGAAGAGGTTAAGGTTCTATATCATATACTTGATAGCAACTGTATGCAATATCATTACCAGTAGTAACAGTATAAATCCTAAAAATTCACATTTTGTATTTCCCATGGAGGGTGAATTTTGTATTGAAACTTGGCAGAGATTAAAAAAAAAAAAAAAAAATCACATTTATGTAACCCACATTTATTAGTAGGTATTGTATGGATATAAAACTATAAACAATTGTTTAAAACATAATTGTATCTAAGCATATTAGACTGTGGGAGGTTTAATGTTTTTTAACGTTACATCCACCTACACACTACTTTACTAATAAAGTATTTCTTCATTAAAAAAAAAAAATTATAATACATTTTATTTGACTAATAAAGGACTATATTATCTTCTTTATACGCGCCTTTCAAGATCAAACCAAGGAGAAAAAAGATAATTCATAAAATAATGACAACAACAAGGTGAAAACAAGTCGGGACCAATTAGTGAAAATTGTAAACTAAATTTGATAATGCTTAATCACGGGTGTTTTTTTTTGTTTTTTTAATGATTTAAACCTGTTTTAATAGTGATCAGAAATGTGAATATCTTCAGATTTCTTTGCTCCATATAACAACGATAATAACCAAATAACCAAAACTGTCTCATTTTTGATTTGTGGACAAAACAAGAAATTCGAGACATCATCATTTCCAGGTTTGTAAACACTGATTTTTTTTTGTTTTGTTTACAATTTTCAGACATTTTACACTAACAGTACTCGAGGACTCGAGAAAATAATATTTACTTGTAAATTTAGCATTAGTATTTTGCTTTGTTTTATGTGCATTAAAAAAACGACTGCAGTTATCACGTAAGATTGAAAATACAGTAAGAAATTAAGCGCCACTTATTATACTTGATTGAAATGTGGACACGTCATTCATATAATACGACACCAACTATGCCGATTATTTAAGGTTCAATATTGAAGGGCATTATAACGTTAAACATCCTGCTGTGCACATTAGTACTAAGCATCAATTAAATGTTTCGTGTATAACGGGGATGTTGCGTTCACGTTACTGATTAACCAACAGGAAATAATACAAATACATTTTTGAAGATTAAGATTAAAATGTGGCATAGTGTGTATATTCTTAATAAATAGTATAAAGTTAAGGTGATGCTTTCACTGTGTGAAATTACTATGAGGTGGGTCACTCAATACAACAACCTAGCGCGAGCGCGCTCGGCGGCTAATGCTAAACAACTTGCACAGCTAACAAACAAAGCATTGAAGGGGAATGTTGCGCTTAAAATATTGACATTCATCTAAAATCATCTGTAAATATTTACCTTGGTTTGTGTTTAGAAGTAGGCTTAAAACCCTGGGGCTTTCCCGTCTTTGTTGGACCTGTATTCTCACAGAACATCCGGCCGCTGGTGTAAACTAACCAAAACTACTTCCGGCTCCTGCCCTCTCACATCCGGGAGGCGTTCAATATCAAATTAATTGATACTTATTTCGCTCGTTTTTCAGTTCAAAATAAGCTTTATTTAAACGTGCATTTATATAAATCACATATATATTCAGTGTTTACGTTTGAAGTAGGGACAGAGTTAAATTGCCGACAGAAAACATAAAAGTAGATAAAATGATGCCATGCAGCGTTCAAGTCATGTCGTTTAAACGAGCTTTTAACAAACTCTATATGGAGGCCTACTTTTTAAAAGAAGCTTCGATTCCCTCGTCGTGATAAGAGCAAATGTGTGCATGATATGTTATTTATTTCTAGCAAGAGATAGTTGTACCTCCATTTAAAAATATAGTTCATATTTTGTATTTTGCTGTCTATCCTGTTTTTTTTTTTTTTCTGTAGTGGACTGTGAGTCAGTAATTTAAATTAAGAATTTCCCTTTTTTTAACTGACATTTCTATATAATGGATTTATGAACTTTATTATGGGGTTGAGGGTGAGGCGAGTGGGGATGTTTATGGGGTTTGTTTTGTTTTATTTTATTGTAATGTAAAGCACTTTGTGCTACATTCCAATATATGAAAGGTGCTATATAATTAAAGTAAATTTGAATTTGAAATGTAAGCCACTGAAAGAAATGAATCTAAAATGCCTATCTTGAATTTAAATATAATAATAGTGGGGAATGCTGAGTCACACTTTAAAATAATACTTTCCTGTTATCTTTGTTATAATATGATAAACATGTGGTTGATATATTCTTCTACAATTTTCAGCCAAAGTCAACAATTCACACACACAATTTTAAACACTTTTGGAATATTTTACCTTTCCTGTGATCTTTCCCAGGCAGATCAAAGATCAGCAAGACAAAGCACACAGATTAAAGCCAACAACGTGAGTAGTACACACATGGATGTGCACACACATAACATGCAAGAGAACTGTATTTTCTGGAGAAATGCATTTGTTGTAGATCACAAAATCACACAAAAGATTCCTAAAGACTGTGGCAGGTGGAAATGGAATTAAAGAAACTACTGGTATGTTGCTGTTCTAGATAAGAAAATGTGTAATTATTCATCAGAGGTTAAGATAAGACAAGACAGTCTTGTATTAGTCCCACAATGGGAAAATGTACATTGACATTTTACAGCAGCAACTACTAAAGGTAAAGGTAATAAACAAATATTTTAACTATCTATGAATATACATTAGAGACAAAATATGTTGACTATTAAGATTAATATAAATAGAATAGAATATGCTATATCAACATGTGTAGAACGAAGCGATGCAAAGGAAAACAAAATACATGTATTTACCATGCATTAATGGCACTTTTCCACTTTACCATTCTAGCACACCTCGGCTTGACTCGACTATACCCATTTTTTTGTTTGCTTTTCCATAAGGCATAGTATCTGGTGATTTTTTGATACTTGCTCTGGTGAAGAATCAAACCGAACATTGCCGAACTGTAGATTAGTTAAACATACTTCGAAATCATGAGAACATGAGTTAATCTCCAAGATTTAGCAAGGAAATATCTAAAATCTCATATTTAGCAGATGAGTCTGGTGTATTTAGTGACCGCACTACAGAAAGCCTGCGATCCTAGCAATGCCACTGCTCCACCATGTGATTTAAAGGAGAAGAAATACAGTTGTTGGAAGCATGTTTACCCCAACTAATGCACAACGGGCAATGAATCAATACACTAAAATATTATTGACACAGATTTGACAACGAGCCACTTAAAATAGTTGTTAAATTGGGATATCGAGTGAGAACACGATAGTTTCCGATCACACCGATGACACCGATGTACGTGAATGCATCATAGACAGTGCGTTGTTCTTCCGGTGTCAGAGGTCAAAAAAGGCGAAGAAGCAAGGATCCACGGAAAAACTAAAGAAAACGACTGAAAAGCGAAAATATGGTGAATACGCAGTTATGGTCCAATGTTTGAATAACACGCGGTTATGTTTGGTTTTATTCAGCGATAACTAGTTATTTCAGCGAAGCAGATTTGAGAAAAAAAGAGCCCGTGAAGCTTAACGTGAATGTGGGGGTTGTTTGGCGTTTCACTCGTTGCTACAGAACCAGGTCGCTGTCGCTTATATTTATTTGCTACTGAGCAATTTATAGTATATCCAAATATACCTACATTTAGTAGAGTCATGTGTAAGGTACATAGAAGTTGTCACGGAAATGAAATATGGAGTGAAATTTGACAATCCACAAATAAAACATGCTCAATTTGAGCCAACATTTACTCGATGTAACTAGCACAATACTATTATATACAACGTGACACATTTTATCATAACAAATCATTTGTTTACTAATCCTTAAGGCCACCAAATGCCCTGACATTGATTACAAACGGATCAAAATGGTTCTTACTGGAACCTTTAGTGTTACCAAGAACCCTTGAAAAACCCTTTCTTCGAGGAAATGGTTTTTCAGAAGCAAATGGTTCCAGGTAGAACCTCAGCCCTTGTAGAAGGACACTTTTGGAACCCTTATTTCTAGTGTAGTTGGTACCTTTACATTATAAAAGTGATACATACAACTGTGTCATAATAACACTGGCACTGTTTTTCAGTCTCACACCATCCTGCTGGTGCAGCCCACCAAGAGACCAGAGGGAAGGACGTACGCTGATTATGAATCGGTGAACGAGTGTATGGAAGGTAAATAATGACACATTATGGGTTTACCATCCATCAGGGATCAATGGTCTTTCAGTTGTTCCTTTGGTGCACTTGTATAGGACATTCGCTGCATATCACTAAAACAGTTACGTAGCATTTGTCTATTCTTCCAGTTAATAAGGATGATTAGGTTAATGTTCTTTGTTGTGTTTCTCCTGCTCAGGTGTGTGTAAGATGTACGAGGAGCATTTAAAAAGAATGAACCCCAACAGTCCGTCGATAACCTACGACATCAGCCAGCTGTTTGACTTCATTGATGACCTTGCTGACCTCAGCTGTTTGGTGTAAGTTTGACGGGCTTCACTTTCATTAAAGCAGTGTTTCCCAATCCTGGTCCTCAGGGACCACTGCCCTAGCGTGTTTCATTTGTTGCCCTGCTCCAACACACCTGATTCAACTGGTCAGCTCATGATCAAGCTCTGCAAAAGACTGATAACGACCCATTCATTTGAGTCGGGTGTGTTTGAGCAGGGCAACATCTAAAACAAGCAGGGCAGGGGTTCCTGAGGACCAGGATTGGGAAACACTGCATCAAAGGGTTATGCAGCATCCTTTTGCATCGGGAAATCAGAAGTCAGAACTAGGAGTTTCCAAGATGGAAATCCGAGTTCAGGACCATGGCTTCGGAAATTCAGAATTCCAACTACAAATGGAACGCAGCAATAATTCACATTTTTTTAGGTGTAGTTGTTTGAAGTACTGACTCGTACTCATCTTTGAATGTGTTTGCCACTAGCCATTAAACAGCCATTTTGAGACTGGAAACTGAAGTTTGTGTGTAAACCACTCATTCCTCAAGTCCACTCAAGTCCATAGAGGAAATCAGCATTTTAACATCACAGCACACAGGAGTTGTCGATCCATTGCTGCCTGTTATTTCTCTTATCAGTGTTTGAAATTGTTATTTTGGATTTATCTTAGCAACACCAACTTAATCATTAGAACCGCAGTAGGCAAACAGTTCCTGTGTCCCTTCATGTTAAAATTGCTGGGTTTTTTTCTATGGAATGGAATCTGGTATGGAAGAGTGAGTGGCTTATAACGTGACATTTTAAAAAAACTAAATGTAAAATAACACGTTTCCTCAGGTATCGTGCCGACACGCAGACATACCAGCCATACAACAAGGACTGGATCAAAGAGAAGATCTACGTGCTGCTCCGCCGTCAGGCACAGCAGGCATCAAAGTGACGAAGTCTGAGTGGATGAGTTGAGAGTTCAAGGGTGTGGATTGTTTTTACTGTGTAGCTTGTTTTCATAAAGTTTGACTTATCTTTGTTTGGACTCAAGTTTTTTTTTTTCTTCATTGAGGTGAAAAGGTGTATTTTGTATCTTAATGTTTGATGGATGAATAAAGATTTCCTTTTAAATAACTTTATGAATTTTCCTATCTTTGTTTCAGTTTGTCTTAATTCATAAATACTTTTACATTCATTCAGTTTGTCTAGTCCTCCTGCTTTTGGCCTGTTTACATTTTTCAAGTGCGTTTTTTTTTCTTTAGTGCTGAAACTGTTTTGTTTTGAAACAGTGATTATGATTTACTTTGGTGTATTGCAATAAGAAATGAACACTCCTTTGACTCAGAAATCAACTTGTCATTAATTTAATTTAATATTTCATATTGTTGCCTGCATCATAAATGCATTAAAAAAATGTGGGCCAAGTTTATATCCATCATGATAGTTTGCACTGCAGGTTTACACATTCATTTAAAGTTTTTCAAAGAGACCTCTTACATTGAAATAAAAATATTCTTTCTTTTGTTTATTTTCATTGCAGCAGCAGCAGTAGATATATATAGTATTTCATTCATCCGCCAAAAGGGAAATTAAGTTGACCTAGCAGCCTGGACACAAGGTACACAAACAGTAGTAGTAGTAGTAGTAGTTTGGCAGTAGTAGTAGTGACAGTTGTAGTAGTATATCAACAATGGGTGTAGCAGCAGCAGTTGAAGTATAGTGGTAGCATCAGTAGTACATGTAGAAGCTGCAGTAGTATAGTAACAGTAGTAGTAGTAGCAGTAGTAGAAGATGACGTACAGTATATTCCCCTCTACATTTCTTCCCTTTGGCGCTCAACTAAACCAGCCACTCAGGAATTATTGATCTATTTGAATAAGAAAAATGAAAATCAATTACGTGGACAGAAAACACGTGTAACAAGGATGAAGCAGCTGCTCCGCACTGGAACAAGAGGAGGAGGAGGAGGGATGAGGAGGGGGGTTTGACGCTGCGTCTGCCGCCTGAAGGAGCGCAGGAGGCGGCCAGACTTGAGCTCGTCCAGGCGGTGGCGGCGCAGCTGAAGCTGATTCCTCCTCCTCCTGCTCTCAGTTTACACTCGTGTGTTTAAACCCACCTATGTGATGCTGTGATCGGCTCTCCCTCAGTCTGTTTCTCACACCCTCCCCAGTCGCCCCCCCCCCTCCTCCTCACCCCCTTCACCCCTCCTCTTCCATCCCACCCTACCCCCCCAGCCCCCCCTCTTCCTCCCTCCTCTTAGCATCTGAAAAGACCACTGAGTGAGAATCGATGGCGCAGAGGCCCGACTGACAGGACAATAAACCACAAAGAAGGGGTGAGTTTTCCTCTCTCCTCCTCCTCTTCCTCTCGCCTCTTGTTGTTGTTGTTTATTTTATGCGTGTGTGTGAATTGCAGAATGACCCTTTAATGGTCCAGATATGATGATGGTGATGATGGTGATGATGATGGTGGTGGTGGTGGTGGTGATGGTGATGATGATGATGATGCTGTGAGGAGAAGAACAGCAGCTCCGCGGCTGATGATATTAAAACACAAGGCATCTTTTGTTACCCCGATATGATTCAGTGAAGTAACTGCTGTTTCTGCCACCACTATCATCACTATCATTAACATTAATTACTATATTCATGATGATAATAACAACAACAACAACAACAACAACAATAATAATAATAATAATAATAATAATAATAATAAACAGCACATGGCTCCGCATCCACGCGTCATTTTTAAACGGGACATTAATGAACGCGTGAACGCACGTTCACCTTATGTAACCTGTGAATGTGATGTGAGTGAATCCTGCTCTTGTTGTTGTTGTTGTTGTTGTTGTTTCCACCGCTGCAGGTTTAGATGATGCGTGGATTTCATTGGGCATCGATTGCGGTTCCTCCACGGACGGAGGGAGAGAGAGGAGATGATGATGATGATGATGATGATGGTGTAGCCTTCGTCTTGTTGTAAACAAAAATGTGTCAGAGAGAAGGAGAAAGAGAGGATTAGGGGTTTTGAGCTCAGGACAAGTGATGATGATGATGCTCTTCCACATCCACGCTGCTTGCTCCTCCTCTGGATCAGTGTGTTTTTCTGACTCAGTCAAGAGGAGAGGAGGACTGGACAAGAAGGAGGAGAACAGGACAGAAGAAAGGGGAGAAGAGGATAAAGAGGATATGAGAAGGAGAAGAGAAAAGAGAGAGGATGGAGAAGGAGAATAACATGGGACAAGGAGGAGGAGAAGAGAAAAAGATAGAGGATGTGAGAAGGAGGAGAGGAGAAGGAGAACAGAGGGAATAAATAAGAAGAGTAGAGGAGGAGAAGTTCACATCTCCTGACATGAGCTCCTCGTGTCTGTAATAAGAAGCAATTATATCTTGCATTTTCCTCATCAGCCAGTTCAATCAATACAGTCAAATTCAATGATATATATATATATACGTATATACAGTACATATCATTGATTGTGACTGTGTGAAATTGAGGATAATTTGACTGGACGTGTGTGTGTGTGTGTGTGTGTGTGTGTGTGTGTGTGTGTGTGTGTGTGTGTGTGTGTGTGTGTGTGCGTGTGTGTGTGTGTGTGTGTGTGTGTGTGTGTGTGATACTATTGTTAGAACAGACTGAGACCAGTTTGTCACCACGGCGTGTCTGCGACCAAATCACTGCAGCAGCACTGACTTAGGAGAAACTCATCAATCACAATATTGATCCTAACTGTCTCCCAACCTCTTTGGCATCTGGTAACCTCAGATGACCTCAGATGACCCTTAAAGCTTTGAGTGTGCACTAGTTTTTAAGAACTTTTCTGTTATCAAAACCTGGTCCTAACCTCCTATCTGAGGCTCAAGTTAAACTTAATTCAATGTTATTTATTGTTAATGAAGCCCCTACTGTCCCTGTCTTAAAAGACAATTATACTTAATGACACACGGTCGTCCTAATGGAGACAAACAGATGCTTCTAATGAGGCAGAACTTCTCTACTGAGGAACTGGTTAAATATGGGGCTATGAGTTGAAGTGTAAAGGTTTAATGATTGACAGTCAAAGCAGAGTTTCTGTGTGTGTGTCTCACCTGTGTCTCCACAGAGGGAGGACGCAGAGATGTCCCTTCCTCACAGGGAGAACCCATCACCATCTCGTCGCCTCGGCCTGGTTTCTCTCCACCAGACAACACTGAAGCCCGACCACCACTTCCCATGAGGCCTCCACCAGAACTCAGCCTGACCGCTCTGTATGGGGCCTCATATACATTGTAGGTTCAGAACGTGAATATGAATATGTCACCTTAGGTTCTAGCGTATGATGGACATTTTCTCGCTCAAACAAAATGAAATAACCATGTTGACCTTAATTTGGAATCAGTGCACTATGCTTTATAGCATTGGTTCTCAAAGTGTGGCCCGGGGGCCAATGGTGGCCCGCAGAAACATTTCTGGCGGCCCGCAATGAATTACAGTTGATAGTTTTAATCCAGGAGATACTAAGCTTGTTAAATGTACCACTGTCTGCTCTGGTCATTAAAATTATTACTATTAATTAAAATACAGGATTTCTTTTTTCTATTTTTTTCTTCCTTTTTTCTCTCCTTTGGTGGCCCTCAGTCCAATGTTGGGTTCCTAAATCGGCCCTCAGGTATCACAACTTTGAGAACCCCTGCTTTACAGCAGTGGTCAGCAAGAGTCTTTATTCTGAAAAAAAGATTAATGGAGTTTTAAGACACAAGTAACATTCAATGGCAAATTCAAGGTGAAGATTTGATGTTTTGTTTCTGATATTCAAGAAAAATATTAGGCTCGGCTAAATTTACTTACTACTCACAGAAGAACAAAGAGACAAAAAGTACATGTTCAGTACATAGGCTGAGAGGACAGAAGTTCAGGGGTTATTAGAGTTTTACTAATAATGAAAATAATCACTGGTTACCATCATAATAATGATAATAAGGAGTTAAATGTTGTTAGCACTGATCACGTTTGTCATCCTCTTCCTCTCAGTTGACATGGAGGATGAAGATGGGACTTGTCTACTTGATGTTTTATGGTGAGTTTGTCGGATTCTTACGAGAACAAAAAAAGGTCAGTCACACCTACGGTCAATTTAGAGTGACCAATTTACCTCATCCCCATATTGCATGTTTTTGGACTGTGGGAGGAAGCCGGAGAACCCGGAGAAAACGCAGTGTTAAATTCTGTCCTGAATAAACTAATGTCACTATCAAGGAGCGCATGGAAAGAGCAGAGTAGTGAATCAAAAACAGGAATGGTAGATAGTTTCTACGCAGATATGATGTAAAGCAGTGAGAGACGTGCCTTCTTCTCCTGCTGCAGCTGTGACGCACACTTTCAGGATCTTTTCCTGAGTGTTTCAGGAGGTGGAGCACTGACACTAGACTTTCCTCACTCTTCAGGTGATCCTACAGAGGACAACAGTAGGTCCAGATTTACTGGCACAGCTTAGCTGTTATGTTTGTGCCTTCCCTCTGTCAGCCGTGATATAAAACCATCACTCTGTCGCCGTTTTGACACACAAAACAGTTGGCAAATTCGATCTTTGATCCATATGCACTTTCCCACTATGTAGTTGAAGAATGGCCTGGCTCGACTCTACAAGGTTGGGTCTTTTCCAGTAATATGGTACGGCCTCAACATGGGCGGAGTCGTCATAGCACGGCTGCACGGACAAGCTGTGACATCGTACACAAACACACAAACTAGTGACGAACTTCCTGCATGACCGGAGCACAGTCTCCGTCTGACACTGAGCTGATGTGATTGTGATACAGCTCACGATCGCTGGCTTTCAGCAGTGTTGACTGTTAAATATGAGATTTTAGAAATATCCTTGCTAAAATTTGGAGATTAACGCATGTTTTCAGGATTTTTAAGTCTTTTTAACTGATCTACAGTTCGGCATTGTTCGGTTTGATTCTTGAATTCTCGGATGTCGCGCTTGTGACTCTTCCAGCGACGACACTCTGATCAATCAGTGTTGTCATCAGAGTGTACCAGGTACCAGAGTACCAGGTACTATCGCTAATGGAAAAGCACAAAAAACAACGTGTAGAGTCGAGCCAAGCTGTGCTACAACTGTATAGTGGACGCTTACGCAAATGAAAAAACACAAACGCAATACAAAAAACTTTGATTTGCATTTAGGTTTTTTTATTTGCGTTTGCATTTTGTGGCCACCGTACAAAACACAATTTCCAAGGGGATAAAAAGCTGATACGATACAAAACTTCAGTGCTTATATTGAATCAGCATAGTGTGAACTTATTTGACAATGTATCAGACATTTACAATTTATAATTAAAAATGATGGATTACAGCTTAATTATTTGTCTGTGTTTATAATCCTTGTCTTTTTCTTCACAGCGACCCCCAAGCCCTGAATGACTTCCTACATGGGACCAATGAGGTAACAGAAGAAGTTACTCCAATAAAAAAAAGATCTATTGTTCAAACTATTTGAAATGGACATATTTGTTGGTATGTGTTTTACTGGGATGTGGGCATGAGCACAGTGTGAAATACAAGCACAAGCCCAACACAAAATTTTGTGATTTCATCCCACAGCTGCAGACTGAAGACCTGCTCATTAACTCCTCCTCTGGGGAGCCCTCCCTCTTCACAGATGCCCCTGTAAGTGTCTGGATCCACAGCCTGCAGCGTCACAACAACCAACATTTCCCTCAGGGGGATTCTTTTTTTCCTTGTAAACTCCTGTTTAATCACACAATGCTCTCTGCTGTCTCTATGTCCCACCGTTTCTCCTGGCCTTGCAGAGCCCCGTCTCTCTGCTGGGAGATGGCAGGGATTCCCCAGACACGCCTCCGCCCGAGTGTGTGGACCTGTCCTTCCTGGAGGAGGCTCTGCTGTCATCTCCAGAGAGTGCAGAAGACCCACAGATGGTGCAGGGTGGGCAACCTGTGGAGGGTGGGCGTGAGGAGAAGGAGGGAGAAGTGGCGGAAATGGAGGAGGCGGAGGTGGCGTGCGATATCCTCCAGCAGAGCCTGCAGGAGGCTGAGATCACGGAGCAGACCATGGCTCTGGAGGCAGGTCTGGCCCAAACTGGAGGCAGTCTGTCTCTGTACTCCCCAGCTCCTCTCCTCTCACTTCCCTCTGTACCATTTGTTCCCAAGTCTGTGACGTTGCCCGTCACTGTGGCATTGCCCAGAGACACTCAGGCAGCAGTGGAGCCTCCGCAGCCGTCACTCCTGGCTGTTGGGCCTGGCTGTCCTTCTCTAAAACCCGCTGCTCCACCTCAGCTTATGGGGCTCCTGCCTGGAAATGTGTTCCCTGCTCCTTCTCCAGACACACCATTCTCTCTGAGTCCTGCCCAGGCCTCCAGTATGATCATCCACAAGGCTGTTTCCAGTGTGACCACTCGTCCTCTAATCACTCCAACTCTGAGATCAACAGCGGCAGCACCAGGAATTGTGCTGCAGAGGGCCCGGCTCCCCATCCAACCCAAGCTGCAACCCATCAGCATTCAGCCCAGACTGGTTCAAATTAGCCCCAAGCCTTCTGGGCAGAAACACACTCCTGGTCTAACATTTGTTTCTGGAGCTGCTTCACCAAATATTCTACTGTCCCAACCTTCAGGCCAAAAGTCTGTCGCTCCACCACCACAGCCCACACAGCAGCAGCAGCTCCCCAAACCAGTCAGCCTCCAGCTGGTCAACCAGGGCGGCTCCTTTGTGCTCCAGCCTCAGGGACTCTTCCAAGGCCAAAACCAGTTCCTTCTTCCAGGCCAGTGCCCTGTTACCATCTCCCAGCCAGTCAGTGCAGCTCGGCCACTGCTGACTCACACTCACCAAGGTCCATCGGTCCACAGTGTGACTTCATCCAATGGGCAGCTTGTAGACGGCTCTCAGATCATTACCGTCCCCCAAAGGCAGCTCAACTTCAGCCCTGTCTTCACCACCCCCACAGGGCAGATCGCACTCCGTCAGGCCACTGTGCTGTCAGGACCCTTGCATCTACAGTCAGCGCCTCCCACTGTCTTCCAAATGCCAGCCCAGCTGGCTGGAACCTACACTCCAGGAGGAGGGCAGGGGCAGCGTGCCACCCTGGTCCACAGCCCCGCTCTGGGAAACCACATTACCTTGATCAACAGTTCAGGGATGCTTCCCTCAGATGTCACTTCCATCTCAATCGTTAACGGTCCTTCTGTGGTTCAGGGGCTGCCTTTTGCTGCCCAGGCCCCGGCGGCTCAGGCGGGAGTCACAGAGGGACAGCTGAGCCTCCAGCCAACATCTGTGGTGCTTCTGCCAGAAAGAGCAGTTCAAGAAGAGAGGAGCAGTTCAGACGAGACATTCCACCAACTGCCACAGGTAAGCTTACACCTCTGCAGTGCCAGAACATAAAAGGCCCACACAAGCCCACATCTGCCAGGGAAGATAGCCAATACTGCAGGATGGCACCTGGAGTGGTGAAACAATATAATTATTAATGGGTATTTTGCACACTGCTCAATCACTAAGTTCACTTGTGTTGTTTTTCTTTCTAAAGAATTTTAGTTGAATTTACCTGAAAAACACAAACTTAAATATCAAGGCAGGGGTGTACCATAGAATTCCATGTCTTTTGAGCTAAAATTGTTTTTTTTGTCAAAGAAGTCTGGTGTGGAGAGACAAAACAACTTTAGATTTTCAGTCACTCAGTCTGATTTCTCCCTCTGTCAGACTTATGGACATGTCCTCCAGCATGTCTCGGTGCAGCCCACCTCTGCAGGGCTGCAGACCTCCTCTCCTCCTGTAGTTACGATCCTGCAGCCTCCTCCTCCTCCTCCTGAACCCCCTCTGCCTCCTGACGCAGCTGCAGGGATGCCAAAACTTTTAATACCACCAGCAGACATGACCCAGGTGGTCGCGGAGGTGACCCACTCGATGAGCCCCAACCAAGCCTTTATGCAACACCTGCAACAGGTCAGAGAGAGATTCTTGCTTTTCATCCATGTGAAAAGTGTGCAAACCTTTATTATAGGACCAAAGACTGTAAACAAAATCAAATAAATGAACATATTTTAACAAGATTTCTTGGCAGTTGAATTGTGGAATAGGGATATTGCACTTGGTCCCATTGAGATTTCGATTATTTTTATGATTTTGTGAATTATTCATAATTTTCTTTGTCTCCCACAGCAAGCACTTAGCTCTCCCATCAAATCTGACCTGCTGGTTGACACACTGCCAGTGGTTCCCATGGAGACTCTTGTCTCCACCATTGAGAGAGAGACTCAACCTCAGACCCATGCAGCTCCCGGTCAGGACGTCACATCTGACCAGTGTGTTGAGGCTTCTCCGCTTCACTCAGACCCTGAGGACTTGCCGCTGCTCTCCTCCTCCTCCTCTCCAGTTCAGGACAGTGGGAGAACAGCATTCTCTCCTCCAGCTGGACCTGAGGAGACCACAGCTCCACAGACCCTCATTGTGCAACAGGACCAGAGCCGGGTCCCTCATCAGCTGCATGTCTCACCAGCCTTATTTGCCCAAAACCAGGTGCAGATCCAATCATCAGTTTCCCAGCCTTTGCCCCAGGTCCAGGTCCAAATCCAGGTTCCTGTTTCCAAGCCTCAGCCTTCAACACACACTCCAGTCCACAGCAGCTCCTCCCTTCAGCTCGTCAGCCTCTTGGTGCCTCAGCAGCAGCCTGATCCCACGGCTGCTGGTCTCTGCAAAGGAGGAGAAGACTCTGCTGTCCAACAGCACACACAAAACAGTGAGTCCAACTATTCCAGTCTTAAAAATGAGGACTCTGTAATTATCATGATCTTCAATCCAACCACCATCTTCACTTTGTCAGAGCCAACAGCTGCCTTGGCCGTGGAGGGTAACGCGTTTACTCTCGATGTCCGTCCACACTCTCCTGCTGCTCCGGGTGTCCAGCAGCTTCACGCGCCTCCAGATCCCAGCGAGTTTCACCCCATCCAGACCACCCTGCAGCCAGGCTCCAAGGTGGGACACACATTCACTGTAGACCAAGGCTATTCAACTTAAGGTCCGGGGGCCCGTCAAGTAATTTGGACTGGCTCGCGGCCCATTAACCCATAAATAATGAATGTATTATTAAAAAGCCAATAAAACTGTAGCTTCGCCTATTTCTGACACTTGTGTCACTTTTTGGCAAATACTAGTACAGCTATTATTGTAGGCAGCCTATGTATGTGCCAGAATATTTTGCACTATGAGCCAACTGCATCAATTGTACCTGAATATTATTGGTACTGTTACTTATATTTCTGCAAAAATAGCCTTTTGTGGCCATTGTTGTTTATATTGTTACCTCTAATTTTGAAAGAGCCAATTGTGACTGTTATACCCAAATGTTGGTGGTACTGTAACTGTAACCTTTTTGCACTATACGCAAATTGTATTGTACCTGAATGTTGCAAATGGATAATTTCCCGAATTTAAATAATTCATTAAAATTATTCCTTAAGAGGTTTCCAAATATGTTCAACTGATCCTTGGTCAGGACGATGCTGACTATTACTATAGAAAATTTCAAGTCATTCCAAGATACTTTTATTTTTTTAAATTTTTTTTAAGAAAGTCAGTTCACTGTCAAAGTGTATCAGGGCAAATGGATCATTTCCCGAATTTCAAAAATTCATTCAAATTATTCCTTAAGAGGTTTGCAAATGTTTTCAACAGATCCTAGTTCAGGGCGATGCTGACTTTCAAGAATTTCAAGTCATTCGTTTGCAAATACTGTTGGTGGTTTTGTTACTTACCCTAGCAGCCATTTCAATAAATAAGTGTTAATTAATTTCTATTCCGTTTACTGTACATGCAACACAAAATAGTAGCACAGGGGTCGACCGGCCCAATGGCTGGACAGCCTTCCGAAAAGCTGGCCCTCTTTTCTGTCTGCCATCTCCGATTGCCTTGTTTTTATTGTAAAGTCTGCGATATCTTAATTAAACATGTGTTCCTATTCTGTTTGGGTTGCAACCAAAAGATAATTTGGACATTTGAGAACATCATTATTTCAAGGTTTTCACACATTTTCATAATTTTTAGACCAAACAACTGCGTGAATAGGAGAAAATAGTCAACAGATGAATCAATTATGAGAGTAATTGATACTTGCAGCCTGAATACTTTTTCATCAGTTTTTGCCAAAATGAAGAGGTACTTTAATATAAGTCAGTGTTATTTCAGATGCAATGACCCACAGTCTCAAAAACAATCCACTCACAGATTATGTGTTTTTTCATATAAGTAATAAGATGAGTTTGCTGAGACAGTGACTTATTGCACTAATGTTTTCCTTTTTTCTTTATTACTAATTATTATTATTACTATTATAGAGAAACTTTACCACGCTGGCATACTTCATTGAAATACGTCTTTTTTCCAGGTTAAACTCCAAAAATGTAAACTTTATAATCATACCAAGAAATATTAAAATTTTATGAGCTAAAGCTTCAAAAAACACACTCACCCTAATTACTCTTTAGTTCACTGATAATGTCATCTTTATCTTGTGTGGGTTTTTTTTACACAGAGAAGATCTCAGTGAATTGGCTCCGGTCTTGCAGCAGAAATCCGTCTTTGCAATGATTACACAGGAAATGTATTGTTTATAGCGTGTGCATCCTTTGATCTCATCCAAACTGATATGTTATACGTGTGTCTGTCAGCTGGCAGGTCGTCTTGTGCAGCAGCAGAGAGAGGAGAAGCTCAGACCAGCAATGCGCAGACACAGGTAAGAGACGCAGCTCTGACGCTGATCCTGTGCTGTACTGATGAGAGAGAAAACTACTTCTCAAAAATCATCTTTTCTTTCAAATTGTGATTTTTTTTTAAATTAATTTTCAGGGTATTTTAAAGGGATGGGTTTTTTGGGGGGTTTTTTTTAAGTGAGGTATTGACACATGATCAACACTGCCTTTGCTCAACTTGTTGGAGTTTCCATAAATCACTCTGGGACCCAGACACTCATCCTCACTGTTTACACTGTTACACTTAAGTGGTAAAAGTAGTACACGTTTCACCTGATAAAATACACATTAGCTTAATTTTCTCATTGAGGCAGATGTTTTTTGGCTCAAAACTGACTTTTGTAAATTTCTCTCGCCGCAAACCAAATTCCATAGAGAAAATCAGCCATTTTAGAGCATGGCACACAGGAGCTATTGATCAACTGCTGCCACCATCTGTAAGTTCAAATGTTTTATTTTGTGACTTCGGCGTTTGAAATCTTTTGTTCAGATTTACAGAAGTGGCACAAACGTACAAAAAGAGGAAGCTCCTGTGTCACCATGAGCTAAAAACAATGATGTCCTCCGTGGACTTTGTCGCAGGAGAGTGAGGGCTTTACAAACTTCAGTTTGTTTGTTAGTGAGATGGCCTCGATTCCAGTCATAGATTTTAAAGGGGTTCTCACAAATGGATGTGGACCAACATAACCAGGGTGGAGTAGAGTAGAAGAAATAATGAAATCAGTTGGCCACATCAGACAACAATCCCTGTGTACATACATCTACTGATGTCTAGTCTGGACACATCCTCAGTGATGTTCCTGGAATCATAGGGCGTTTCAGGTCTTTCAACATCATGAGCCCTCCTCCAGGTGACCCAGCCGGGGCTGATCAGACCCCAGCTTGTGTCCAGACAGTTAGCTAGCTACCCTGACTCCATGGCGCCCCTCTTTTGAGCCACAGCCATCTTGAGGCTCTCTCTGCTGCATCGGTGATACAGCGGATGGCTCTCCTTTCTCTCCCTCGATGCCTAAGCTGCTGAAGGCTCTGGCCAAAGACCGGGCTGCAAAACCTCTGCATCCACAGGGCAACACCTTGCTCTCCAACCAGCCTGCTGACAGTCGCTGACGAGTCCTGCGGACTTGGAGAGCTTCCTCTCGAAGGCTTCTTGCAAGCGGTCTTCCCACAGGACAGTTAGTTCCAGCAGCACTGCTTGCTTGGTGGACTCAGACACAATGAGATAACTACTCTAAGATTAGTTTATATGATATTGTTTGTTTACCAGTCATGGTCTTATGGCCACTGACATTGTCACTGTGTCCTTCAGGTTCCAGCAGCAGCTTTGTCTGGACCACAGAGCAGTTCAGCACCCGTTCACCAGCCCCGCCTTCTCCACGCTGACAGATGCAGTTCGACACCTGCTGCCGTATCACACCTGGGCTGGTCACCTGCCAACTGAGAATGACTTCACTTCAGGTCAGTACACCGAGGTTTAATGACACCAGCTGGTAAAATAAATGACACAGAGTGGAACTAAAGATACTGAAAGAAAAAACAACAACATATTCATGAGTGAGTTCTGGTGTCACTTGTCCACCTTTGAAAAATGATGGGCAGTGTTCCAGTTCCAGAAGTCTGAATTTACGAGTTGAGCGGTTGTTTCTATAACTGGAACGCCCCCTCACGTCAAATTTCAATCTCGAAAAGCAACCTCACAAACCCCAACTTTTATCGTTTATTGCACGCCTGTCTAATTTATTTACAGTAAGTCAGTCGAACTTCTCATCAGGAATGCGTTCAATTTGGTGGTGACGTCACTTCTCATTGCTGCCAACTTCCAGTGGAAATGGAACACACTGTTATTTGCCATCAAATAATAATTGCTAAACACAGAGCATATGACAAGAGGAGGGTTGGCTTTTGGTGTGTTCCACCTCTGAAAGAACCCAGAACACAAACGGTGAAGGGATCTTCAGAAAAAGCATGGATTTGACAATATCAGTACAATGTGTTTGTGTCAAAATATATTAAATGGGTCATTTGCTCAGCATGTCACGGATCACATTAATGACAGCTCTGTTCAATTCAGGTACGTCAGGAACAACAAATATACACCCTGAAAGCGAGGAAGCTAAAATTCAACAGTAAAATCGTGTTGACGGACTGTCAAACTTAGAGGTCAATACATCTATCTATATGTGCAAGGAACTGTCTATTATTTGACAGGCTTCAAACTTCAAACTAACAAGGTGACTAACTAAAAGCATCAGTCCGTGCAGTGACGAGGGGAACAGTAAGAGTTTTGCACGAGTTATTTAAAGGTGCATTATGTAATAAATCTAAAGCAACTGGCCATAAAATCCTCTTAATATGTCTCATAGACTCAGGAATAATGTTCATATAACAAACTGAACTCACCAACAACAACAGTACAGACAAAATATTTGCATTAAAAAAAATATTTTGCAGACTGCAAATCATGTTTATGTTTTGAAATCATGTTTTGGCATGTGGCGCCACCTACCGCCATCTACTAATCATTGCAGTCAGTAGAGTCTCAGCTGCCGAGCAACGTCAGAAAATGAAACCTAAAAGACCTCGGTATTTTGAATTTCAATGTAGTAACTGTTTTTGGCCACATTCTTACATATGGCACCTTTAAAGTCAGCTCATGTTAGCGTCAGATGAACAGCGTTACAGATATTATACAAAAGTTATGTCAAAAACAAATGAACAAACCGCTCCGTCAACAGTTTAATAATACCTTCATTACCAGTGTGAATCAAAACGTGACATGGCTCTTCTCTCCACAGTGGACCAGGAGTTTGACACCGTGTCCTGTTTCCTGCTGAAACGTACCAAGGACATGGTGAACAAATACAGGCAGCTACTGCTTAAAGAAGCTCAGGTGAGACACAGTCACAGCAGACTCATCGCTTTCTCTTCATCTTCACCTGCTCAGAGTCAAGAGTCAATCACTCCCACATCAAAAATAAGTCTGGATTTTAATTGCAAACTCAATTTCTTGGGAAGCTCTGGCAAAATGCAATAAACATTTTAAAATATATAATTTAAAGGACTGGAGTGGAAAGGTTATACAAACAACGCGGTTCTGGAAGGTTCCCTATTTAGCAGGTGAAGTGGTGACAGAAAACTGGGCATGAAAGGAGTAACGATCGAAGGCTTGGTCACTTCAAATACAATCTTTCTCAGCTCAATACTGCAGAAAATTTACATCTATTATCATTTATTTATTCATTCATTCATTCATCTTCTCTTACTTTATCCTCCACGTCAGGGTCGCGGGGGGCACTGGTGCCAAAAGGGCGAAAGGCGGGATACATCCTGGCTAGGTCGCCAGTCCCTCACGTGGCCTATTATCATTTATAGAACACAATTTTGTGAAAAGATTTAGAGCATCAGGGGAAATCTTGGTGCGTAAAAGCCAAAGGCAGAAACTGTTGCTGAATATGCATGAGCTTAAAGCCCTCAGGCAGTATTATGAGACATAGCCACATGGGCTACAGCTGCATCAAGAAATGCAACCCGAAACTGTATACGCCATACATCAACCATGAGCATAAGCATTGTCACTTCCTCTGGATAAATTAACAAATTACAGGTTTTATGAGGTTTGTCATTTTCAGCTGATTAAATGCAAACGCTGACTCAGTCCATCATGAAACTGTTGGACATTATTACCAGATAACAACCAACAGACTTCTTGTGAGACACAAGGCAGCGTTTGTTTATTATTATTATTAATTGTGTAAATAAGTGGCGCGAATACAAATGAACCAAACACAAACATTCACCACAGTGGTCCCGTTTCATTTAATGAGATATGAACACGTTCTCACAGCAGGAGAGTCCTTCAGCGGAGATGGTGATGCTGGAGCGTCTCTTCCTTCAGGCGGAGCGATATGCTTTGGTGGAGGACAGACGGCGAGCCCGCAGAGACCCAGGTCAGTGTCCCAGTAGCAGACAACAGCAGTCATCAAGCACCACTTCAAGCATCTGTGTAAAACAAAACAAAAAAATGAAAGCTCTTCAAAATCCACAGAGCTGAGAAGGAACATCTTGACGGGGGGCAAAGTGAATTAGTGGCACACTGTTATTTTCTTACAAAGTAATACAAAGGCGGCTCCTCGGTGTGCAACACTTAACCTCCATATTTGCTCCCAGGTGTGAATGTGTAATTAAGCTGTGTAAATGTAGAGCAAGGTCGTGCTGAGAAAGACTAAAAAAAGAGATGTGAGAGGTGACGAGCAAATTAAAACAGGGACGGATGTTAATTAAAAGTGGGAGAAGAGGAAGGAAGCAGAGATACTGTATGTCAGACCTGACTGATGTCAGATCCTGGGAAATAGAAATGAATCGACTACAAAAAGTGATTCTCTCATTATACAAATCTCTAGTGACGTTTGATGTTCACCAAACAAAATACTGAAATCTATTCATTTCTTTTGACAGTGCACATTCAGTAACACGACAACAAATTCTGTTTTCATCCTTGATTGCTGGACAAATGTTACAAAATAACATTAAGTTAAGTTAAATGAAAATACTTCACAGTAAAAAGCAGGACAGGACTCAATGTCAAAAAGTAAAATTAAAGTTCCTCCTTAAAGGTACAATATGTAGTATTTATGGGTTTATATAACCCAAAATCCACTTTTTTATACATATTATGAGCTCCTGCATTGTCTAGTCGCTATATAATAGTTTTTGTTTCATTTTCGTAGTGTTTCAAAAAGTCATGTAAAATAACATGACCACGGACCGTGGTTGCATAGCCACTGTTAGCAGCGAGACGCCATGTTTCTACCGGAGCCTGTAAGGACAAACGCGAGAGAACAAAACAAGCGTCTCTTTACTTGTAGCGGAAGTCCCGCCTCCTCTCTCTCTGCTTCGTCTGCTACGGCCGTGGTAGCTCGCCCTCTCCCTCGCCTCACGAACCTCATCTGCTGACACGGAGAAAGACGACGAGGACGACATTTGACCAGCTGCGGATACCGTAGCGCTCAGGGAAGGGAGGGGGTGAGCAGAGCAGCAGGTCTTTGTTGTAAATTTCAGCCTCTCCTCTAGATGGCACTATAAACTACTTATTTCCCCTTTAAGACATTATACCATTACCATCCCAATATTTACCTTAAATTCAATGTAAGTATTGTTTTTATATAGCTCTTCAGCGCAAATGTTAAGTAACATGAAATAAACCTAAAATAACAAGATCATTTTGAAAATGTTTGAGAATTATTTAAGAAAAGTACATATAAGATGTTTGTGAAGAAAGTAAGTCAACTCCTTTAATTTAAGTCAAACCTTTAGCACAAAATACTACTTTATAAAGCTATACAATTGAGGGTCATCTGCATAAATGATGACTGAAACTGTTGGTTAACACTTAAGTAGAAAAATAAACTCGGGCTAAGAATAGAGCCCTGTGGTATTCCATGCCATAATTAAAATACACAGGAGAGCAGTGGCGGCTCCTGAAGAAAATATCCTTCTTGAATCTACTAGATGAATGGATCTGATGTATGATGTAAAATAGCTAAATATGTCCAGTAACCACATAAAGACAGGAGCAGCATATTAAGTCAAGTATTTATTAACTGACCAAGGATCAAGAGCTTTAACAACCTTTACCAGATACATACAAACATGAAGATAGTGCAGTCAAATTATTCATGAAGTGTAAAGGAAAGTGCAGAATTGGATCTTTAGATGTGTTGATAAATGGATCTTAAAATAATACTCTTACACAAAACAGTTTATTTTGTCTGATTTGTGTGAAGTTTAACCTACAGTTAAAGGTACAATATGTAGTATTTATTACATTATTATTTAAAATCCACTTTTTTATACATATTATGTGCTCCTGCATTGTCTAGTCGCTGTATAATAGTTTTTGTTTCATTTTCGTAGTGTTTCAAAAAGTCATGTAAAATAACATGGTTGCGGGCCGCGGTTGCATAGCCACTGTTAGCAGCGAGACGCCATGTTTCTACCGGAGCCTGTTAGGACAAACGCGAGAGAACAAATCAAGCGTCTCTTTACTTGTAGCAGAAGTCCCGCCTCCTCTCTCTCCGCTTCGTCTGCTACGGCCGCGGTAGCTCGCCCTCTCCCTCGCCTCACGAACCTCATCTGCTGACACGGAGAAAGACGACGAGGACGACATTTGACCAGCTGAGGATACAGTAGCGCTCAGGGAAGGGAGGGGGTGAGCAGAGGAGCAGTTCTTTCAGCCTCTCCTCTAGATGGCACTATAAACTACTTACTTCACCTTGAAACCCTGAGCGATACAAACTTCAAAATTGTTCGCAAACAAGCTAACGAACGTAGCTTCAAATGACTGCTGTCCGCTGCTACGAGCCATAAACAGCTAACACGTTTGAAAGCGTGAACTCCGTGGCACTGGTCAAACTACGTGTACTTATCCGTTAGTGCTGGGACCGATTAAACCAGCACAATCCTCTGTGTATTTCTAAAACAGTGAGCTTTTAGGACCTTACCTGCGCTTGTAAGGTTGACTTAATATTAAAGTCGACATAATATTTCAACTTTATTCTCGACATTTCAAGTTTAATGTCGACATGTTGACTTTCTCGTCACGGCAAAAATATTATTTTTCTTCATGTGTGGCCCTAATACTCCATCGTAAATATTAGTACTAAGGATCTTTGGAATTGGTTAGGAACATTTTTTTAATCTTTCTCCTAGTTGGTAGTGCATCGCCCAAATCACCCCTATACACCGTTCACCCATGCATCACAGCAGTATTGATAACCTGGATGAAGTGACCTGATGCTGTTTAATCTTTCCTTCCAGAGACATTCATGACAGCCTTGGCTACATCATTGTCTTCCCCCAGTGAAGCCCACTCTTCTGGGCCCTCCCACCCGCACTCCTCTGACAGCCCCTCCTCTCCACCAGCTTGGTCCAGACTGTCTGACCGACCCCCAGGATTGAAGACGTACAGCTCCAGCTCTCGCGGTGCACTCAGACTCACCATCAAGCAGGAGTCGGGCTCCCGTAAGGTGGTCCACAACTCAGCCTGTGACCTCGGACTCAAGAGGGACCACGCGGGGCAGCTTACCAATGGAGGTAGTGTTGTGGATGAACGCCACTCCCACACACCCAACGGAGCACACCATCGTCCCCAGCATGATGAGGAGGTCTCCAATGGAGGTCTGCATTCTGACACTGAAGAGGAAGTCCCACAGACAGCACCGAATTCCAAAATAAAAGCCCTGAATCCCCTCTCTATGCCAGATCCACAGGCTGCTTGCTTTGAGTTGCCTCCCAGTGATGTCAGTGCCCCAAAACTGAAATATTACAAGCTGGATACGTCTCCCCAGCTCGAGACGCAGTTCAGTCAGCCGCCACCGTCCCTCCAAGAGGACAACCAGCTCAGTGAACACCTACAGAGTGCCATCGACAGCATCCTGGAGCTGCAGCGACTGCAGGGCCCGTCTGCAGCCCCAACCAGGACCACATCAGGCCCATCACTGGACCAGGTGGTCACCAGCATCCTGGAGGGACACCTGTGAGGGAACGAGCCTTGACAGACGTCCACAGAGATACAGAAACATCTGTCCTAGGTGGGATTAAGCAAAGTATGTGACTTCTAATCTGTTCCCAGAACTAAAAGAGATTTTTTTTTTTCTCGGTTTCAGATTTTCCTTTGAAAGGATCTGATTGTTTTAAAGAAGAAGAAAAAAAGAAAAGGCACTATTAAAGAGATGCATACCAGACAACAGCACTATCTAGAGTCTGATAGATGTTAGATACTTCATTTTTATGTACGTTTGTGGAAAAAAAATAATTCTATTTGAATAGGAGCTATATTGTTTCAGTGGTAGTTCTGTCATTCAGAGGTTTACGACACTGGTGTGACCTTCATCAGCATATAGTATATAAGTAATAGTGAGAATAATGAAAATGTGGAGTAGACTGAGATTATTCAATATTTTTTTTTTCTTTTTTTTTAAAATAACATTTCTTTCTTTCAAAAAAAAAAAAAAAGAACAACAATGTGAAGTTTCTGTTGCATAGTGCCAAGCTTCCAGGGTATTTATTTTGATAATCTGTGCCAATTGTGTTTTCAGATGAGTTGCATTGAGAATGCAGAGAGTGTTTGACAAGTATGAGTGTTATCACTGGGGAATAATTAGTGCGGATGTGTGTGTGTGTGTGTGTGTGTGTGTGTGTGTGTGAAAACGCTGCGTCCTGCGACGGGACACTTGGTGAAAATCCCGCAGGCTCTGTCATCTCGGCTTAACAAATGAAATTCCAAAGAATTTGTGACTTGCTCCATCCTGAATACACCAGCAAACGTCCATGTAGTGTCTCTCGGAGCAGAGAGAACTTGAGGGGCCACAGAGGACAAAACAAATGTTGTCTTTTCTTTAGGACTCTTATCGTCACTCATGCATGGGTCTGACTGTGAAATAATTTTGTGTCCGTCCTCAAAGACAAGAACGTCTCCCCTGTATTGTACGTAGTAACACGCAAGCAATAATGAGAGAGGGTTGTTTGGAGCAGTGGTGGTGCAGTGAGGAGGAGGAGGAGGAGGAAGAGGAGGAAGAGGAGGGAGACATTTCTGCTTTCCACCATCATTGGTTAAAAACCAAGTTCAGGAATGAAAAAAGCCTGTGTTTCCCGACATGTTTCAAGGGCTTTAGGGTCACTTAAAAAGGCAAAAATGACCATAAAGAACATCCTGTTCAGGAGAGTAAAACACCAAATCTGCAGTTATTTTTTTTCCTGTTAAAAAACAAACAAACAAAACAACCCGAGCCACTCTGCATCATCGAACAGCCTTTGACCAAAAATCGCCCAATTCACATTTTCATGTTTTTTATTTATTTATTAAATAAACGATTGGTCTGTAGGCTGTAAAACCAAGCTGGAGATTTATTTTCACGCAGCCATTTTTGAGCAATACATGCGATTCTTGCAACGTCTTACGTTAATGTGACAATCTTATTGGTCCGTGAGAAAATGTGAATTCATGCGAGTCAAAGTCGTCCGTTATGTCAGCTTTACGACTCAAATGTGTGCAAAAACTTTCTTTGTTGGTGGATTCAACCTTAAAGTCCTTTGTTAAAAACCCAGTTGAAAATGTGCACCAGAAATCCAGCATTCAGAGAATCTGTTAGAATTAGAAAATATTATGAATATGCCTTTAATTATGTGTACCTTTAAGGGAATGGTATTTGCAAAGACAAAAATAGAGCAAAAAGACCAATTAATTTCTTAAAATGCATTGCTTTTTTTTTTGTTTTCTTTTTTTACATGTGTGAAAATGTCTTTTGTTGAACGAACAAAAACAGTAATAATATGCAGTAACTTAGTGTTGAAATTGTCTGCAGCAGTTTGGGTAGAAACAGACTTGGATGGATTCATAAATAATGACTGTATTTACACATTAAGGAACAACAGAATATTCCTTAATCTCGTGTCCTGTTTCAAGCTTTATCTTAGCAGTTAGCTTAGCATAAAAAACTGCATACAGAGCTGAAATGAAATTTTCAACCAGCACCTTGAAAAGTGTGATAATTAGAACATTATGACAGTGAGGAAGGTTTTTTTTTTTTGATGAGTCATTGATGCCCAGAGAGGCTATACAAGTACATTTATTTATATTTAGAAATTGTTCCAAGAACTAAAAATCTAGTGGCTCCTTTTTGCTTGAATTTAATTTTAAAGGAAAAACTAATACAATGGGGGTCAACCCTATGTTCCCACATTTCTAAGATTAGTCTCAAAATGAAACCCTACGGCACACCCCACGACCCTCCGGTGGAGGATAAAGCGGTAGATAATGGATGGATGGATGGAAACCACTGTGCGGAATACAGGGGGGTCTGGGGGGGTTAGACCCCCCTGATTGAGATTCAAGACCCCCTGAAAGCCTCAAATGCTAAATTTGAGGGGGGTCTAAACATGTTACAGTATAATTGGAAAGCATGTTTTTTTCCTAAAGATTTTTGTAATTTCAGTTTTACATATATGATCTACATACATAATACACTTTGCATGCTTTCTTATCATTTTTAACCAGACAAAATGTCAATTATTTTTATTTCTAATTGTGTATTTTTAATGGATTAATTCATTGCTTTCCAAATGGCGCTGTGGAAAAGGCCCACACAAGCCCACATCTTACAGGGAATGTTGCCAATACTGCAGGGGGGCACCTGGGGTGGTGACAGTATTGCGCAGCAAATGGGAGATGGGGACCCCCCCCCGATTATTAATGGGTATTTCGCACACTGATGGAAACCCTATGGTCCCACATTTCTTAAATTGAGTGTGAGCGCAGTCTTGGAGCGAAGTCAGGAGTACATTTCACTGATGTTGTACAGGTATAACAACAGTTTGGAAGCTCACTCCTTCAATTCGCCGGCCACGGGAATGAGTGGCTAACCCTTAACTGTCAGGCAGGGGTAGAAATGTGGGAACTGTGGGAACATGGGGGCCTAATTTAGAAAAAAAAACGTGGGAACATTTCCCCTCCTTATCTTAAGGTTAAATCATCAACATTTTAAACTGAATTTAAAAAAAAAAAAAAGATAATTTTTAGGCTTTTCTCTTTACGTGACGCTAACAAGCTGAACAGACATGAGTACTGAATTTTCTGTTTTTCAAACCCAATTTGTCCTTAAATGTTAAAAAGCTTCGACTCATCAGGCGTTTCCTCCCTCAGAGGTTTCTCTGTATTGCAGTAAAGATGTCGGTGTCTTTTATAACAGGATTGATTGCACACCACTGAATTTCTTAAAAAGAAACGGGGAATTCCACTAGATTTCACTCATGTTTTTATTTTTTAAGCAGCACTTCTACGCATTTTGCCAAAAAAATCATTGTAAATTATTGAAATACACTTAGAAAAATGAATTCTCAAGTCAAATTTGATGGAAACCCCGTCAGAAAAGCAGCCTCATGTGCCATTGTTATTGTTGTGTCTGCAGTATCCAACACTGACCTTTACAAACGCCCAGTTCTGTCAGCAATTAAGGACAAAGGGGTTGATCACGTCTGCATCTTGAGCCATTTTCCTGTTTATTTATAAATGTGTTTCTTTATTTTTTTCTGACCGAATTGTGAAACCATGGGAGCGCTTAACTCTTTACACCAATTCAACCCTAATTAAGATGAGTAAACATTCGACTGACAGATTGTTCCGATGCTAAAATCAAGAGGCCTTAATTCAGCAAAACTAGATTGTAAAAAGTCATTCCTGACACAAAAAAACAACTAAGACTCCTTTGAGCTGAAAGTCATGAGTGATTCATATATGAGATGTTATGTAAATCCACTTTTGTACTAATTTTTTTTTTTTTTTTTTTTACAGACTTTATTAAACTGTGATTTTGTAAGAAATAAAAGGCAAATGGTGAGTGGTTTTGTTGTCTCTTAAAAAAAAAAAAGACAATGTCACAGAAAATTAATACAAATATGACTTTTATTTATTTTTTAACATTCATAATTTTAGTAAACAAGCGGCTTCAAGGCTTTTATCCAGGAAAATATGAATAAAGACAAAGCAGCTGTTTTCCATTATTTACAGTTCCTTTGTCGTAAATAAGTTTATTACACTCCTGGGATGAAAATCTGCTTTGCAAAAGGGAACATTTATGGTGGTTTTCAGGTACGTTGGCATCTTTTCTCTTACTGTGCAGTTTGGATTGTGTGAATTGACGTCGTTGGTGAGAACTGCTGTGAAGTGAAACAAGCTCGCGTCCTGATGCTGCGACATCTCCGGTCAGGTTTTGGGGATTAAGAGGCTCATTAAAACATGAGCCATGGAAGTGACCCAACCATCAGGAGGATCCGCAACAGGACATAAACTCCTCAAGTTTAAATTCTAAAACTAAATGAGCCAACGTTTCTCGCCTTTTAAAAAGCAAAATAACCGAAGTTTATTTGATTTCAAGTTGCTTCTGGAAATTTTTTCCTTCATCTATCGACTTAAAACAGACAACAGGCTGAAACAGCAGCAGAATAATTCACCGTCATGTAAATAAAACAACCATCTTACTTTGAAGCCAATGTCTCAGTAAAGTTGCAAACCTGCGGATGGAGGTGGGTCGTGTCAATAAAATTAAGGAGAAATTAAGAGCAAGATGCAGCTTCTTCTAAAAAGGAATTCATAAATTTCATTATCAATAGCTTTTTTCATAAATAAATTACACATTTTTCAGAAAAGTGTCCTTATGCAGTTACATAGTGTCTGTCAGATTCAGTGCTCAAGAGGCTTAAGTTCATTTCTTCATGGCAACTGAGCAGCATCTCACTGGTTCAACCAAACAAGAGCGAAACATGGAGAGTATTCACTCACACATGCGTCACAAGTGGGAACTCGTCAGTTACCACACGTACCAGTTTGGTCCCGGTGAGTGAGTCAGAGTTGTCCGTCCCTTGTAAAAATGACAGAGTGGACGTGGAAAAGTTTGAAATCCACTGGGCACTTTGACCAGTAGACCACCACGGTCCTCACTGTCAGTTCAGTTTGATGGGCAGGTCCGCTCCGTATCTGCGGAGGAACTTGTCGTGGTTATGGTCGACGGACCAGAGGGGCGGGAGGTGGCGCGGCCTCATGGTTGTGAGGAAGTGCTGACGCCAGCAACGCTCCAGGTACATTAGGCCCCGCAGGCCCTGCTCAGCGCGAGTCTGCACCACCTTCAGACCGTGGGGCACAAATGCCGTGTTGAAGATCCTTCATAGGAGAGAAGGACAAGTTCTGTGTGATGTTGTCACTGAGCAGAAAACCAACCGACACAGCTGGGTCCTACTCTGCATCACTTACACTTTTCCCTTCCATGACAAAGATATTCAGAAACTGAAAGCAGTATTAATAAGTATTAATGGCAATGTGAAATGTTAGGTTTGGTGTAGTTTAAATCATTATATACATATTATATTGCTACACTGATGAAGTTGTTGATAGCACACTGTAATATCATGGAAAACAGTTAACCTAGATTGTTGGTGGTGATCTACAGTGGTATGCAAAAGTTTGGGCACCCCTGTAAATTTTCATGATTTTCCTTTATAAATCATTGGTTGTTTGGATAACACATTTCATATATCATATAGGAGACAAAATCTGTGATATTTGAGAAGTGAAATAAAGTCTATATGATTTACAGAAAGTGAGCAAGAATTATTTAAACAAAATTAGGCATGTGCATACATTTAGGCACCAGTAAAGAAAGTTTGTGCATCCTCCTTTTGCAGAAATAACAGCCTCTAAGTACCGTCCAGTTCAGTCAGGTTTGATGGTTTCCGAGCATGGACAGTCCGCTTTAAATCACACCACAAATGGTCAATATTCAGGTCTGGGGACTGAGATGGTCATTCCAGAATGTTGTATTTGTTCCTCTGCATGAATGCCTAAGTAGATTTTGAGCAGTGTTTAGGGTCGTTGTCTTGTTGAAAGATCCAGCCCCGGCACAACTTCAACTTTGTCACTGATTCCTGGACATTGTTCTCCAGAATCTGCTGATATTGAGTGGAATCCATGAATCCTGAATAGTTGAACAATGCACAGTGACACCATCTGCAGCAAGATGATGTTGTAGGTCTTTGGAGCTGGTCTGTGGGTTGACTGTGACTGTTCTCACCATCCTTCACCTCTGCTTATCTGAGATTTTTCTTGGTCTGCCACTTCGGGCCTTAACTAGAACTGTGCCTGTGGTCTTCACATTCCTCACAATGTTCCTCACAGTTGAAACTGAGAGCTTAAATCTCTGAGATAGCTTTCTGTATCCTTCCCCTAAACCATGGCGTTGAACAATCATTGTTTTCAGGTCATTTGAGAGTTGTTTTGAGGCTCCCATGTTGCCACTCCTCAGAGAAGATGCAAAGAGGAGAAACATTTACAATTGGCCTCCTTAAATACACTTTCTCATGATTGGATTCACCTGTGTATGGAGGTCAAAGGTCACCAAACCAACTTTGAGTTACAATAATTAGTGCTAAAGGTCAATCAAATCACAACGGTGCCTAAATGTATGCACATGCCTCATTTTGTTTAAATGATTTTTTTTTATCTTTATTTCACTTCTCAAATATCACTGTTTGTCTCCTATATGATATATTTAACTGACATTTCTTATCCAAACAACCAATGAATTATAAAGGAAAATCATGAACATTTACAGGGGTGCCCATACTTCTGCATACTACTGTATATAGTGCCGAGTTTAACTTTATTTCTGAAAGTTAACTAAACCCAGTATCGTTTAGTTCTGGAGAAAAGAATAATCAATAGGATTACATTTGTGAGTGAAATCTCACCTCGTCCCCAGATCAGCAGCCTTCTGCAGCATCTCGTCGGTCAGCTCCTCCATCTCGCTCACACTGTAGAAATTCATGATCAACATCTGAAGCTCCTCTCGTCTCTGCTCCGGCAGTTCGTCACTGGCGGTGATCAGAGCCCGGGCCGCCGACCGCACCTTCCGCCGGTCTGTGTCCTCATGCAGACGGACTCCCTCCTCACAGCCCTGAGGAGCGCCAAACTCCTCAGCTAGCTGCTGCTTCAGGAAACCGTCATGCACGTTGGACGCAGCGTGGCAGCTGGTGCAGAGCAGCAGGATATCGTGTGAGTTGTGGTCCTTCATCTCTGTGGGGAAATGCCGCCTGTACTCATGTGGCACGATGTTTTTCCTGTGTGACCGGAGGAAATGTTGCCTTAATCACAGCGGCGAGGTAATGTACAATGTTTCCCTACAAAATAAGAGACGTTTGGAAGACTGAACCACTTGGCTAACATAGCAATCTTCAAAAATTTGTGATGCAATATAATTTATGTCAAGCTTCAAATGATGGTGTTATAGATGTGAAACAACATGGAGCATTACCACAAAATATATCAAAAATATTAACTAGAATCAAATGCAAGGAAGAAAACATACCCATGAATTAGTTTTTTGTTTGTTATTGGCATGCAACAATTTCTGATTTTCAAATGTTATTGGTTGGCCCTAAATGACAGATTAAGATTCAAAAACTGAAAAGGGTAACGATGAGCCGAAATGACATGCTCGTCCTTATCTGTCAGATTACTCGCTATAAGGACATGAGTGGACGGGGTATGGGGCGATTCGGGCAAAGCACTACCAACTAGGAGAAAGATATTCCTTTCAACCGTCTCTGCCAGCAAAAGTAGTTATCATCTGTGTTCTAGACATTATCTGTCATTGTCCAATCAGAATCACCAGATTCAAGTCATGTTTTAAATGGTCCCGCCTCTCCGGGCGATTTCATTGAGGAAAATATACAATAAAAGCATAGCATGTATTACACATGACACCTCTAAAGCAGTGTTTCCCAACCCCAGTCCTCAGGGAACACTGCCCTGCATGTTTTAGATGTTGTCCTGTTCCAAAACACCTGATTCAGATGAACAGCTTGTTATCAGGCTTCTGCAGAGCTTGATAACAAGCTGACCATTTGAATCAGGATTGGGACCAGGGTTGGGTAACACCGCTCTAAAGCATCAAGATGGCGCTGGCATGAAATCTAATAAAAACCAGGTGGTTCTTATGGGTGACATGACTGGTTGCTACTTGGATAAAACTGATAAGTTAAAGGTGCCATATGTAAGAATGTGGCCAAAAACAGTTACTACATTTAAATTCAAAATACAGAGGTCTTTTAAGTTTTGTTTTCTGACATAACTGGCAACCCTTGGTTGCTCGGCAGCTGAGACTCTACTGCCTGCAATGATTGGTAGACGGCGGTAGGTGGCACCACATGCCAAAACATGATTTCAAAACATAAACATGATTTGCAGTCTGCAAAATATTTTTTTTAATGCAAATATTTTGTCTGTACTGTTGTTGTTGGTGAGTTCAGTTTGTTATATGAACATTATTCCTGAGTCTATGTGACATATTAGGGGGATTTTATGGCCACCTTTTTATATTTATTACATAATGCACCTTTAAGAAACGGGATGATTTCATAAAAAGACCCTGAAATTCTAAACATTCATAAGCAACTGTGAGGTAAGGTGACATCTTACCTGATGTAGGAATCTGCTTTGCCACACACCACACACAGATTCTCCTTGGCAGTGAGATAATAATCCTGCTGTGAGTCAGGACGTCCCGACGGCTCAAACAGCAACTTTACGATAAAAGGATCTTCACTCTGAAGAACTGGGTCACACACAGACTTTTACTATTGTCATAATCATCATCATCATCATGAAGGAAATGCAGGTACATTTAAAGCTATACTATGCAACAAATTAGGTATTTTATTCAGTCAACATATACAGATGTAAGTTTGAGAGGAAACGCAACCATCTGAAGAAGAACTACTTTGTATCATCTTACCTCCTATTCCTTTATCCAGGTACCACTTGGCTTTCTTCTTGTCACAGGTGCACAGTGGCTGACCATCAGGAGCATAGAGGAAGCAGTTATCATAGAGGGGAGACTTCCTGTAGGAGGAGATGTTAAGAATAACCTTTAGCCGATTTAGGATGTCTCATTTAAAACTATTTCATTCTGTTTTAGATTATGAAACTGGCACCATGCATTTGGAGCTCTTGTTCCAATAGCACCATCAAACGATCAAATAACATAAAATTGCATGGCATTTGTGATGTCTTTTTATGACTTTAAGGAGACATTATATATCATCGGTTTACTTTTAATTTAATTTAAATCTGACCAGCACAATTTTATGAAAACACAAAAAACATACACACAGATGTGTGGAAACATCTGAAAAACCATAAGTCTCCTCTAAAAGGTTGCAAAGAATTTATTTAAACATTGTGATATCACTTAATACGCAACAACGGTATTTTAAATGGTTAATACTGACCATAAAGCGCTAGAATACATAAATTCATGCATATTTGTGAGGTAGATCATTTTAGTATACTTTACAGTATTTACAACGTATGATGTGACCAGGGTCCGACACCGTCTTTAGCACTCCTGTACTGACAGTTTGCTTACTCAGTTATTTACCTCTACCCAGCAACAACAACAACGGGCCCCGCCAGCGGCGTTTAAAAATGCATTGTGGGAAATGTGCTGGACTATGGCTCAGACTGAAGAAGAGACCACATGGATCACCACTCCCCAGCATCTTACGAGTTAAGTAAGAGTAAAGTTCCAGCATGACAGAGACTGCAACCTTCCTTGTTTCTCCAAAACATGACTGACCACTGGCCGTCGGACTCCTCCGTGCACCGAGCAGATAGAACTGCGGACAGCAGTAAATCCAAAAGGTATGTCTAACAACAGATGGTGCGACCCGAGGAATACATCCAACCTGTCCCGCTCCTGCTCTCCCCATTTGGAATACCTTACCATCATGCGCCGGCCATTCTACCTGCCCCGTGAGGACACGTGAAGTGAAGCACTGGTCTGTCCAATCAGAGGCCGAGTTGTAGGAAACACTCACTGATGTAGACTGGGAAATGCTCCGGCAGAGCTCAAGATGACATCGGTGAGTTTACAGATGTAGCAACCAGCTTCATTAGCATACTAGAGGACAACATCATCCCCACAGTCACCATCAGAACATTCCCCAACCAGTCGACCAATCCGTCTGGGAAGCGGTGAATGCCTGAACAGCAGCATACGGAGAGGGCCTCCAGAGTGAGAACAAGGAGAAATCCTATCGAGTTCGGCGAGCAGTGAGGCCAAACGTCGGTACTGGAAGCAGGTAGAGTCTCACGTCCACCACGGAGACTCCCGTCGGTTATGGTATGGACTGCGCACCGTAAAGGAGGGAAGAACACCACCACTCTTAATGCAGACTCTGCGTTCCCTGTATGCCGGACGGACTACAAGGACAGCTGTGCTGATAACCTGACTGGTCTTTACCAACATCTTTAATGAGTCTCTGGCTAATTCCATGGTCCTTGCATGCCTCGAAAAAAAAAAACACTGTGCCAGTGCCAAAGCACAACAAGCCCTCCAGCCTGAATGACTATCGACATGTGGAACTTACTTCAGTAGTCATGAAGGCGTTTGAGATGCTTGTAAAAAGGACTCCATCTGCTCCTTTACCCCCAGCTCTGCAGTTCGTCTATTGTCCAAATAGGTCCACTGAGGATGCCTCAGATACCCATGACTGCGTGGCCACTCAAGCCGCCAACTACATTGTCAAGTTTGCCGACGATACTGTAGTGCTGGATCTCATCTCCAACAACGATGAGACGGCCTACAGGAAGGAGGTGGCGATACTGGAGAGATGATGCCAGGATAACTGCCTCCAGCTGAAAGTCAGCAAAACCAAGGAGATGATAGTGGATTATTGAAAGAGGCAAGACTCGCACTCTCCTCATCGACGGTGCTCCAATGGATGTGGAAAACAACATCAAGTACCTGGGAGTTCAACTCTCCGACGAGCTCACCTGGTGTACACACAACCTGAGACAGCTGAGGAGTTTCAGGGTCTCCACCAAGATCCTGAAAACCTTCCACACAGGCGCTGTCGAGAGCGTTTTGACAACAAGCATCTGCCCAGCCCAGGACCGTAAGGAGAGTGCAGAGACCTGTGAAAGCAGCCCAGCGCTTCATTGACTCAGACCTGCCCACTCTTCGGGACACTTACACCACACACACACACAAACACACAAACACACGATTCGATTTGTATCATGATCTTTGACCCACGATACGATACATTCCACAATTTTTTTTTTAATTTACAAAACATTTTATTTAAACATTTACTTATATAACAACTTAATGTGTGCGCTGGAACAGGTTTTTTCTGCTCCTGTGGGTTTGATCCATCTGTGCTTTAACTGTGTTTGGGGAACATAAGAATGGTTTATATGAGCTTTTAGCTGAGTTTCTGACCTTTCTGTGGGTATGCAGCATGTCTGTGTTTATTAAAGTTAGACGTGGTTTTATGACGCTTTTGTCGCTGCGTCAGATGCTGCCCCCGGTAGTGGGGACATCAGTAAAGAAGAGATTAACGCGATTAAAAAACATAACGCGTTAATGATGACTGTAGTTAATTAATCACAATTAACGTGATATATTGACACCCCTAATAAAAATAAGTTTGGTAGCACTAACAGCTCATATCATGTGGCTGACAGGAAAAATAACTGGGAGTTTTCGATTTCGATACGCATATCGTTACAGCCCTAATATATACATACTGCTCTTTACACTGTCATTTTATCACAACGCTCTCATTCCTTTCTGATAATTACTGTTTTATTGCCTACCCATTGTGCATATACATTTATATTTTCCAGTTCTACATGTAAGTCCAGTCAGAGCGCCTCAAAATACATTTTACTCTGTGTTACTGTGTAACATATGAATGTGAAAAGTGAAAAATAAAAAACCTTGAATCCTCGTATAGTCACTTTCCTTTGCGAAGCAGAAACCACTAAAGAAAGAAAACTCCCAATCCACGCTACATAATCTCACAATTATATGAGATATTACAAAATGTGTGCCTTCCCAAAATAGATAGGATAAAAGAGGAGAGGGAAAGAGTTCGGATCCCTGATACCTCCCAATGTGTGGGAAGAGAGTCTGGAGCACATCCATGAATGTTCTATAAACGCCCGACAATGTCTGATTCAATTTAAAGTATTGCACAGACTACACTACTCCAAAACAAAGCTGCATAGAATATTTCCTGAAGTCTCCTTGTGTGTGAGAAATGTGAGTCCATGGAGGCTACCCTATCTCATAGTTTCGCTCTCTGCCCCAAACTTCAAAGCTACTGGCATGAAATATTTGATTTCTTTTCATTGGTTTTGGAGATTCGACTAGACACAGATCCTATTTTAATAATTCTGGGGAAATCTGAGGGGCTAAAGAAGCTAAATAGTGCACAACAGCGTCTTGTGGCATACGGCCTTATAACGGCAAAAAACAGATATGAACTGTTTTTTTTTTGTTTTTTTTGTTCCGTCCTGTCTGTTTGACCTGCATTGTTTACGTGCCACTAATTTTGACAGGGATTAAAAAAAAACAAAAAAACAAGGAAACTCAACTGTCGACTGTTAATTTCTCTGTTTTGTCACCGGTTTCCGAATAAACACATTTGAAACAAGAAAGAAAACTTTCCCTGAGCTCAAAGAAACAGCCAGTGTCCAGCTTTATATTAATACAATTTTCATATATTGGGAGGCTAAAATTACTGAGGCATCATTTATAAGCCACATCACCCAGCTTTAATTTCTAGTCATTTGTAGTTGTCCTGTTACCTTGCAGAATATCCCACGCCCAGCGGCTTCCTCTTGCTATTCTTTCGAGGGTCTGGGACTTGCTGATCTCCAGACTCCGGGCTTTCATAAATGGGGACTTTCCGCGTCCTTCGTCTCCTCTCCTTCTCTGTGGTGCCGTCGTCTCCTTCTCCTCGGCCCCTGAAGGGAACATCCACCAGGCCCTGGCAGCGGGCAGCCAGTTCAGTGTAGGAGCTCCCGCTGGAAGAGACGAGTCCGGTTTCAGCTCGGAGGCCAAGGAGATGAAGGAAGAGAGCGATGGAAACCTGGGCGTCTCTGGCAGCATAAGTCATCTGGAGTACACACAAGACAAAGAATGATGAAGGAGAATATATTTACCCTCCCTGAATCCTAATTTAAATATTTTCTTAAAAAAAAAGATCCAGTGTGTAAAATTTAGGTAAAATCATTTCCCTGTGGCAGAAATGTAAAGATTAACAGAACATTCACCTGATGGTATGATTTTTTCTTTTTAAATCATGCCAGAATTAACCTTTTTTATTTATATTAGAAGCATGTCAGCTCTGGGGTTTTCAGGGGGGTCTCAAAACCATAAACCTTGTATTTGGGTTGGTTTATCGCTGTGATCCGTTTCCAGTTGGGGGGGGGGGGGGGGTGGTGATGTTTTTTTCTGCTTTTTTTGGCTTGTCAGCTGCACGTCAAAGAGGAAATGCATGGATACTTTATATGCAGCCACTCCTGCATGGGCTCGTTACTGCTACTTCAAGAAGCTTGAGATAGAAAAGGAAAAACGCATTGCAAAAGAACTAAATTGTGGCCGTTACAGCGCAAATCTTTGGCAGTACTTCTTAACAAAAGGAGGGATGCTTCTGGTCATGCCGACGCCGATCTCTTTTCTGCTCTACTCTGCTATGTGGACGAAGCAGGAGAGGAGAATCATCTACTTGGGACACAGTCGAAACTTTCTCCAGAGCTTATGTACAACATATCCTGGCCGACGGTTGCTAATCCGGCGTCGAACAAGAGTGTAGCGCCAGAGAGACGCCTCAATTTCAAGTGATGAAATCAAGTTTAACCCTCTCAGTCCATTCTGATAGTTTCACTAGTTTTCCACCGGAGGACGGTGCTGAACGCCGCTCCAACGCTAAACAGACCGTGTGTGACTGCAGTTGATAAACATGAAGTGTGATGGGGATACTCAGAGAGGGCAGACAACCTGAACAGAGGACAATATGTGCCCCTCAGAAGTCTGTGTAAGACACGTTTCAGTTATTTCTGTCATATTAACTCATTCACTGCCACTAACATCTATAGACGTCAATTCGCTCCCGAACGTTCGGTTCAAGCCCTTTGTAGGTCTGTGAGCAAAATTGCACACTCATAATGAAATGATTATATAAAGGTCTATTTGCATAATTTTGGTGATAGTTTTGGTGGTCATAGTGAGTACAGAGAGTACAGGTGAGGTTTTATTTGTCACATTTTGGCACCATCTGTGCCATTATTTCATACACGCATTATTAAGAGTAGGGATGGGACTTTTTTGTCGACAAATCGATCGACAATCGACACGTGCGCACCTCGGCAAAAAAATTTATAGTAAAAAAAGTCGGTGTCACAAACACGTAAAGTTCACGACCATGGAGGTTAAAGAAGCTGTGCAGGAAAAGGTGATCCTGCTGTCCAGGCTCTCTGCGCTCTCACATGATGATGCGCGCGTCACCGGCTCGTTCTCTCGAGTGGCTGTGCGCGTCCAAGCGTGTGTGTGTGCGTGCAGTGTGAACGAGGTTGCGCTTAAGTTTAGGACGGGAGTGGGGGACATAACACGAGAGCTAAATGAAGACGGCATCTCACCCAGTTAGGATCACTGTACTTCACTCTGGTGGACACCTAACGAGCGCAGGTTCAAAAACCTGAGCCGTCTGGTGAGTGACGACACACGCGTTCCAGCGGAGAGTCCGCTTTTTTTCCTTTTTTTTGCCCCTCATTTTTATTATCGATGTTCTGATGGTCAATAATGGACATTACAGCCATGTTTTTGAGCCTAAAAATTAAACACATGGACCTCGACAATCGACTCTAAAAATGTGTGAAATTCCCATCCCTAATTAAGAGCTTCTCTGGGTTCCCCAAACCTTCATATTTAAAGGAGGTTTCTAATACAACGTACACGATGCACCACAACTGTCGCCAACGCAGAAATAACAAATTTAACTGGGAGCGTGAAGGGTAAAACTAATCTATGGCTCCAACTTTTCTCAGAAAAAAAACCATCTCACATTAGACCCCATTGTTAAATTATTCTATTAATTTAAGTGCATCTGAAATAATCAGTACCTGCTCCAGAGTCAGTTCATCTGCTTCCCAGTCACTGCAGCGCAGCTCCAGAGATTTATCCAGACACACATTCAACAGATCTGCTGCCAGGAACTTCAGACTGAGGCCGTTAGTTGCTTTAGCTTGCCTAAAAATTGAGAGAAATGCACATAATCACTTTCCAATAAACAAGTTCTTAACATGTAACCAAAACAAAAATTACATCACATCAGCGCTCCTGGGGAGAAAAAAGCACAAAAAATCATTAACCAAACAGTACCTTTGTCTTAAGGCAAGGTAGCGCAGGTCGACAGTGCATGACAGAGATAGACCGTAGTCACGCGTCAGCCGTTTGCCATCTTCATAACAACCGACACCAACTTTCAAAACGTGGGGGTCTCGAAGGACTTCCATTAAGCTGAGCGGGAACGTCTGCTGACCACTTCGAAATGGCAGCAGCCTCACTAGGATGCACAGACCCGAGTATGAGGCCATCTGTAAGAGAGATACGGCGGAAGGCTGGCCCTTCACTGAGACCTACGGAGAGGAAACAAAGTCAGAGACAAGAAAGAGAGACACTTAAAATGTTAGAGGAGGTTTAGAGGAAAATTCCAACCCTTTAACATGAAATTGTGAAACTTTTTTTTCAAAAATTTCTGCAGAAAGATAAGTCTTTTCTCATTAACGATGTTAGAATTAATGTGTTTGAAAACAGATGATTGGTATGTAGCAAATGCAAGTAGAAAACAAATTGGAATAGAATAGAATGATTTCAGGAAAAAGACTGGATCAATCACTTTGTAACAAAGTAAAATACATAAATGAAGCTGCTGTTCTCCTTAGAGACTGTAAGAAATAATTCTGCTGCCTCTGTCACAGTATCAGTCTGCCTGTATCAGTTTAGGGTGTCTAACGTACGGCCCACAGGCTACTGTAAGCGGCGCTGGGTACCACACTTCTTTTGATTTGAAATAATCAAGACATAAAGTTCATAAAGTAATTTTTTATATTTATTCCCAATTAAGATGCACTGGTATACTTTGCTTTACACTTTGTTAGACTTAAACCAATTTTTAAAAACTTTGTGTCTAACTCAAATGTGGCAAAGTGGTTACTGGTTAGTAACACATTTTCCTGTGGGATGACAAAGTACGACTTTTGTCATTTTTCCTCTCTCTTTACATGCACCTTAAAGCTCCCAGAGAGTTGTCCTATCGCACATATATGTGAGTTATGGCGATCTACTTGCATTAATTAATGTTTTTACGGTCAAAAACCTCCTAATTGCTGCAAACAAGCCAATAGAAATCTCTCCTCACTGAAGCACTCGTCAGCCGCGCAGTTTCAGACGAAAATCTCACGCAACAGGACTACACAGTGTAGGCAAAAACAAGAGAGCTCCGACACAGGCTGAATCATTAAGGCTGGATTTTTCCTCTTTTATACTTTAAACATGCAAAAGTTATCTCTTACGCCATTTGTCTTTACCCATTCACAGTCGAGCCCCAGCATAGGGAAGACTGACAGCTCCTCCTGCATCAGTGGCCACAGCTGCTGCCATTCCTCCTCAGAGCTCACCATAACTGGTTTCACTCCCAGCAGCTGTTCAGAGGAAGGGATCTGTATAGGAGGAGAAAGTGGAGGTGGAGGTGGAAGGGGCTTCTCTTCAAGGTTCCGAGGTTGGACGCATCGACATTCCCCAGACGTGATCTCCTTTTCCATGGGACACAACGCCTCCATGCTTTCATCCACCTTCTGGACAGAAGGCAGCCTCTTCCTTTTTGTTCGGTAAACTCGCCATATGAGCAGCCCCCCCAGCGTGGCCCCCAGTACTGTTGTTATGACAGCAGTTAGAGGCCCTCGATGAGACATGGTGACTTGTAGTGATTTTCAACAGGCTGAAAAGTAAAAGCCAAGAAAAACTGTCTGCAAGTATCAAAATGTATAACTGTAAATGACACAATGAGGCGAAAAACAATCGATAAAAAAAAAACAAGTGGGGGATATTTTACCTGTGAAGCTCCTAGGACAGGGGTTGCAAGTAAATTTCACCTAGGGCCTATTGAATACCAAGCCAGCATATGATCTCTTCATCAAGCTTTGTTTTCTTATTTCTTTTTAAAATATAGTGTCTTAAATCCAATCCAACAAGAGATGTGTTGGTTTAGAATAAGGAACAATGTGCCACAGACTGTTACTAGTGTCTTAAAACTGCTCTTTTTATTTTTCCCCCCAGAATAAAGGTTCTAAATTCAGCATGGCCATCATTTTAAACATACATGTATGAATTTTATGAAAAAAAAAATCCTTATTTTTTTCCTCCCTGGCCAGATATTAATACTGGCTTGACAGTTTTGGCTGACGGGTCGCCAGTTGCTGACCACTGTTCCTGGAAAACAAACAAATCCAAAATTCTTCATTCCACCTACAGAAAATGTAGACCATTCATGTAAGAAACAATTTTGTTGGACCACTACACGTTAAATATCGAACCTGCAATGATTAACCGATTATAAAATTAATCACCAAGTATTTTGATAATTGATTTGACTGGTTTGAGTTTTCTGATTTTTCAGCTTCTTAATTGTGAATGCTTTCTGGTTTCTTTACTCCATATAACATTGATTAATCAAGAAAATAATCAACAGATCAATTATGAAAATAATCTTTCAGATGCTGGCCTGTATTAGGCTGTAGCCTGACAAAAATTAATCTCATTCTACAACATGCCAGTAAAATGACACCTTGTTCTAGTAAACACACTGTATGATTTAATCACCACGCTTTAGGGCTGCAAGAATTATTAATCAATCACTAAATAAATCGTTGATTGATAATCGATGAATAGGTTTCATTAATTAAAACCAGGTCTCCAGAAAATATTCATAAAGAAATCCTTAAAACTGATACATTTTTGGTTTGTGGATAAAACAAGACGGCTGAGAATATCAGGTTTGAGAAACACCGATAAGCATTTTTTTTAAATCAAGATATTTTTCAACAGTTTCTTCAACATTTTGGAAACCAAAACAAGTATTCGGTTGACTGAAGAAAAGAAATCAACAGATTAATCAATAATGATAATCGTGAGTTGCAGCTCTACCAAGCAAACTGACGTTAATTAGGGTCACAGGTGACGTTAGCCAACTACTGCTAACTGGCTAACTTCAGTCACACATACGCTAATGAGGCAAAGAAACCGAGTCAAACCATTCACAAAACACAAATGCAGTGCAACAATGAACTATAAAAGTGAAGTGTCGGTGGCGATTTAATATATAAATAACACACTTTCTTGACTTACAATTCAACCGTGAAAGTTGAGCTGTCACTTTCCTTAGCAGCTAGGTAGCATTTAGTACAGCTTGTGCTGGCATTAACCGATTTTGCAAAAAAAAATACCCGTCTTTACGTCTTGGTAATACGTTATAAAGATGTGACATTATATTCTGTCGTGACTCTGTTCAGTCGATCTCGTTAACGCAGTTTAAGCACGGTTAAACACCGCAGCTAGCCGGTTAATTTGCTTATAATTATGTTACTCTTCAGCGCGACGTTGGCATGGACACACATCTATACACACAAGGTTAAAAAAAAAACCTCTATAAATGACAATTATTAAAATGCGAGTCTTACCTTTACGTCACTAGCCAGCACGAAGCCAATTTGATAAACACATGTACGATTGTTTCTTTTTGCCAAACTAGCCCATGTTTTCCTGCCTGTATTTATATCGCCGCTGCTGCATCAGGGCGTAGCTCTGTGTACAGCGCCCCCTGCGGACGGACGGACCAACTTAACCACTACAACCAAATTAAATCTGGAAATAACTGCAAACAGTATGTTTATCTTAAAATGCAAAGTAGTTTAATCATTTTATCATAACTGTCACACACCACAACTTTTCAATAACAGGCTATTTTTAATCTGTTTTGTCTGCCATTTTTCCTAATAAACTGCCCTATTGTATAGTATTGTAATGCTTTTCCCTTAAAAAATCTATTACATGGCACATGAATGTTGCACATGCTCTGTTGTGCTGCCCTAATAAATAACAGGCATAGGGGATATAATAAATTCATGTCACGAATGATCCAGACTAAAATAGTTCAGTATTCATACTGCAATGTGTTTGAATAACTATGCATTAAAATGTTTCTTTCTACATTTGTTATCTTTCAGAGGGTGTTACCTTGTTAGAGTGTATGCATAATGGGAGCAGATTAATTAATGCTATTTATGTAACAAAAAAACGACTTTTGTTCCATAAAACTGTTACAAAACGCTGTAATGTTACTAAGGATGCATATTTTCTTTTCACGAAAAACGACGGTCTTGCATAAAACCATTAGGAAAATAATGCAGACTCCCCCTTCAAAATAAATCACTAGGATTGTAGAGCAAATTTAAGTAACTCATGCAAAATATCAGTAAACTGAATTTAATTTCTTCATTCTCATTAAATATTTAAATGTGTATAATGGATACATCTAAATAAAATGTTTTAGCACAGTTACTTTATTAGACTATGGAATGCAGTGAACAGTGAATAAAACTGAACAAAAAACTAATTTGCACCAATATCTTCCCAAAGGGTAATTACTTTACAGTGTACTCAAAACAAACAAAAAGTAAATATGGGTCGTATTTGTTTGAGAAACTGAAAAAAACCTTTGAATATTTTCTGCTTCAGTTCTAGTTTGTGTCCTGGCGATTGACACTTGTTCTGTCATCCATGTTAAAATGATTTTAAACCAACACACTTTTGTTTTTCTTGGTCAAGGACTCAGGCCAGTTGTTCCTCTACCACCATCAATTTATTCAATCTTTTAGCTTCAGTATTTCTCCAAAGAAGTGGATTAAAGTAATGAATTAATTACAAAATGGGAAAAAAAAATAGATCATATTCACAGGTTTGATTAAAAAAAACAAAAAAGCAACAAAAAACAACAACACACACACACACACACACGACAGAGAGAAATTAGACAGTGAGAGATGAAGTGGTTTTTGATCTCACTGTAGTTTTTTTTTCTGCTGACTGACAGAACGGCATGCAGCATCTCCACAAATGAGTAAAACCATGTTGATCAACGTCTCACCTGTGAAGGCAAATCATCTACTTTAGTGCTTGTGCAAAGTTAAAAAAAAATATCTTAGAAATCAACTACTAAAATAATTAAATATGACGTGAAGAAAACAAAGGAGAGGAGACATGTTAAATAAAAATGATTGTTAACACACACACAAAGAATGTCAATGAAGACGGAGGGAGTAAAATGTTAAGTACTGATGCGTACTAAACTATTAAAAACAGAGTACAGGTAAAAGAGGCAACCAGTCGGGCACCACCACCACCACCATCTCCACTACTAGGTCCACGTTGATTGTTGCTGCAATGATACCATATTTACAGTGAGATGTTCGACATCCCATCACAGGATGCACTAAACGGCAAAAGAATTAAAAGAATAAAACGGTAAAACACAGTAAACGTAAAGCAGCTGTCCCCACAAAATCTCTTCAAATCACATTAAAAATTAGCACTGCTGTGAGCTGTGTACAGTATAGATTCTTTATGTATATATATATATATGTATATATATAGATATATCTATACATTTATGTATAATATATAGGGTAATTTCTCGTATACACCGACTTAAACTCGTCTCATTGTATAGCAAGCCTGTGCCTTTGGCAAGATTACTTACAACTCTTCTGTTAAGATTCCAAAGCTATTTAAAATATACTTAATGCATAAAAATAAAGATTTTGGCATTGTCTCGCTCCATTCTTCTGATTGGAAAGTTATTAACGAGAACTTCTCATGTGGAAGCTCGAGTTCTCTCAGTGCTGCAGTTCCTCTCATCTGCCGGGGTGAGGGTAGGTCTCATTGGAGTTCAGAGGGAGGAAGGGGACGGGCGTGCGGATGTGGGTGTGGCTTGGCACAGATGTTCCACAGGGTAACGATGACCTTGCCCTCCACAGCAACAACAAAACAATACAGACGATGCTAATGAAATGCCTGGGGAGCAGCAGCCTGTTCTGTTTTTTCTTTTTCCTTCTCCCATCACAGATTTCTGCTCCCTCTCGATACCCCCCCCCCCTCACTCTCCACTGTCTCCTGTGTCTTTTCAGCTCTGCTGAAACTGATATGACGAAGAGCAGCAGGAGGGACGTTCCCCTCTCCCTCCCTCTGTAGTCAGTCACCCACTTGTTCACACTCTCTTACGTCGCAGCAGTCTTCAGAGCTGGATCTCAAAGGTCTTGTGCAGCTCAGTGGAGAAGGGATTCGTCGGCGAGGGTGAGGTGCGCTGCCGTGAGCGGCCCTCTAGCGCCGCCCACTGGGCCTCGAAGGCATCTTCTGGCTGCTGTGGGGGAGGCTGGATGGCCGGGGAGGATGGAGCGAGCTGTGAAGAGGCGGCCCAGTTGTCGGCACCGTTAAAGGTCGCGTTACCGTTTGACGACTGTAGGTGAGCAGTGGTCACGGCGGTGGACGGTGGCGGTTTGATGAACGGGCTGACGTTGCCGACGACCGGGACATCATGCTGTGCTGTCATCGAGGCCGGGATGGAGAACAACTGGGGTTGCGTGGCCGAGCCGAACACGTTAGCCACCATCTGTGAGGGAGTGATACCGAACACAGGCCCGGTGGGCTGTGGGAACGGCAGACCGTTGGACATTGGATAAGAGGCTGGAGCCTGAGCTTGGAAGCCAAGCTGGCGGGGGGGAAGATTGGGCACAGTGGGGGGCAGAGAGGGCATGAAGGGAACAGGAGGAACAGTCACCAGAGGAATTGGCATGGGGGCGGAGAACTGCTGAGTGGGAGGCGACACCGATACCATGATTGGATTGGGCTGCGGAGCTCGGACAGACTTGGTGACTTCATCCAACCATCGGTCTGCTTCTGACGGTGTGCGTTTATGTGAGGGCAAGACTGGGGAGGACGATGGAGGGGCTACAATCACCGGAGTAGGAGATGACCAGTCACTTCCTGTTTACAGAAAAGAAAGAAGAAAAAAAAGAAACAAAATTATTTTCAGTCCCTCAGGGTTTTAAATAATTGACATTGAGGTTAACACTTGCCACTTTATTAGGTACACCTGTTCAGGTGCTTCTAATGAGCCAATCATATTGCAGCAACTCAATGCATTTGGGCATGTGGACACACGGTCAACACTAAGCACCAGAATGAGGAAAAGGGGCAATTTAAGTGACTTTGAATGTGACGTGGTTGTTGTTCCTTGATCTTGTGGGATTTTCACACACAACTATCTCTCGGGTTTAAAGAGAAATGTCAAAAAGCACATGTTCGAAACAATGTACACTACCGGGCAAAAGTTTCAGAACACCCCAATTGTTCAGTTTTTTATTGAAATTCAAGCTATTCAAGTCCAATCAATAGCTTGAAATGGTACAAAGGTAAGTAGTGAACTGATAGAGGCTAAAAAAGGTAAGGTTAACCAAAAACGAAAAGAAGAAAGTCAAAAGGTGCTAGTGAGTATAGTTTCCTTCAACATCAAGAGGCACTCAGAAACTGGGAGAAACTGACAGGAAGAGGTCTGGCAGACCCAAAGCCACAACAGAATCACAAGACAAGTTTCTGAGTCAACAGCTTGCGTGATAGGCGGCTCATAATCATCACCACCATCCTTTCGCCTACTCGACGGCATTCAAAACTCCTGTGTGATGAACCGAAGATTTCAAACTTTGATTCATCACTCCAAGTCTTCTCTTCAAAGTTGAAACTGAACTTGTTTACTACGACCACTATTATGCTGTGCTTGAAGCTGTTGTCCTGTAAGCCACCTATCACGCAAGCTGTTGACTCTCAGAAACTAGTCTTCTGATTCTGTTGTGGCTTTTGGGTCTGCCAGACCTCTTCCTGTCAGAGTTTCTCCCAGTTTTTTAGTGCCTTTTGGACTTGAATGGCTTGAATTTCAATAAAACTGGGAAAATTGGGGTGTTCTAAAACTTTTGACCGGTAGTGTATGCAGAAGATAATCTCTGGACACACCACTGAAGCAGAAGACCACACCAGGTGTCACCCCTCTTACTTTATATACTGTAGGGCTTCAGCTATCGAATATTCTACCAATCATTCCTTGATTAATCGGTAAAAAAAAATCCACATAATTTTTTTGCCCAAAAAATAAAAATAATAATAATAATAATTTTCTTTATCAAATCAAATAATGCATAATGAAAATGACAGCCTTGGTGTGGTAACCTAACACAGGGGTGTGGGTGTGTGTGTTTGCACGCGTGCGTGAGAGAGACAAGATGAGTGTGTGTTAATAGCAATAATACACTGGCAATTTACCATGAATAAGTTTATTTCTTAAACTATTCAAAGCTTAACATCACAACACGCGAGATACGAAAACTCGAGGCAGAGTTTTTGCCTTAAGGAATTTTGTAATCAAATTACTAAAATTACTCTAGTAAATGTGCAGTCCTAATATACTGTGTACTTAAAGTGGCTGGTTAGTGAATATCACTGCTGCAGCTTGAGCTCCTGACCTCGTTGATAAGAAAAGTTCAAACTAGTGAATTATGAACATCTGTTGTTCAGAACACAGGTGTGGAACTGCTCCCTTGTGGACATGGACATTTTCAATGTTGAAATTTAACTTAGTGGGACTGATAATCAAAGCTATTTTCTCTGCAAAATAAGCAAGATGACAGCCCTCCACAAAGCCCTTGCTTACAGTAAATACATGTTAAGGCTACAAACTAACAAAAGAGAAGTACATTCAATTTCTGCCAATAAACTCTCCAAAAAATGCTCATTGTAATGTCCATATCGCGAGAATGTGCAGTTTTGACGCCGCTGTCATGTTAGCTGTGCTCGGAGCCACCAAGTACCTACACCTGCTCAGCCTGCTGTGTGTGGAGCAGCAGATCAGATAACAATCCGTCCTCAGTATTTTATTTGGTCAAGTGCTATCCGATGGCAATGTGATCACAGAAAACACATTTTGCTGCTGAGCAGCTTACCTGGTTGTGCAGAGGCATTGACTCCTGCTGGGGTTTTGGCCCAGGGGTTAGTTTCTCGAGCAGGCAGAGCAGGAGCCATGACTGGAGGGTTAGCAGCAGCAGCAGTAGCTGCAGGAGCAGTAACAGCAGTAGCTGCAGCAGCAGTAACAGGAGCAGCAGCAGCCGCAACAGAGAAGGCAGGAGCTGTGCCGTTCACTACAGCAGATAAAACACAGATGCTAGTACAAAGCAAGCTTGAGTGACGTGCATCAGTCTTAAGGTTAAGACATGCATGATGCTACTGTGTCATTAACAAGTGTTAATCACACATATTTAACAACATGGATACAATTAGGACAAACAGAGTGCAGGCAAATGTTCGTCAACAGCATATTTGAGCTGCAAGCAACATCATTTAAATGCATTCATTTCCTACTCAGATATATTGCCTATAAATTCAGCCAAAATGTTTGGGATGGGAGTGTTGCCCAGAAATAATTCCAAGTATACAACTAAATGTTTTTTCTACGCTTTTTTTAAATGTAGCAGTTCTGCTTTGCAAGATGAAAAAAGCTAATTCCAGGCTTTGTTCAGTCCTTCACACTAATCTGAATAGCTGCAGGAAACTAAAATAAATGTTTTGCTATGTAATTGGCAAATTCAAAGTTACTTCTTGCATCAATCAAATGAGTTATTCAGCTGTTAATGCTCAATTATCTGTTTGACATTGAAGGCTACGAGATGAGGCATTACCTGGTGCAACAGGAGACTGTGGAGACGAGGCTGGTTTGGGCATTGGTACTGAGGAGAAGGGATCTTCTGGAGGTCCACTGAACGCTGTTGTGATCTGAGTACACAACGCACTGATGCTGTCACTTTCACCATCTAACTCGGGAACTGCAGGAGGAGAACAACAACAGAAAAAGACAACCAGAGTTTAAACAGGGAAAAATGTCAAAGGTCCACACGATATAGGTCATTACTAGATTAGAATACAGTTTGATTTGTCTGTGGCCTAGTCCACACATGGGTGGGTATATCTCGATTTAATTGATGAATCATTTGGTCCATAACATGTCAGAAAATGTTAAAAACATTTTTTTTAACAATTTCCAGGTTTGACAAACACTGATTAACATTAAATGTTGATCAGTGTTTGTCAAACCTGGAAATTATGATGTTCTCTAATGTCTTGTTTTGTCCACAAACCAAAATGATTCAGTTTTAATGATTTCTTTGTTATGTGGAGCAAAAGAAACCAAAAACATATTGACATTTAAGAAGTTAAAACAATCAGAAATCTTGTTGTAATAATGGAAAAAAGCTTAATTCATTATCGATTATCAAAATAGTTGGCTAATCATTTAGTAATCGATTAATAATCGATTCATCGTTTCAGCTCTAGTAGAAACGTTAGTTTTTATCCAATGATAGTTAATTTTTTTTTACCTTTTTTATTCCCAGGATCAGCTGATTTTTACTTATAATATAAAACTGTAGTGTAACATTTTACAAATTAACAAACATCTGCTACATTCAAATAAGTTCACACAACGCTGATCATCTCTAGCTCCACCCTTCTTTCGCTCTGTTTCTCTCTATAACAGTGTTTAGATGTTGCGTCGCCTGGTGATATTTCCACGCTGCATTTGTTTTAATTTATTTTATGTCAAGACAGACGGAGACAACAGCAACACTGAGCTTGTGAATCGAGACGACTGCAAACAGGTTGGAGTATGATTGAAACCACACACACAAATAAACCCCTGGGTGTTCAAAAATGTGATGGGATAAATGGTTTTTCGTCACTGCCCGCCTCTCTGCTGCGCCTGTATAAACACACGAACAACATCAGATTCACCTGTGTTTTTCATGGAGAAGTCAGACTTGCGCTGCAAGTTGGAGGGCAGCTCGGTTATGCGCAGCGACTGCTGTCGTTTGAAGGGAGACGTTTTCTGACTGAGGGCGGGGAAACCTCTGAAGGAGCCCTGTCTGGCCAGAGCCTCAGCTGGCGCATGCCTGCGGGGAATGGCCTGAGGTCCCAGTGAGGTCATCGAGAGAGGTGGGGAGGACGAGGGCGATGATGAACCACTTGTCTGGTGTCCTGACAAGTTTGTCACACAAATGGCAGAGTTCCCAGCAACCTTCACATCTGTGTCTGCTGTTAGAGAAGGACAAAGTTAACACAATAATAATAAACAGAAGCTTTTTCACATTCAGTTCAACGATGTCTATCAGCCGCACACAACTCCCGTGCTGCACACATGAAGTAACTTGGTTTCTGTCGAGGCAAAAGCAACACTGTGGGAGCAAAGCTAGATGGCAGCAAACAGCATGTAGCACGAGTGAAAACGCAAAGAAGAGGCCATGAAAAGTTTCAGAAGTGAATTCTACTGCTCAGTATGGCGAGATAACAGTGCAGGCCTCAAGAGGAATACATAGCATAGGAGCGCGAAAAGAGAATGCTTGTTCACAAACTGTTCTCTTTTTCATAATTGGGACAACAATGCAGCTGCTGTCCTGTGATCTCAATGACCGTGTGGGCACATAAACACATATTAAGTCCGATAAATAAGTAGGTGCAAGACCGTTTTATACTGTAAGTGATGAGCAGCGCCTTGAAATCAGGCCTGACCTGGACCGGGAGCCAGTGGAGAGAAGCCGATACAGGACTGATGTGCTCACATCTATTTGTTCCCCGTCAAAATGTGTGCAGCTGCATTTTGAACCATCTGCAGACCTCTGAAACTGTTCTTTGGCAGCCCTGACAATAGTACATAACAATAAACCAGCCTAGATGTCACAAATGCGTTAACCTGGATAAAAAGTCAGCAAAATCTGTGATATCACTGTACTTTGGCGGACGATAAATCACTGCAATTAAGACAACTGAAGGCTTGTTTATGGTGAAAACCTGCAGTTCAAAGCTGGAGTAATTTATACACACACAATCAGTTAAAACTGTCAAGCAAGTCCTCCTCCTCTCCCAGACAGCCTAGGAGAGCTAAAAAAGCTGTAGCCAGAGGGACAGTGTTCCACCAGGGGCGATGTTTCCCCGTCACACATCCACATCTCTGTGATACACATTACATCAAGTGTGCATTTAAGAAGTCTCGAAGAATAAAAGTTTTATTTGAGAGTGATCGGGCGTTCAGGAGAGCCATCTTGACCTTCACCTCTTCGTCAGCCGACAATGCTGATATGTGGGTAGAGACACTATTTGTACTCCTCAGCCATACTTTGAGTTTCACTCGTTGGCTCAAGGAAAGGCGGAAGTCATGAGGTATGTTCTCTGCTCTCAAAACGTGAATAACTCCCAACAGTGTCCCAAATGTCAAAAAGTGCCTGGCGATCGTAAACCAGGAACGACTGAGTTTTAGGAACAAGCAGAGACGCCAATATAAGCGACACATACAAAATAAAAAGTGATGATTTGACAAACAACTTGACAGGACATGTTTGATTGTTTCTGTGCATGAGGATGAAGCAGTATAAAAATGTAAATATGTAACGTAAATTAGAATAATCCAAATACATCACTGCTCATCTTTAAAATTACCTTTGATTTTATGACACATTAATCATTTGAAAAATACCTACCTAAATACTATTGGACACAGTGCTGTATCAGCTCAGTGAGTTAACTTTTGAGGTAATATAATGTAAAAATAAAACTGCATTTCAGAGACATTTATTCTCTCATTTCAGTGCTTCAGCCAATTCAAGAAATAAGTTGAGATATTATTTAACATTAAGATAAATATTAAGTCTTACAAGCATAACTTTCTTAGCTTGAAAGACATTCTCACGAGACTCACTTTGCTGTAAGACACAGTAGTTTACATTTTGTCTACGTTTCCTGTTTTTATTGTATGTATTTTAAATATATTCTCAAATACAGACTTTTTTTAGTGTCACATGCATACACAGAAATTGAGCAAAAACACTTCCTGGATGTGGGAAACAAAACAAGAGCTTGGTTAAAACTGACCAACACAACAAATACAGACCTTTTTTAGCATCCTGTAGTTGCCTCATGACTTCCTCCCGCTCTGCCGCCTCGGTCGCCGTAGTAACCCGGAACGAACCCTCACGGGTGAAAGTGGTTCTGTTGGCATCAAAGGTTGCCGTGACGCCACATTCCTTCTCCCGTTTCTGTTTTCGCTCCAGGCAGGCGGCAAACGCACAACCTACAGCATGACTGAGACGCTCTCCCTGAAAGAAGACAACAAAAAACAATGTGAGGCCAGAAAACAACAACAATATGAACTTAATATAACAGTCTTATTTTGAAATAATTACATCATTTTGATGACTACTTATGACTGTTCCTCAAATAAACACAACAAAACAATTTACATCAAAAAAATATCAATAATCAATTCACAATCAACTTAATTCCAATATTTACCACTGTTAATAGTAGTAAATACTGCATAGTAGTACTGCATTTAACGCTTGTATGTATAATGAATGTATGTATTTAATCATAAATTCATGAGTTTAATCATATTCAATTATATTTTTGTTCTAAAGGGTACTGTGATGTGTCATGTACTGTGTGTTGTGCAGTCATCTGTTTGTGTTTGAGACATTCCATGAGCATGAAGGAAGTTCTACAGTAAACAGAGCATTTCACTGAGCAGCACAGTGTCAGTGAAGAAGCTTCACTGTGATTTCTCACTGAGTCTTTGACGGCCATAAAACAATGGCAGATCCAGCGCCGTGTGGTGCCGTCCCTGCAGATGTAAGAAAACGCTCTCTCAAAGTTCCGGTCTGGTGCACAGAACGACACCTTCTCTATTGTCTGGTCTAAAATCAGGTCCTGCAAAAAAGAAAAACAACAATTATTTTAGTATCATGAGCTTCAAAACTATTGTCAGGGTTAAGTGACTCTCACCAGTGAGTTTTAAAATTTGAGATGAGTGACTGCACAGTGCTTCAGTGAGAGGGTCGACATACAAGGGTGCTTGAATAACTGAACTACCATCAGCTCCAGAAGAGTCCGTTTGCATCGAACTACAACAATGACTCACTTTAAGAGCACCAATGAAAAGATCCTGGATTTAATCATTTAGATTAAACACAATAAAATATAATAACAGAACAGACCACATCATCGGGCAATAAACATCCAGCGCTCACAACACTACCGAATCTAGTCACAGACTACCTGGAGGATTCATTAAGTAAAATTGGGTGTGTTACATTTGCTCCTTTACACTCAGATAACAATCAGGAAGAGGACATGAGGAATAAGATTAACAGACGCAATATTACAAAGAAATAAAATATATAAATTGAACATGAAAAACAAGCATAACAGGAAATATGTGCTTAGTAAGACAGTTATGACTTTTTAGTTTCAGACAATAACGAATATAATGTATAAATGTAATTTGTGTACAGAAAAAGCAGTTTTTTAAAAATGATATTTGAAACATGATAATTGTAAGTATGCTGTCAAGAGCACAGTTATTCCCAGTAGTGCAGTGAACATGGATTATTGTACCAACTATTTTGTTTTTGCACAAATCATTGACAGTCTATTGGTGTGAAGTGTTTGACACCCTGAAGGATGAATGAAACAGTTTGATGGCAACCAGCCGGAATGATTTCCTGAGGCGCTCTGTGGTGGAATGAGTCAGTCACTGAACGTGCGTCTGTGTTGAATGCAGTGCATTGTAATGATGATTGTCCTGAACTTTACTTTTGGGGAAGCAAACAAACACAGCATAAACACAAACCGCAGCACGGAGGAGCCAGCTCATCTGGAACAGGACTCTTTCCAACAAAGGACAAGGACACTATTCTGATGATGTGAATGTTCACATTCTGACCAGGGAAGACAGATGGTGTGAAAGAAGACAAATAACAACTCTCCTCACAGGTATCCAGCCAACAGAGGTTGAAAAAGGCCGTGTTCCATTTACATTGGAACACTGGTATAATGAAACTACATTAAGGTGGAGTAAGAGATAAGTTGACTAATTATTATTATTTAATTAATCTATTTCTTTTGTTATTTGTTTCATTTTCTACACACTCAGGTCAAAATTCACCAGCTCCACTCCGATCACATAAAGCCAGATTCCAGACAGATCCAGAACTTGGCTTAGATATAAGGTTTGATTGAATTTTAGCGTACTATTGGGCCTTGGCAGAGATTTGTGCTTTACTGAGTATCATCCTGGTTGGTCTCGACTTCTTTCCTTCCAAAAAACACTTTAAATAAAATGTTTGTATTCTCATAATTACATCTCAGCCAGCAGGTGTGATGTTACTGATACTGATTCAGTACCAGTGCTATCCAGCAGGTGTCGATGTAACCTTAACTGTGATATTGTTTGCTCAACTTCTCCTGCAGGTGTAATGACCACATATTTCTGAATGAGGCCTTTTGAAGGTCACTGAACCAAACGTTTGGTGGCTTCATAACCATTATTAACTGCTGCTGCGGCTCAGCAGCTTCCAGCTCAAAAGCTGCAGAAGCCACGTGTGCTTCCTCCTACAGCCCTTTGTATTTTGATCGAGCCTATGATAAAGGACTGAAAGGACTCATTACCTTTGTTTTGTCATCTACAACACGAAGCCCATCTGCAGACACCCACAACACAGCCCGCACTGGCTTCTTTCCAGCCTGCAAACACACAAAAGGAAGAGGCACGAGTTAAGAAACAAATAACTTACCGACTTCCCTTTGTACCAATCCTTAGTGCCTTTAAAACACACTCACACATACACACACACACACACCTGTGAATAAAGAGAAAACACCAGGTAAAAGACAAAAGGAGACGACACACATCAGGAGTTTGTTGTCCGAGTGCTGCGTCATTCACTATACCCACAGTATAATTAAAGAAGCAAAATGATTGGTATGAGATCTGGTGCACTGATGCAGTCTACAGTGGTGACCTCACTGGTTAGACAATCAAAATATCTGTGTGAGCACAAAAAAGGAAAACGTTCATTCACACAAGCTCTTTGTTCCATTCTTGGTTCATGGATAAAGGGCTGAGGGGAGAGAAGGTATACCTGTTAATACACACACACACATACACACAAGTGCCCTACCCCAGCCTAAACCACCCCACCAACTCACACACACACACACACATATACACACACACACACACACACATGCATGATTGTGTTTGTGACCAGACAGATTTCTCCCGTGCATCACTGTCTCTCTGTGTGAGTGTGTGTGTTTTTCCTCCAGCCTTCAGATACAATCAAAGGGTGACGTGTTATGGGAGAGGAGGAATAATAATAATAAGGAGAAGCACACTCAGACACACAAAGCAATAACTTACTTTTGCAAAGAATCCTTTGAAGAATTTCCTGTCCTGGAGGGAGGGTGAGAGGGATGGAGGAGACGGAGGGAGGAACAAGGTATGAAAATGTTACCTAGGAAATCTAAAAATGGTCTGTAGCCTGCGGGAAGGGATTTGATTTGGAAGTTTTTGTTTGGTGAAAGTGAAACTGGGTTACGAGTGAGTGAGTGAGTCAGCGAGTGAGGCCATGGATCAAGAAGCTCTTAACATGATTCCATACCCGAGTGAAACTATGGGTGGGCTATTGTGAACCAAAAAAGAAACTGATACTGAAACTGATGAAACAATAGCTCTTGCTCAATTCAAAGCCCATTTATCCGCATTACTGCAGAATTCAAATTAAAGCCAATTTTATTTAGGGCTGAATTATTTTGGAAAAATATTTTTTTCTGACAGATGCTGCGATTGCAATTCAATTTGCAATATACCAATAGAAGTCAAGCTTCAGTTCAATATTTACTGTGTTATAGATTTTTAAAAGGGACATGAGGAACAATTAAATATTTGCAACTATATCCTAATGCAAGAATGAGAGCCTTTGCAATATGCAAAGTGCATAATTTCAAATTACAATTTCAATTAGAATTGTTCAGCCCTATTTTCATTGTTTCTTATGCATAAATTCCCTTTTATTTATATTTTAATTGGTTTAATAAAAAAATTTTAAAAAACGAGTGTAACACCAGTCATTATCCAAAGAATAAAAGGTAAAAACTGTATGTAACACAGATAACAAAGAGTTCATTTTCAATCACTGTCCTGTGAGAACCACAAACCTCTAAAAATAAAATTTTTCATGAGCTCAGACTCTGACTTTGGAGGGAATAATTCCCAATACCATTTTATTCGTTCTCCTCTGACTCCTAAACCAAGATGTGGTTCCTTGAATGGCTGTTCAGCAGACATAAACAGATTTCCACAGATGACACTTTGACTGTTGCCAGAGTCAGAGGGGTCAAGTTTAGGCCGTCTCAACCTCACAAAGACACGACAATGAGACGAGCCCAAGCTAATATTAACCCCCCCACCCCGGCTCTTTTCCTCTCCTACTCATGAGCTGTGAGAAGGAGTGCCACTCTGCTCCTGTTACACAGTCATGGTGGAGACAGCACCATGTTAATGCATGATTTAACGTGTTAACCACCACCAACACTGCAGATTCATTTGGAATGAGCCAAGTGCGAAATAGTGTGCTTTTGAGTGTGTGTTTTTTCTAAAGGCTACATCCATATGACATACATTCTGGATACGCCTGATGTCCACACTACACCAGCATTTTAGATTCTTCCTCAAATGGAAACGTTACCTGAATTTACTTTCCAAACAATGTTTTAATCAACCACAACTCAATTAGCAACTGTTAAAAAAAAACAAAAAAAAACAAGCTCCATTTAAACATTTCCTTTCACAGTTTGAGTTGTACCTCATCAGTCTCATAAAAACATCCATAAGTATATTAAAAAGAAACAAAACTGGAAAATGTTCTGTGTCTGTGATTGCATGAATTTACTTTTCACCACAAGGTGGCAGCACCAGTGAGCATTTAGTTAGAGGACTGAATGTGTGTTTGCAGAAGTGATGACGTTTCCCAGTTTCCTTAAATGCATCTCATAGCTGCTCCTTTGAACTCAACACACTGTGGACCCTGCATTTATCTCACAAACTCTCATGTGCTTGAAATTTTGGTCAGGGCCCAACCCACATATGGCAGGGGCCCGGAATGGATCCTGGCACAAATTAGTGCAAGGAACCTATTGTTATCGTTTACATTATTATTAGGGCCTGAGCACGAATGTGCCAGGGCCAACGCCTCCTGGCACGAAGTGCAAGGAACTTATTGTTCGTGTTGAGATTATTATTATTAGGGTTCGAGCACCGAGGGCGCATAGAACCCTATTGAAACTGAAGGAGTTATTAGGTCCGAGCACGAATGTGCCAGAGTGAGTGTGACATTGAATGCTTGTTTTTTTTTTGTCTCCGTCACACCCTGTGATGGACTGGAAAGTAAATTTTTCACAAAACTTGACAAACAAATGAATTAATGGAATTTGGCACAACATGTGTCCCTGAATGAAAATAAAGCTATATGACCGTTGAGTGAGGGAGGCGGTGAGGTCGGGGAACTGCTGCATTCCCTGAGTTGTTCCGTCAATCACTTTCATTTCACCCTTGTGAGCAACATGGGTTTTCAGCCATGTTCTGTATGTATATGATGTCTATCTTAAAACTGCATTTTAAAATGAAAACTCAGTAGTGTGGACGTGACCAAAGAATCATACAAGCATGCAGATGATGACAGAGCCTTTACAGCTAGCATTAGTAAGATGGTGGTTAGGGAAATATTATTTATAGGGTTATGCTAACTCAAATAGAACAGCAATAGTATAGAGGGAAAGGGGAGGGAGGAATTTCTCTGCAAATAAAATCTGCTTGAAAAGACACAAATTAAAAACACCAACAAAAAAGGATAATATTCAGGCTTCTTATCGAGAGTGGTGGGACTGCAGAGTAGGGAAAAAGGTTCCTGGGCAGAAAACCCAAAGGTTTAAAGATCAAAAGTGAAGGCAATAAGACACAAATGAAAACACTAAAGCAGGAAACTTAAAACACCTGTGTGGTAACACAAAAAAAACTTATTTCCTTGAGTATACTCGACCTACTTGTGAGAGACAACCTTACCACCCACTAAAAATATTTCAAGTGGTACAACCAGGTGAATGGCTTGTACCAAAAACAGCATAAACGACCAGCAGGATGTGAGAGAAGGAAATCACACATCTTGTGAAACACTTATGACACAGAGTCCCACTTTTTGCAACAGGTCACACCTTACAAAACAAAACAACCAAAATAGGACGTTGTGATGGTGCATGCAAAACCTGTGGCCAGCGTGCGTCTGTCTATTCCCACTTAAAGTCTGTCCAAGATCAGTTTGGAACACCAATTAAAACGATTCAGGTTGGATGTGGGGATAAAGCAGCGCTTGATAAAGGCTGCATTTGATATGGAGAGCCCGCTTGGAGACGGAGAAGCACATGGCACAGGGAGTGGTGCGCAGAAAAAAAGGCCAATCTGTCTGCACCAGATGAGGGGAATGCACCCTCGTTGTCTGATATCTTTGATGAGATCATCCTAAATATGTTCCTAGATTCTTATAGATTCCCATAATACAATATAATTGTAATGCATTGGCTTTAGTGAGGTAAGTACACACAGTCCCAGCCATAACAACAAAATTAGATTTAAAAAACGAAAAAAAAAACAATGGTACATAATTGGTATAATAATTTTTTCTTCTATTTTTTTTATTTTCGGTTTTCGGTGCCTCCCTAGTGTGTACGTCACCCTGGTAATCTCAAACAATGGCCCTACATAGAGCTCAGTACATGGTGGGACCAGGGAAAATGTTGTTTAAAAGTTTGTGAAGTAAATGTGTCGTTCCCCGCATGGGATATTTACTCTCACATCATCGCATCGCATTTTGCACAATGCGACTAAAAATCATTCACGATAAAAGTCGATCATAGTGAATAGAATACATTTATTTGTCATTGTAACAGGTACAACGAAAGTAAGCACATTCCATTACAGGAACAATAATGAAAGGGTGAGTCATTGTTTCATGTGAGTGATTCGAAAATGCTAATCAACAGTCCTGGTAATTTATTTTGACATCCCGCTAGTCATTATAGGAGTTAATTGTTTTTAAGAATTTTATTATGTCTGCCAAGGAGGTTATGTTTAGGCTGCATGTGTCTTTCTGTGAGCAGCATAACAAAAATAAGTCAATGATGAATTTTTATAATAACCTTGTGAAATAGAGGAGTGTGTTGTGCTGTGCTCTCCAAGTACTTTCTATAATTACATTTTTTTCGAAAAACTAAATTATAATAATGAGTTTTTAGAGAGGGCCCACGGTTGGTGTAGTGGTTAGCACTATTGCCTTTGCAGCAAGAAGACCCGGGTTCCTGGGTCCGAGCCCCGTTAAGAACAACTTCGGAACAAGGGCCTTTCTGCAAGCGTGGGTTTTCTCCGGGTTCTCCGGCTTCCTCCCACAGTCCAAAAACATGCGATATGGGGATTAGGTGAATTGGTCACTCTAAATTGACCGTAGGTGTGAGTGTGTGAGTGAATGGTTGTTTGTCTCTATATGTGGCCCTGCCCTGGCGAACTGTCCAGGGCGTACCCCGCCTATCGCCCAATGTCAGCTGAGATAGGCACAGCACCCCCCGCTACCCTCTGGTGGAGGAAAAGCTGTAGATAATGGATGGGATGGATGGAGTTTTTAGAGAAATATGTAAGAATTTTCTTTTTATTCATATTTTGGTCAAGATAATCCTGACATTACATTTTTATATTACCCAATGTATATACAGTACATGCAGCAAAAGCAGTCTTTATTGAAACTGCCAGCTTACAAAAACATCAACTAATGGATTTGGGTATGTTGGCAGTGATGTACCCTGAGGCCACTGGGTGTTGATGTACAAATACAATTGAAATTCTTTGAGCATGTCAGCATCTTGCAGGCTTGCCTCACCCAGTCTGCACAGAGGAAACACTCCTGCTTGCTTTCAATTCCTGAGTAACAGTTAAAACACTCCCACTGCTTAAACCTAGAGTACACTTCCAACCCTGGGCCACAGGCCAAGAGCAATAGCAGGAAGTGACATCATGATGACAACACAAAAGGGCAGCTTGGAGGCTGAAGAAGCCGCAATGCAGCCTCCTCCTCCTCCATCCTGCCCTGTGAGTCACAGGTCACAGAGCAGCGAGAAAACTCATTACAGTCCCAAAGGCTGCTGGGAAAAAAACAATGGTGTTGACGTCACACACACAAACACACACACACACACACACACACACACACACACACACACACACACACACACACACACACACACACTGAGGGACAGCTAGACCACCAACACATGCCCTCCAGCACAGGCCTCATCCATGGAATTCTGAACACACAGGGGAGAGGCAGAATCTGCTCATGGTTTTTAATCTCGCTCGCCGGCCGATGACCGTAACACCTGATGCTGCCAGATCCAGATGTGGTTCTAATGTGGCTGCTGTCTGGCAAATGTTAGCTGATTTTCAGGAAACAGCATCCTATCCTAAGCCCACATGAGATATTAAGTGGCTACAGGTGTGGGCCTGGTTCCTGGGAAATGTAGTTATTAATTTCTGGTAGTCATTGTATTAGTTGCATGGAAACAATGAGCTAATAATTAAAGAGCCTGTGCAGAAGACCTGGGATCCATCAGGACCTTGATAATTGTACATCTGTTTAAAGGAGGCCAGTGGTTGTGGTTTGGCCAAGACAGTTTAGCTCTTACATGGATAACGGGCATCAGAGGTATACATATGTGAAAATAGTAAGGACTACAATGACAGTCTCACAAAGGTAAGATTTGAAAAACTGACCTTATGCATTTGCCAATGTTTAGCTTACTAATGTCAAGCTATAGAACTCCAGGAGCTGATGTTACACAATCCTGTCTTGCAACAGTCAGAATCAAAACAAAGCTGTTTTGGCATTTTCGCATTCATAGATGAAGCATGTATACAAAGCAATGTCAGGCAACTTGTCTCTTTTCAAGATGTTTTCATACAACGTGAAGATTGTGGATTGCTGTTGTGGATAAGCAACATTTTATCGGATCACAAAAGATCCCGAGACACAGCAGAGGTGGATCACTGCCATAAAATGTGGGAGTGTAGAACACAGCATACTGATTGTAATTCACAGGTAGCCTATTCTGCTTGTAGTAATCACCTCATATCAGGTACAGAATCCACAATGACTGAATTTAATATCTTGTTTATTTTACATGATTGTATTGCAATAACTGTTCAATGTTGACAGAACGACACAGGACAAAGTCAGACAGCTTGCAAACTTAGCAATTCTCATCTTGTCTGAAAATCAACCATAAAGAAAATGAAAGTGGAGAGCGACGCAGTGCAGCACAACCCTCTTGCTATTCTGCTGCTCTCACCCCCACTGCTGAATGTTTGTGATTATTACTGAATTCTTACTTATCTATTTTTTTGTGATGAAGTGATGAAGATTCAGTGATGCATTGATGGCATCTTAATATGAAGTGTATGGGATAAGATAGCAGATTCAACAATGAGACAAGAGTGCTTAAGTGCCATTCACTGAGTAGAGTATGCATTTACCAACCAGCAGTGGTTGTTTTCCAGCCTTTCCTGTAAGACAAGCCCCTCAGGCAAGCAGGTAAAATGCTACGTCAATACATACATACTCGACTGGATGAAGGCTTCTTCTTGAGAAAGACGATGGTGAAGAAGTAAAAAAAGAAGAACAAATGATTCCAGTCCGACTCACATTTTGAAGGAGGATGGCATCACCTCTCTGCTTATTCATGCAGAACAACAAAATCGTGTCTGTGCAAGCTCACGAATTAGTGCTGTGGGTAACGAGGGCGTGAGGAGTGAAATGTCAGAGGAAACCAGAGGAGGAATTGTCTCCAGGTTGAGGAGGGTCAGGTCACTGCGGCCTGAAGGAGGACATGAGGCAGAATCACCGGCCTCTCCTCTTGAGTTTGAGGCCCCATTTTGTCAGCCTTGTTAAAAAGATTGTAATTCAATAAGATGCCACAGCCTTGGGCTCTGTGTACATCATGTGACCAAAAGAAGCACCAGTGTGTGAGTTTATCAGGCTTGTATGCATGTGCGTGAATAATCTGTCAAGTTGGGTGTTCATGCTCTAGTGTGATACCATGCTATACAGTTTGTTCTCTGATTTTCTAATTTGTATTCAGCATCTGTTTGACAATATTATCTAGTTTAAGTAAGATAAAATTATTTCCCGCCCCTAGGGTCACAGTGATGCACATACTGCCTTTGATTTGGCGGAGATTTTACGCAGGATGCCATACGCTGACGCAACCTTCCCATTTAGGAGAGCAAGGGGATATGGGTACCTCGCTCAGAGGCAACCCTCCAGTTACAAGCCAAGTTCCCTTTCCACTTGGCCATGGGCTGTCCTAAAGTTCTAAAACAAACAAATGAGTCTGAACAGCTCACGAGTAACACATATCAATGCAGCCAAGACTTTGATCAAACGGTTTTATGAAGCAACGCTAGGGCTTCATAAAACAGTTTAATCGACTTAAACTGCTTAAGACAAATAATTATTCATATGGGGTCACTATATGCAAATGAATGACGTTTTACATGCACACGCAAACACACACACACACACAAACACACACCCACACGTCAGAGAATAACCCAGGTTTTAGGGTTGTTAACTGGTTTTAAACGATCTACAGTTCGGCTCGATCCTCGTGTCGGACATCTCTTCCTGTGACGGCACTCGAGTTGTTTTCCGCTGTTGATATTGTCAGAGAACTAGTGGGGGGAGGGGAATGGAGCGGAGAGGACGGGAGCTGAGAGAGAGCAGTTAAAAGGAAAAATCTGAAAAATCGATTTCAATTTCAAATCGATTAATCGCCCAGCCCTAAGCAACGAGTGTATGTATTGATAACGAGGGGTGCAGGGTGTGACATCTCATCGACTATGACTCATTTTAAATTGAAACTGAAAGCTCATCACCGGTGCTTCAGGCAGGAATTTCATAACCGCGTTGTCATGCTTTACTCCTACTGAACAGGCTACTATCACACAGAAGCCAACCCCAGAAACAGACCTGTTGACTCATGTTTGGCCCCAACTTCAGAGTCATGGCCCCATTTACCCGTGGGACTTTATAATCTGGGAGGGGCCTTGGCAAAATGACAAAATGGAAAAGCAATTGCTCCACAGTTTCCACCCTTCCTCCATGTTCCTTCCTCTGCTCCTCAAACTGGAATTTGCTTCTTTTTGTGCAGCTCCTGCTATAACAGGCTGTCTGCTCTGACTCAGAGAGAGAAAGAGAGAAAGAGTCTGTGTGTGACAGTGGGATAAGTTTCGGACCCCAACACCCGTGTCTTAAGGTCACGCTGGGTGGAGACCGTCACTGACAAATCATCTACACTCTGGCAAACTAGGCAGGAATAAACACTGAGGTAAGACCACAAGGAAAAGAACAACATACTGACAGAAGAAGGTGGGCTGCCATAAAACAGATGTTAGGCAAAGTCAGCAGAGTTCTGGTATCACAGAGGAGGAATTTCATGGGGGGGAAAGGATAAAAGACAAAACAGAACAGAAAAGAAAAAGAAAGAAGCCTTGTTCCTGGAAGTAGAGTGAAACCTACCGTCTTCAGCCGCTTCACTGCATCCTCACATATGTGCATCCCCCTGGACTCCTCCACCTCCACATGCCCCAGGTACTGCAGGGTAAAAAGGACAAGAAGAGAGACAAAAAGATAGACTGAGTGAAAGCAGTGAGAAACTTTTCCTGTGACTCTCTGCACTGAAAATTAAATGAGGCAGCTAAAATAAACTCTGGAAATAGGTTGGATATCTAGTACACTGTGACTGGTGATTTATAAATGTAGTTAGTTACAATTTTAAGGTCAGCCACAGTTAAATTGCCCCCGTTGGATGCTAATTTTGAAATATGGCAGAAAGGAAAACAATATAAATGGACAAATGCTGAAGTAAACAAGTGACTGTATGAAAAAAGGATTACACGAGAAAAACTAATCAGGAAAAAAATAGACAGGCTGGTTCCACATCTTTCTCCAAATTTAGTCAACTATTTCGTTCTCAGTTATTTGCACCAGCTGCTTAAGAGTTGCACCAGTGTATATGTATATTTGTTAGTTTATCCTCATAATAACATTGCATTGTTACTTACCACATAAAAATAAACAATCTTGAATCATTCATGTAGACATGGAAATATGACATTTTAATGTTCAGTGTGTGAGATGAGGTGAGGTTTAAGAGTACTTCACCGATTAGCATTTAGCTTTGTATTACTAGAATGGGGTATAATTTTTGAAAAATTGTGCTTACCAACCTCAGTTTCACCGGAGGTGAAAAATAACAGTATTTTTTTGTTACATGCCCACCAGTGACAATTGGTCCTGTTAGAGTAACATTCTAGCGATACAATCTGGGAATGAGGTCCTGTCCCGCTATGGATGGGTCTAAAAAGTGCAGAATTAGCATTGCAGTTTCAAGCCTCACACAAAGGCTCTGAACAAATGTCACTGGAGGGCACATAACAAAAACATTTATGAAGATATTTCTCGACTCAGGGGAAACTGAGATTGGGAAGCACAATTTTTCAAAAATGCTACCCCTATTCTTTTAATACAAAGCTAAATGCAAATCGGTGAAGTATTCCAAGTGTTTCCACTTAGCAGAAAAGTAATGTAAAATAACTGTAGAGATTTTGTTTTATTTTGAGTGGACAACTATCTGAATGTATGTTTATTACCACAGAATAAGCACTTTACTTTAACATCAGCAGAAGGTATTCTATACCAAGGCTGCCATTTTGTCCATTTTTAATAGACAAACTAAACATCTTTTGAATTTTGATCCAAGGGCTACATATGTTCTGCAACACACTCTGAAGGGAGGGGTGAGACAAGTGATATTCATCTGCATCATATAACATCACCAATAGATGTTGCCAAATCCTGCACAATATACGACAGCTTGTGAACATCATCATGGTCATGTTTTTCATTATAATAATAATAATAATTCTATACCATCAAAGGTCTTGGCAAACCAACATAACCTAATTATATTCAAGGTATTATCATGTATGAAACACAATTAACCTCCCATCTGGGAGGTTAGTTTGCAACTGAGAGCAGTTCAATTACAAGTGTAGCTGCTGTTTTGATTTTTACAGACCTATTTCCCTTCTCTGTGCTTTCACATGAAAAGAAAAATTACCATAAACGCCACACAGTTCACAAGGTAATTAGTAAATAGCCATCTAGTAAAGAATATACTCAGTATGACACATTTTAATTTGCTGTACTATATGTGACCACCACCAAAAGCCAGTATTTCTCAGATGCAGCTCAGGACATTGACGCAATACTTTTTCTCTGATTAACATTTTCCTGGAGGAAAGCCTGAGCTCCAACCACGTCACCACCGACATCACCTCCTCCAGCTCCACTCTCTATGCCTCCCTCCCCTCCTTCCCCCTTGACACCCTGCTGCATGTCACTTCAGACTCAGAACTGTGACCGCTCCAGGAGCCATTGTGCCTGACAGGAAGTCCTTACCCTTCCCTTATAGATAAACACAAGGCGAGTGACGCTGACCTGTGCTTGTCACCACCCTCCCTCCCTGCTATTTTAAGACAAGCGACACCACAACTCTGATTCACACCAACCATGCATGAGAACACATGTGTGCTCACAATTAGGAATGTAAAAAACACAAACGTGCACAAACTGTTGTGAGGACGAGGAGGAGGAGGCAACTGTTGGTAAAGACAGCGGAAGCAGCAGAGCCACAGATCGAGGATAAGACTGCCAGGAGAAGAGGCTGAGGCTATACATCCAAGGCGCCTTTTTAAACGATTAATGTGTCCATCATTTTCTTGGTTAATCAGTTAGTTGTAGGGTCCAGAAAATGTTTCCCAAATCTTTAAATGACGTTCTAAAACGTCTTGTTATGTCGGCAAATCAAAATGATTTCGGAGTAGTTTGCCTTTAACTGTATAATCACATTCATTGCAGCCCTAACTACAACAGAGATTACAATAAACACAGCGTTCTCAGCAATGGCTGAACTGTTTGTTTCGAACCGTCAGGGCTTCATAAACAAGGTAAAGACGCAGATACACACCAAAAAAGAAACTTCCGGTCTAGTTCCGCTTTAACAATAACGTTTGAACAGATGGGTTTAATGAGATATTAGATTTTCCTCTTTCTGATATCTGACAGAGTGATTTTTAAACAGTATCAGAGCAATACATACACTAAGTATTGTATCATCCCTAATGAAAGCAGTGTTTTCAGATAAAAACGATCTGCAGCCAGCTGGAGTGACCAACTCCACGCTGCCGACCCACTCTCCAACCCTGATGATCATGTTTTCAGCAACATGCTTATGGGACAGGATGACATAAGTGAATATAACTCCAACACAGAAGACAAGTCTGTGAGCCTCGGTTCATTGGTTGATGACGACGGGCAGGATATTTAAGGATAACATTTTGCCCAGTTAAAAACACAGCCTCAATACTTGAGTTTTTAATCCTAAGTGTTGCATGACACTCCTGCTAGTATCTTGCTGGCAACAAATCTCAGGATGCTTCAATATTCACATTTAATAGGAGCACTTAATTAATTTGGTTCTTAATCCCCAGTTTATTTGTGGACTCACTTGCAACTAAACCCACAGTGGGTCTGGATGTAGTTTATATATATTATGATATTGTGTGTTTATGTTATCGTGTTTTTTTCGTTTTTTATTAGTGAGGAATCTCAGAGATATCTTATTTACATTTTTCAGTCCCTGGGTGTAAGTTTGTGGTGTGAAGGGCCAGCAGAGTTAACATAAACACAGTGAATGAAACACTGGGGTGCATTTAAATCCACATTTCGTAAATATCTGAAGCAGCTGATAAGGAGGAGCATGTGAAATCAAGACTGCAAAACAATTAGAAATAAATAACAGCCCTGCATTGTTTTAATCTTTTTGTCTGTCTCTTTAGACTGTTTGAATCTTCAGAGAAATAGATGATACTTGTGTCTCATGTCTGAACAGTTGAGTATGTAGCTGTAACCACCAGCTTTGATTATTTGTTATCATTAATTATAAGGTGAAGGGAAAATGATCTACCATAAGCTGCCCTGATTAAACAAAACAAGATCAGCATCGGCCAAAGAAAGACTGGATGAAATCATATCAATGTCACAGAGGCGAAGGTGACTTTGCAGGTAAAATCCAGGAATTAATCAAGGATATTGGACATAAATCAGCTCCAGCAAAGATTCTGTCACATTTTTGACAAAATGAGCTGTAGCAACCTTACAAAGCTGAGTAACGGCAAGAGACGAGCTCGAAAAACAACGCACAATTAAATATTTAAAAAATTAAACCTGCCAAGGATATACAGGTCTTATCTGTATCTTTAGTTTGTAAACAACACACATGCAGTTTCATTTGAACACTAACTTCAGCTGTAAATCTACATTTGTACATAACAATAACATTATTGTTTGTCCAGAACAAATTGTACAAATCAAACACACTTGCTGTATGACATGTTAAAGGCTCAGTCCCACAAATAATCTTTAACTCTAACTTAGTGTCAAAGATGAGAAGGGAAAATTCCCACTTAAATTTCACCATCAAGCATCACCACAAGCCCTCCTTTTCTCCCCACACAACTTTGACTCCTCCACTAATCTATTTGTTATACTGTAACTTTTAGAGATGAATCCACTGCAACTATTTCAACCCACACAAATAAGCTCCTTTCAGCCACCAAGAGCAGGAGATGAGAAGCAGGAGGGGGAGGAGGGAGACACAGGAGTAGCGTGGTAGTTTGCAGTGGCATTCTCAATATCTTAATAGTTTAATTTTAAAGGTAAGAAAAAAAACTACAGTAGTATAAAAAATAATAATAATGATCAGGAATAATGTGCATGGTGGTCAGTTCCCTAGAGTTTAAAATATGGTAAGTATGCATACTGACTATACTGACTGTTGTTTGATAATTGGAAAATCTTTTTTAATAATTAAATCAAGTTATCTGGTTTATCAGCTTTCTTAAATGTGAATATGTTTGAAAGTTTCATGAAAACCGATTCATTTTGGTTTGTAGTCATAATTTTGAGGTTTGAGAAACAGAGACCAACATTTTCCAAAATATTCTAAAATTCCTATAGACCGAACAAGTGATACATTCATTGAGATAATAACTGACAGAATAGTCAATCGTGAAAAAAGAATCCATAGTTGCAGCCCTAGTTATTTTGCTGATTTGATTTGCCGTGTGTTAAATTAAAACAAAATATAAGAAGGCACCGTACATCTGGAGGAGTAGAGTAGTTACTAGTAGACAAGTCTATCTTTGAACACAGCGTTAAGAGAATTTATGGGGAGCATTAGGTCACGAGGAAGGTATGTAAGAACACATGTGTTTGGAGGAAAAATTGGAAGAGCACTTAGAGGAAACATTCAATGCTGGGCATTTCACACACTCCTAATACACTGGGGCTGAACAATCAATAGAAATGTTATTGAAATTGTAATAAGCTCACATGCTATATCCACTTCACAAGGGCTAGAAACTTTAACTAAAATGTCACAAGACAGCATTAATATAAAGGATTGTAGTGCTACACAGATACCTCAGCCGACAAATCAGAATCTCCAGATGTAAGGGAATATGCTTGTTTGGTCCAAACCGGTGCAAAAATCACCTCATCATCATTTTCTTTTCTCCACTACCTCACTTCCTCTGCCCTGTGAAGGTATTTAAAATTCCCCTTTCTTGCACAAATGCACACTTAACTGGTCTACAACAATTATTATTATTATTATTTTATTTGACTATTCGATTCGTTTGGTCAATAAAATATCTGATATCCGGATTTTCACAAAACACATTTCAGATCACTTAGGTCTCTAAATTCAGGCTTACTTGTGGTCCCCATAGTCTGTAAGAGCAGAATGGGAGGCAGAGGCTTCAGTTACCAGGCTCCTCTCCTGTGGAACCAACTCCCAATGACAGTTTGAGAGGCGGACACTCTCTCTGTATTTAAAGTTAGACTTAAAACTTTCCTTTTTGATAAAGCTCATAGTTTGAGATGGCTCAGGGAAACCTGGACCATCTCTTAGTTATGCAGCTATAGACCAGACTGCTGGGGGAATTCCTGTGGTGCACGCAACCTCACTCTCTCACACTCAGGGCATGAATATGACGTCATTATATGTCATTAACCTTGTTCTTTCTCTCTGTTGTTTGTGTCTTTCCTTCCTTTCCTCTCTCTCTCTCTCTCTGTCTCCTCATCTTGTAGGTTGCAGGATCCAAATCCAGTTTCGAGGCTACTACTATTATTATTACTATCATACATTTCATCACATTATTATTATGCTATAATTAAAAGTCGATATCAGTAAATTTTTTATCAACAATTTCTGCTGCTGCTTATATAAATGACTGTAGTTCTATAAACATGTCATCACTGACTCCTAACTGTCCTGTATGAACTTATAACTTGACACAGTTGTTTATCTGCTCCTGGTCTCTTTCTTCTGTCTCTCCCTCATGTCCCTCTTGTCCTTTCTCTGCCCTTTCTGCCCACCACCTCTCCTCTATCCCTCATTTTTCCTTTCATCCCAACCGGCCGAGGCAGATGGCTGAACATCTTTGAGTTGGGCACTGTCAGAGATTTCTTCTTCTGGTAAAAGGGAGTTATTTTTCTCTCCACTGATGCCTAGTATTTGCTGAATTGTTGGCTTTCTCTGCTCTGCATGATGTTGTCTATGTACATTGCCTTGAGATGATGTATGTTGTGATTTGGTGCTATACAAATAAAATGTTATTAAATGAAGTTTAATTTAATTTAATTTAACTGAAGCTGAAAAATCAGGGAACTAATTTTTAAGGAAAAAAGACGCTCACAATTTACCAGTTACCATAATGATAAATAGTAATATAACTAGTAATTAGTCATGGATTCATTGCTGCAGCCCCATTTAACAATATCTAGTGACCAACTACAGAGTCAAACTTTCTCTTTCTTGACTCTGAGGTTTTCAATTCCTCTCTAACCTGGTCGAGGTGATCATCAGACCCATGTGAGGAAGAGGAAGTGTATCGTTGTGGCTCTGTTTTTGAAAGTGAAAAGGTTTTTTTGTTGCCACAATACAGTAAACTCTCCACTCCCATCAACCGCAGCACTTCAGGTTGAGCATTCAAAGATCGTCTGCACAGAGCTGTGTGAATTATTTTGTTCATTTGTCAGGTACAATTGGAAGTTTTTATTACAAATGTTGTATATTTTAACTCTCACTTCATTGTGCACACATATCCCACAGGTTTGGAAGGCGAAAGCAGATAAAAAGGCAACCTAAATAAAAGCCGCGTTCACACTGCCTGACTGCTTGTGATTTATCACGGGTAGTGTCCTTGGGGAGCTGGGTGACATGCAAGTTACTCTGAAGTATGAGTGTGCCATAGTAAGGTCACACTCTGTGTGAGATTTGTGCGTTTGCAGGTGTGTTTATGTGCGAGGAAAAAAAAACAGGGAGGGTCACCTTGACTGCGAAGCTGCATTTGCCACTGCGGACCGCCTCTTCGTCCGTCTGCCACTGGTGTGGCCGACTCGACTCCGGCACGTAAATGTCTTTCTTCCGGCGGAAGCTCTGCCGTAGCTTATTCATCACTGAGCTCCCTGTGATGAGAAAAAAAAACACTTTTGAAAATTGAGTCAGATAAAAAGATACAGATGGAAAATACAAACATTAAATTCCGGGTAATTTCAGAGTCAGATGGCACACATTTCCAGTGTTGTGTAGTGTAAAAATATTTGAAGAACAGAGATGTAGTGGGACACTGAACACCACACCAACAAGAAGCCTAGCATGTTAGATTCTTCCTATTTTCCTGCCTAGTCTGAAGTCTCTACAAAGTGCTCTGAAGCAGCATAACATAGAGACATAAACATGGCGAAGAGGAGGAGGGATGCTGCTTCTGTTAGTTGGAATAGTGACACCAAAGAACGTTCCGTTGAGATTTGGCAACAGTACCCCCCCCCCCCCCCCCCCCGCCTCTTTGACGTCCCTGACCACGACAAAGTTAAAAAACAAAAATGTTGGTGAGAAATAGCCGAGACACATCAGCAACCTGGTGAGTAATGACTGCAACTCCTTGCTTCCTCCCACCTCTGCCGATGACCTATGAACTTGTGCAGGGTTGTGAACAATGATTGGGGTCATACTTGCCAGTGTTGCCAGTCCCCAAACAAGAAGGCAAGAACCCGTGCCACTGTGATTGATAATCTGACGTGGTGCCCATCATGAAAGACAAAAAGTCTGATCCCGTTATATAAAGTGCTAAAATATAACTCTTCTTTTGTGTTCTGACTGATTAAAATAGTGGCTAAACTCTGAACACACACACTTACGCTTCAGTGGGGACCAAAGCAGTAGTAGAGACGCATTATTATCACTAATATGATCGCAGTTTAACATCATACGGTACACAAACACAGAGTTGGTTTAGCGACAGTGCTGCTCTCTGTCTCCCTCTTCCTCTATCAGTGGTACTGCAGCCTCATAGCAGAAATCAGCAAACTAGGGTTCTGGTGTGTAACCCAGCCATATGTTTAGACACACCTTAAAAATCATTAGCAGAACACTGTTCTTTCAATATTTCTTAGTACTATTTTCCAACAACTCAAATGAATGAACTCAATGACTCAATATCCTGTGTTTAATGATCGACAAGAAGTTGATGATTGTGCAGGACAACAGTGCTGCACGGCCGCTGTTTAGTGCCAGTAAATAGGAAGGCTTAAAAACAGACATTAGCGCTCGACACGGTAAACTGCTGTCTCTTGCAAGGAGGAACAAAAGTGTTGGAGCCTGAGTCATTAAAGAGTTGTGAGTCAATGCAGCTTAAATAAACAAAGCCCCTAAATAAAGTCTGTTCCTCCCACTGAGAATTTCGAGTTTCGACAGCACCAGATGATATGCATATGCAGACAATTTTAGCTTCATCGCTTTTACATCATAACTGAATGTTCAATTACTATTGGTAACCAACTGCAAATACCAGGAACATTCATGAGGATGAAGATGTACACCTGAAAAGTCTCAATCCACATACAAATAATGAAATTGACTTGCTGCTCCATCTCCTTCAGCAGCTCAGGCTGTAGCCTAGATCATCCATGACAAATTAATTGGACAGACCAGCTAATCACACTGGTCTGTCTCTGGTCCTCTAATAGATCCGGTCCAGACTGTCTTTGTGTATCTGCAAGATGAGCTCTTTGGAGTCTTTAAAAATATTTTTAATGGAATAAACATGAAGCATCCAAGTTCAAGGACTAAACAACCATTCTTCTCCCTGTGCACAGATTTGTGTACGGCACACAGCTGCACAGCTCTACAAGAAAATAGGATTTTTTTACCCTCTTGAAATAAGAAGAAAAATAGAAAATCCGTTTATGGCACTCAAAATTTACTGCCAGTATTTGACACTACAACATGAATCAAACTAAATGTACATCATTAAACAGACTGTAAGTCCTCTTGGCTTCGGGGGAATCGTAGGTGCAAAAAAAAGCAAAGGTCCAATTAAAAGTTGCTGATCCAAACTAGATCTGAGAGGTGCATCAATCAGAGGAAACCAGGCTTATGTGTCTTGGACCAAGACATATCTGGAGTCATTCAGTCATGCAATTCAGATTTTCAGCACATGAGCAGAGCACATATTCCTTGACTAACAAGTTACATCCACCAAGTTGTCAGCTGATGCTTATCTGGTGGGATTAAAAGGTTTTTAATCCACAAAATGTGTCTGTGTGTCTGCACACACACACACAGGAACAAGCAGAAACACTCCTGCACATGCTCACGCACATTTACACCTACTTAACTACCACACACACTGACTGGACTGAGCTGTCTGATTGCATAATGTATCCTGCCCTGTGAGGCAGTAATGGCTGGAAGTACAAAGTGTGTTTGAGGTGAGGCTGTCTTATCTATCCGTTTCAGGCTCCAGCTCTGTGGGCAGCACACAATGAAACACTGAGTCACAACCAGGCCCCCGAAATGCACACAAACACATCAAACTTCCTTCTGTCACTAAAGGAGGAACATGGATTGAGAAAACTTTTTAAGAGACTGAATCTAAATGAAAACATGCCGTTTAGTCTAATTTACAAGCCAACAACATTTTATTAAGTAAATATGACTTCTAAATAACAGCCGGTCATTTAGCCAAATTAGTTTGAGTGGCCAAGCTCAAATAACAGAGACTGATTTCACACAGAGATTTTGGCTTTAGTTGGTGGATTTTCTTCTCCTCTTCTGTAATAAAAACTATTGTCAGGCACAGTTTATCATGTCTACTGTTTGTTCATAGAAAGTCAATCATGATGTGAGCACAGACTGATGAGAGGTGCAATTAATTTATGTCAGAAGTCGGAAAAAAAAAAGGGCACAAACGCAGGCTAGCCATCATTAGTGATACCAGTCAATAACAACACTCCACACTGTATGTTGCAGATTCAAACAGCAGAGCAACAAGAATGATCACTGCTATGTGTATGAATAACTTAATGAGAGACAAATAAGACATACGTGGAATCAAGATTTTCACTATAGGTGCAAGTGGCAGCCATCTTTGAATCTGAGGTTGCTTCAACTTACTCAGTTGGAAATCAATCTCCAGGATTCGCATTACAATGGAAACATCTGACTAGGAACTAAAAGCCTGCAAGGAACTCAGAAATTCTGACTTTTGACTACAACTGGAACATATCATTGGATTCTATAAATTGAAACCTGAAATGTCGGGTTCTAAATGAAGTATATGTGAGGGTTTGAGGGACGTTTAAGTCTACAAGAAAATGACCATACACTTTGAAAGTTATCCATCTGTGATTCAAGGTTTTAGTTTATATTTTATAAATTATTTACAGTCGAACAGACGTCAAAGGTCCAGCGTTTAAATATTATTGACATCTAATAGTGAGACTTAAGATTGTAACAAACAATTGCCCAACCACTGTGGAATCCCCTTTCATGCCAGAAAAGATGTTTTACTTTGAAGTATGCATAGTAGCTTCTGTGTTAAAAAACGCAAAATGCAAGGAAGGCCCTTGCCTCCGGTTCGTAGAAGACTTACTTAAAAGCTACAAACAATTTGTATTTTAAAGGAATTAAACACCTACACAAACACATGTACAGGTAGTATATTCAATGTTGGTCTGACAGCACATGCCATACCACCTTGACCTGCCAGTCCCAACACACTCATTTCAGACTCTTCTGAACAAACGACACAATTTCAAAACATCAGTTCACAAACCAATGTATGACATCACAGGTTGCCACTTGCCCTCTGTCACACTGTAGGCAGAGATAAACATTCTCAAGGTGAGCAGTCAGAAGAAGGACCAAGAGATTATGTCTAATGAAGGCTTAGATGAGAGCAAATGGTTGATGTTTAACATTTTTCAGGTGTGTACAAAAATGTGCTTGACAGCAAAATAATAAGTGTTTGAAGACAAGACAACTGAGTGAGGAGTGGAAAGAATATCGCTTCATCCTTCACTCTGGCTCTCTCCAAACACACTCGTTTATTTAGGTCATATCTTGTTTGGGCTCACTGCAGTGCCAGTGACAGCCTGCATACTACCAGCCCGCAGAGTGAGGAGGAGAAGCAGGAGGAAAACACATTTGTCTGCTCATGAACACTTTGTCTTCTTCCCTGCAACAAATAAGTACAACATACGCTACACGCAACAATGCAATACACTACACGACAATAGCATTTGTGTACAAGCAGCGTGGCATGCGTTTGATGTAAATATTCAAACCTCGATTATTACACAGGAAACCACCCACTGTTGTTTGTAGAACCAATCAGCTTCTACTCTGGTGTTTTAACCTCTTCTTCCCTGACCCTCTTTTTGGAGACCCTGCTCGAAAATGACATGCCCAAACTAAATAGAGTAAATCTCTGCAGTTATGTATCAAAATAAAGATAGCACTTGTGAGATTCCACCAGAGGTGTAAAGGCCACATTATACTTCTCCGACTGCGTATGCGTTATCCGTCTGCGTCACCACGGAGACGCCTCGAGCATTTATACTTCTGCGTCGTGGTGACGGACACTCGCTGCAATTTCCCGCCCGATCAGTAGGGGTCGCTGCGCAAGGTTGTTGTGCTTCTGGCTACAGTGAGCAATGGCGTCCGAGAAAGAAAGAGAGAGAAAGACTGTTGTTGTTGAAAAAGTGGCCGTTTCTCACTTTTCTGTGTCACGGAACGCAGTTTTAAGATAATTTTAGGCGAGAAATAGGCCATTTAGAGTCTAAACATGTGCTGTGTGTGTTAAGATATGACGTATTTATAGTTCGGCAGCGGCGTTATCGGCGGGGATCAGCTCCGCCTCTGTCAGGACGCCCGGAGCGCACTGAGAGCCGGCACAGAGCAGCTTAGCTCGGCCTGTCCTGAGGACCAATCGCAGCTCTTGCCGTCTCCGTAGTCCCTTGACGGAGTGACGGACACTTAAAAAATATTTCGTGCACCCGGAGACGACGCAGAGGCTCTTCGACAGGTTCTGCGTCGACGCAGAGGACTCTGCGTAGCTACGCAGAGCACTTTACGCAGGAGTATAAATTGGGCTTAAGTTTCACTGTAGATGCCACTGTGTCAGAGTAAATGTACATGGAACACCACATAAATTAAGGATTTTTTTCTCTCGCCTAAAAAATCATTGCTTTTTAAAGCAAATATCACCTTTAAATATGCAGCAGGAGCTTAAAACACATGGAGGTCATGTAACAGCATGTGGACATGAGCTGTGCAAAGTCTGATGCTGCTGAAGTGAAGCAGAGTGAAATTACAGAGGTTTTAGTAAAGATATGTCTAGGCGTCAAAGTATTAAAACCCATTTAATTTCATTTACATATCACTATTGGTCTAAAAAGAACTTGTTTTGGAAAAATGACTCTGTGACTCTGCAGCGTCTTCAGTTATGCAGCGCCATAGCTCTTGCTTACCTTGGTCAATTAGGGTGATTGACAGCTCGTTTTAAACCGGTAGAATCAATGTGCTTGTGAATCACTTCATTAGCGAGTCAAAAGGACATAAATGCATATGACGTATTTGTGCGGACATTCACCTTTCTCTAATCAGAACAATCAAATGTCGCTCTGTAATGATCAATCAGACCAGGATTTGTTCCCAAAGCATGCTGGAAAGTGTAGTTCTTCATTAGAAGTGGTTTTGTTCCTGTGGAAATAACTTGTTTTGATAAACAGCAAAGGTAAGACAACATTTCTGCTAGTACTTCTTCAAAGTGCTTGCTTGCTCTTATTTTGGGGCTGGATCCGGGAATCTTGGTTGTAGTGATAAAAATGGTACCGCTGAAATCTGTGGATTCTCCGCTGTCCAGTGGACATGTTTTTTTTGTTTGCATAATCAAATATGCCGCTTTTCAATGTGTGCGCTGTAACGGTTTTTTTCTCTCCTGCTGTTTGATCCATCGGTGTTTTAACTGTGTTTTGTGAACATAAGAATGGTTTATATGAGATATTAGCTGAGTTTCTGACCTTTCTGTGGGTATGCAGCATGTCTGTGTTTGTTAGTTAGATATGGTCTTATGCCGCTTTTGTTGCTGCGTCTGACGCTTCCCCCGGTACCGGTGAAGAAGAGGTTAAAAAGCAGCTGTCAGTTTGAAGCGGCAGCCTCCACAGACGAAGACTGACAAAGACATTGGAGTCTATGCAGGAGTCCAACAAGGAAGCTAATGAGGCTAAGTGCCTTTCTGCAATTGTTACCATCTTTCACATATGAGCACTTATCCCATTCCTGTTCATGTCTCTTCTCGTAGATACTACAAACCTCACATTCAATCACAGCACCACCGACTCCGCTCCCTTCACTGGCTTCCTGTAGCTGTGCGCATCTGCTTCAAGACTCTAGTGCTTGCGTTCCATGCTACAAACCGATCTGGCCCAGCCTACATCCAGGATATCAGTCCCTACACCTCAGCCCGTCCATTCCGCTCTGCATCGACATACCGGCTTGCTGCCCCCTCACTGAGAGGATCCTAGTCCAACTCACGACTGTTCGCTGTCCTGGCTCCCAAATGGTGGAACAAGCTCCCCATCGACATCCAGACAGCAGAAAGCCTCCACATCTTCCGCCACCAACTAAAAACACACCTCTTTCAACTCTACCTCAACTAAGACGAAAAAAAAAAAAAAAAAAAACTGCACGCACTTGTACATTGCATTTATGACTAGCACCTTATCGTTTGGCATATTGGAAGCACTCACATACTTCTAGCTCTCGTTTGTACCCAAATGTTGAAATGCACTTATTGTAAATGACATGTAATGTGTCCTGGAATTAACTCATACGTGTCTAGAAAAGGACATCTTTGCTAAAAGGGAATCTCAATTTGGTTTAGATATGGTTTTAGACACATTTAGATATTGCATTTCATTGTTATTCTGAAAAATACTTGAGTCTTACAAGCAGATGAAGGCCCATTATTGGTCCATGGTGTTTTTGCCTTATCTCACAGCACTTTACTAAACTCACCTTCTAAATCACTTAACACTCACACTGCTGCCAGCTTACAACCCACACACCTCCTCTACTGCTGCAGCTAAGAGAGACAAATAGGGGGCAGAGGGAGTGTAAGTGAAAACATATAGTCATGTGCATGGGTGAGAAAGCATATTATTCATTTTTGTGAGGTGTTAGCGCTCAGCCAAGCATATGTACCTGATGAGCCAGCGTACAGCATGTGTATCTGTAATCGCCAACAGGAACGTGTAGTGTTGCCAAAATGTGAAATGTTTGGAATGAGGTTCAGAATCCATCAACAAACTTTTCTCCTTCTGGTGAGGACTTTTGTCCCGTTTGTGCCTCACACTGTACTCAAATGTAAAAAAAAATAATAATAATAATGTAATTTTAATGCTTGACAGTGAGAGAGTCTGACACAAGGTGCTTTTGGAAATTAGCAGAGCTGAGTGTGTTGTAGCCGACTTGTTGCTGTTGCTAAATTGAGGGTAAAGTGGTGTCTGCCATTGTTGCACCCAGGAAGATCAGCTTTGTCCCTGAGCTACGTTTGAACATTGTAACATTGAGCTGAAACTAGGGATGGCATGATAACACTTTGTAATGTCCAATGTCTCAAACTCAAGTATCTGCCAATACCAATGTCACGGTCATTTTTAGACCTTTCAAACCATGAAGCTGTTAACAACACCTGTGCCATTCCAAAGATAATTATCCAACTGTGTAACAAATATTCTTCTCTCATAAAGCAGAAATAAACAGACCACAAATTGACTCAGCTAAGATACTATTGCTGATTTGTGTTTACATTTATCTAGTCTTGACTAAAATCGGACCAATACCAATACTGAGTATACAGGGTTTTCCCTGGGTTTTGTTAAAACCAAGGTGGCACATTTATTTTACCTATTCTTATAAGGCTATACCTCAATATCTCTGGTGGAGGATAAAGCGGTAGATAATGGATGGATGGATGGAACTTAGTAACACTTGTAACTCATTCGCCACTCCATCAATATTTCACTCACTGATCCAGAGTGGTAGTAGTAAATACATATGTGGTTAAATTAAGAATTACCTTTACAGTGATTAAAGCAACAAAAAAAAATCTTATCTCTATCCCGACACTTACTGTATCCGACTGGTCATACCTGCTCCGGTGAATTTTTGGTCTGAGCCGAGCAGTGCGTCTATGGTGCGTTCAAGGACATCGGCAGGGTGGGAATTCACATCTTTTTTGACAGTTTGCCCAGTTCCACTAGTGAAAACGCCACTTCAGTTTTCATTCACTAACTTAATCAACACAGGACGTTTGTCTCATCTCCGTCTCGTGAGAGTATTGTTATTATTGCCGCCAAACTTATTGTGGCGACGGAGAACTTTAATGCCTGCGCATTCCTTCCCCGTCCGCACTATAGAGGCACTACTATTCTCATATTTCTATTGTGCCAAGATCTTTGGAAACATTGTTTTCTGCCCTTTTTCAACCCTTTTTCAACCAAGGCGGTGGCCAAAATCCCCAGGCCACCGACAGGCAGGGAAAACCCTGGGTATAGTATCAGCTCATCCCTGACTTAACCCTAGAACACTAATATTACCTTTTATAAGACCATCACTAACGCCGGGTATATTTTACTCTATATAAAATACCTGACAAAAAATATTTCTCATCAAAATATCTTAAAGTAAAACAATACATGACTAATTGAAGTATATCTCTTATCTTATTCCAAACATACATCTCATAAAACAAGAAAGGCATAATTGGGGGACCTGATAAAAAGCCTCTAAAATTGGTTAAAAATTAGGTAATAGCTGCCAAAAAAATAATGGCACTGGGAACTTGTTATTTGGTCTACCCATTTCCATGGGACATGTGAGCCTTGTCATGTGAAAGCACATCCTCCTTGAATCACTGACAACTGTGGGAGGGGAAAAAAGGGCATTTTTTGAGAGACTAGAAATTACCAGCTGATGATAATTTCCGAATTATTTCAGAAAATAACCATTAGGTTATCATTATTCATAACCTAACACTAAATAATGATTACATGCAAATTGCAGTACCGGTGTAACTTATTTTATGCCTTATGCCGTCACCTTTCTTCATTGCCTTCTCTTATGATCTTATGACGATATTGTCACACCAGTTTTCATCATGCCATAGAACACACACAGTGGCCATCTCTTGGTTTACCTGCCATGTTTTACTCGCCTGTTTACTTGCCAGAGTGACCAAGCCTGTGAGAGGATGATGGCTGTGCATGATATTGGAAAATAAATATAGCCACCTGAATGTTGTCACCCTCAATTTTAATACACAAACACTAACCTTGGGTAAAATCCACCTGAAAAGCTCTACCCTCCATCACTAACACCGGGAAAATCACCCGAACACATGCCTATGAAAAAAAAAACAGTGATGGGGTCAAGGAAACACTCCCATCGTCAATATTGTCAGTAAACAGCCTGAAGGTACACAGGGACTCATCCAACTCAGACAACATAATAAAATCACATATTTATAATTGTGTTGGTGAATATCACCCGACGTTAGTGTTTCAAACGTGGTTTAACTGGCTAGTAGAGATTACCTGATACGACACTCAGTCGGGTATTGCTTCAATACTGGTCAAAACCACTGTGTCAGATATCAGAAAAAGTCAAATCCAATGCCCAGATTGTCACAGAGCAGTTATCATGTCAGCTATGTTTTACATTTAAATATGTATTTTTATTCATGTTAAACCTTAAAATAAAAAGCTACAGCAGCATGAATCACATCACTGCCAGTTTATTCCTTCCTTGAAGTAAGACAAATATTAGTTATACAGTTGGGGATGTCTGCTTTTGAAATGGCTTGTTACAAAACAACTGTTAAGAAACAGATTAGATGCTTAAAAGACACAAAAACAATGATATCTGTAGATAAGGGTGTGTTTGTGGTGTCATATTGCACATGAAAGAGTGGAATAAAGCTATCTCTATTGGCTAGAGCCTGGAATATTTGCATAACATGATTTTATTGGCCAGTGCTTGTGCTGCTGCTTAGAAAGTTGGAAGATTTCTCATCTTATGCCAAAGCAACAGATCCATAATACAGTCCTGTGACATAGCCATTCTTAGAGAGTGAACAGTATTATACACCAACCAGACAGCCACAATGACGCCAGGTAACTCCACACTGGTCAACACTTTCTAACGTAAAGAATGCACACACAGTGAGGAGTACACATCCATTATTTAGCACACTCCTTACTTAGGCTGCCTTATCTATATCAGGGTGATCGATTGGAAGTACTGCATTACAGGTCGTCTGACATCAGTCCTCCACCTTGCTTTGGACGTTGACACTTTGGGTGGTTACTTAGGCTTTAAAATGATTTATAAATCTACAATTATGTTGGAAGGTAAGATTATTTTGGCCAAGTGTGAAACACTGCAGTGAAATATGTTCAAGAGGGGAGTCAGCCAATGATTAATCTGTAAAGGCAGACTAGTAGGTCAAAAGCAGGTTGAAAAATATGCTCATTATCCCATGACACATATGGGCTTGTGTTTGAAATCTGCATGAGCAAAAAATTATCCAATGCATTGTCAGAACCAATAGTCGTCATGGAGACCAAAACCTGGTCCTAACTACAGCTGAAACAGTTATTCGATTATTAATCGATTACGAAATTAATCATCAACTATTTTGATAATTGATTAATCGGTTTGAAGCTTTTTTCATTGTTAAAATAAGATTTCAGATTTTGTTTTAGCTTCTTCTAATGTGAATATTTACTAATTTCCTTTCTCCATATAACAAAGAAATCATTAAAACTGAATCATTTTGGTTTGTGGACAAAACAAGACATTTGAAAACATCATGTCTGACAAACACTGATCTATGTTTTTTGACATTTGACAAGGGATTATTCCATTAATTGAGAAAATAATCGATTGATTAATCGATTACGAAAAAAAATCTTTAGTTGCAGCTCTAGTCCTAACAAGGCAGAACCTAATGTCTGGGAACTGTTAGACATAATGCCCGGGGTGTCCAAACTTTTTTTCACAGTAAAAGTTACATACAGATGAACTGTATTATATTTGTCAGTTTACAACCTATTAAGTTGTGTGTAGAATAAAACCCCTTAAAGACACTCACATTGTCCGCCGTACTTGTTCTGCTAATTTTGATCCCATTCAGCAAAGTTAACAGGGAAACGGGAGGATAAAATAGGGGTCCTTACTCTTTAGGGTGTCCTGCCTAAAAGTAGGGCATCTAATTTCTTATTATTTTCAGTCCCCAGGACGCCCTTCTGGATAAATGCTTGTGTGTGTCTACAGCAGGCTGCGAGGACAATTTTTGATTCAAACTTATATTAGAGAGGACATTTTGAAATTGCAAAGACATTTTTGGTGGGTTAAGACTTATGTGTCTATGAGTGTCTTCATCTTCATTAATAGTGCTGTGAAAGAATGTGTATCTGTGTGTGTGGTACAGGTAGAAATGGAGGTCAAAGGGAGCAGAGAACCAAATGAGCAGTGAGAGGAAAAGTCTGGCTGTGTTTGCTGAGCTGAGTAGGTGTGGGTCATGTGAGGTAGGTTTAGCCTCAAGTTTGGCCACGATCCAGACGGAGAAAGGCTAATAATTGGAGAGTGTACAGGACATTCAGACAGAGCAACAGAATGTGAAAGAGGAGAGGGGATACATGAGGGGTAGAGAGAGAGAGAGAGAGAGAGAGAGAGAGAGAGAGAGAGAGAGAGAGAGAGAGAGAGAGAGAGAGAGAGAGAGAGAGAGAGAGAGAGAATAATTAGATAGTAAGAGAGTAAGATGTGAATAATATGCATTGGCACAGTTAGCCTTTGGGTTGTTTTTATTACAGTCTCATTAGAAATATGGAAATGTTCCTCGCTGCATTTAGCATATCTTCAAATGTTAAGTGTTAACAACATTAACATATTAAAATCGGTGCCACTTTAACGACCTAAAGGACGTGAATAAAACAACAACAATAACTAACTCTTTCAAATACATCACACAGTTGATGATATACATGGACTGGCCAACAAAGGAAAACAATCCAACTGCTGGAATTTCTATGAAAAATGTAGTTGCGTCATGTTTTGTATTTTCTCTTTGTTTGGTCTATGGAAGTTATTTATCTGCCTCCTCAATAACAGTGTTTCGCAGTGTTAACAGTGATTTTTTTCCCCCACCCTTATGTAGGAACACAGGCTCTAAACCCTGTTGGAACTGTCCCGGCTCCTATAGAGTCTGGTACCATGAGGATTCCTGGCTGTGCTCCTACCAACACTAATGAGGATAATTACACAAGGACCATTTATACTCTCTCTGTGTTCACGTACACAGAGACGAGCAAAAAGCATGGAGCTCTCATGAGACAAACATGAAACATCATCATAATCCACTGGACAATTAGGGACATGTTGTCACACACACTGTCCACCAGGGTGGAAACGTGCATAGAGTAACACACAGTGGAGGAGAGACTCAACTACCTGATGTTCAACATGACGTCTGGAAAAAATGCAGTCGGACTGACAGACCCATATAAAGTAGGAATCAAGATACTATTGCATGTATACTGCAGTTCTAGCTGCCCTGACTGCATGTTCCAGTTCCCAGACAGAGGAAAACAGCAGTGAGAAAAATCTGTCAAAATTCAGATTGATGCATGTTTGGACTGACAAGGAGGCCACATAGACAGCTTAAATATTAATGTATTGTGATGGTAGAAACACTACCCACAATAGTTGGACATACGTCATTCAATAAAGTGATTCCAGACTAATGTTTATATCCTTGGACAAGAACAGTAGTCAAAATGAAATGGCAAATTCAAACTACAACTGTAAAAAGGTCGTGCCCTACAACCATAGCTCAACTTAACTGTGCATGGAAGTGCACTGACAGAGAACTAATCTGCATAAATAGAGCAAAACAGAGAATGAATAAGACTTTTTCTGAAGTCACTGCTGTATTTCTGCCTGTGTAGGAGAGTGGGAGTGCTGCTGCTGTTGCAGATGTAACAGTGTTTGAATAATCTCTCCAAGAATGGAAAACTGATTCTTGCAGAAGGAAGCCAGGGATGAGTATGGTAGTTAGGTTTTAAAGAAGAGATAGAGAAGAAAAGGAGAAAGAAAGTTCAAGACAAACTAGACCCTCACTGTCTCCTTTTATCACTGGTCCCTCCACTCTGCCAGCTGCTACCCTTCTTCCCATTTTATACATCTTTGTACGGGGAATTCCATGTTATCTGTGTTTGGACTGACTTTATAGTTCAGAGCACACCAATATGATAGAATAGCCTCAATCAGTGAGGCCTGGGGAAGCAAGTCTGGCCCTGTTATCAGGTAGCCAGTTGACTTGAGGTAACAGTGTCTCTGTTCTGCCTCCAAACAGCCATATGAAGAGAGAATTTGAAAAATGCTGTTAATGTGGTAATCCAATTTTCCAGGCCCTGGTTTGTGGCTTGGCTGGCTTGTGTAAAAAAGAGGGTTAAAGAAAATATTGAAAATGTGCAGTGCACCAAGAAGAAAGGCACACAAGTGTAATGTTGTGAGAACCAAAAATGTTAAGGACAGAATGTTGGTCAAAGGTCAGGAATATTCGCTCAATCACTCTTACTATGAGCTGCATATTTCAATTTGCAACCATCAACAACAAGAATTAGAGAATGTACAAGTGAGAGATGACACTACTGCTGAGGGCAGCAATTGATTCAATCACAATCTAATTTACCAGTGAAGAAGAACAGTTTGAAATGGAGCTTCATGCCGCTCGATTCATGTACGCAAACCCCGGGAACCAGGGCAGAATTAATTACTGACACACTTTGGCCCAGATTGATTTCATTCACTTTACATTGTATATTCAAAAGAGTTTATATACCATACAACTGTTGAACACAACTATCTTTTCATCACCAATTCAAAAACATCTATTTAACCAGAGAAACCAACTTATCTGTAATAACATTGGTCAGACACTGATCAAAATTGCTGGATTGGGATATGAGAAAGATAAAAATGTGATATCCGAAAATACCTATATTACACACTTCATTTATATTAGATGTACAGACTGTAAAAATGTAAGTAAAAACCAGCATTTACAGTCATTTTGATGCTGCTTTTATCTTCACTGGAGAAGAATATTCATCCATTTTCTAATGCTTTATCCTCCACAGGAGGGTCGTGGGGGTGCTGTGCCAATCTCAGCTGACAGTGTGATAGGCGGGGTACACGCTGTTCACCAGTCCACATATAAAGAAAAACAACTAGATCCTCACACCTATGGTCAATTTAGAGCGTCCAATTTACTTATCACCATATTGCATGTTTTTGTACTGTGGGAGGAAGCCAGAGAAAACCCACGCACACATGGGAGAACATGCAAACTCCATGCAGAAAGGCCCTTGTTCCAACCGGGGCTCAAACCCCAGTCTTCTTGCTACAAAGGCAAGAGTGCTAGCCACTACACCGTGTGGCCCTATGTCAGCTGACATAAGGCGATAGGCGGGGTACACCCTGGACAGTTCGCCAGTCCATCGCAGGACAGGAGAAGAATATTTAACACAATTAGAATACAGTTGTAAAAATACATGAAATGGCTATAGGTGGTAAATACATCAGCACAGATGTGTTCAGATTGATATCAGTATCATGCTCAAGGTTGGAATATTGACAATCAGACAAGAAAATGTGATACCGAGCCAAAAAAGGTGCTATGGACACAAGTGGCATTATTAATGTGATGCTGCTGGGATCAATTAAAGTCCAATATTCTTTTTCTGTGCTACACAAAGAAAGTTTTGACACACAAGTCAAGCAATATTCTGTTTTGTTTATAGCAGATTATGTGTTATGATTAAATAATGTTATTGTACATATGCAGCCTGTGAAGGTTCACATGCAGTTCAATCCTAGAATATCAGATTATTATTTTGCGTCATTGCTTCACTGTAGAATTGTGTGCAGCCTTCTTTCTCTGTCTCTCACACAAATACATGAGTTTTAACTAGACATGGACTGGTTCAACACCTGCATTCTATGTGGACTGGTCACCTGGACACTGTTGCAAGGGAGCCAACAGCATGTTCTCTTGCACAATACGCCTGTTTTTGTCACTGCCAATAACTGTAATTGACTTCAAAAGTCTGAACATAAAACAAAGACTCCAGAAATTCACAATAAAACAGCAGCAGAAACAGTGTGTCCCAAGCTGGTGGAAAGGAACGCTCATTAAACATGTGTAACTTATCACCAGCTGCTCCTGCTCAGCCTGCAACTCAGCTTTTAAACACTGTCAACATCCCAAAAGGAGACAGAATCCCTTAAATTTACAAAAGGTACAGGATCAGTCTGTGCGGAAAGAAATACCTATTCATACTCCTTAGATCGGGTCGCATGGCCGCTACATACGCACATATATGTGTGTGTGTGTATATATATACACATATATACACACACATATATATATACATATATATATATACACACACACACACACACACACACACATTAGGGATGCAACGGTATACGGTATTTTACCGAACCGCTCAGTACACCCTGTTCGGTTCAATATGCAACGGCAAACAACGGCATTTTGGTACGTTTCAGTCCGTCAAAATGTGTTAAAATACATGCTGCGTGATTAGATCCACTCAGGAGCAGAGAAATGGCTCAGCACTGCCCAGCACTGCCCTGCTCATGTCTCCTTCAGCGTCAATCAGCGCGAGTGAACGAGACTCTGAAAAAAAGGAAGTTTGAAGCGGCACCGTCTTCGTATAAGTCCGCTGCGTGAGATCATTTAGGATTCAGCGCAGAATACGATGAGAATGAGAAAATGTCAACATACAAACCACGGTGTGCAAGCATCTGTTATGCAGCGCAGTGAAGCTGGTTTGAAGTTGGATATTCGACAGACACTTGCTCTACAGCGCCACCCAGAGCAAGCGTCATCACCCGTCTCTTTCACTTGGAGCAGCGTGGCGTATTTGTAGTTGCAGTTTCTGTGAGTGAGGTAAAATTGTGTTTATTTTTGTTGGATAGCACTAAACTTTATTTGTTTTTAATTTGTGTGGTTTCATGTTTGCTGTTTCATTTGACCGGATAGTGCACTATTGATTAAATAAAGTTTGTGGTGTGATTATATCTGTGCTTTTAATTATTTTTTTATTTTTTTTTATTTTTACAATGTAACATTGCCTTTGTTAGTCTGAGTCGTTTTATATTAAGATATCGTAACCGTACCGATACCATGGCCCCAAAACTGTGATACAATACCGAACCGTGGAGAAACTGTACTGTTGCATCCCTAATATATATATATATATATACATACACATATATAAGGATGGTGAGAACAGTCACAGTCAACCCACAGACCAGCTCAAAAGACCTACAACATCATCTTGCTGCAGCTGGTGTCACTGTGCATCGTTCAACTATCCAGCGCACTTCACACAAGGAGATGCTGTATGGAAGAGTAATGCAGAAAAAGCCTTTTCTCTGCACCCGCCACAAACAGAGCCGCTTGAGGTATGCTAAAGCACATTTGGACAAGCGAGCTTCATTTTGGAATAAGGTGCTGTGGACTGATGAAACTAAAATAGAGTTATTTGGGCAAAACAAGGGGCGTTATGCATGGTGGAAAAAGAACACAGCATTCCAAGAAAAACACTTGCTACCTACAGTAAAATTTGGTGGTGGTTCCATCATGCTGTGGGGCTGTGTGGCCAGTGCACGAAGTGGGAATTGTTAAAGTCGGAGTCTCATCGATTCCACTCAATATCAGCAGATTCTGGAGAACAATGTCCAGGAATTAGTGACAAAGTTGAAGCTGTGCCGGGGCTGGATCTTTCAACAAGACAACGACCCTAAACACTGCTCAAAATCTACTAAGGCATTCATGCAGAGGAACAAATACAACGTTCTGGAATGACCATCTCAGTCCCCAGACCTGAATATTATAAAATTTGTGGTGTGATTTAAAGCGGACTGTCCATGCTCGGAAACCATCAAACCTGACTGAACTGGAGATGTTTTGTAAAGAAGAATGGTCTAAAATACCTTCCACCATGATCCAGACTCTTTTTTTTGTGGTTTCACTTCTCAAATATCACCGTTTGTCTCCTATTGGATATATTTAACTGAAATTTCTTATCCAAACAACCAATGATTTATAAAGGAAAATCAAGAAAATTTAGAGGGTGCCCAAACTTTTGCATACCACTGTATATACACACACATATACATATATATATACACATACCTACATACATATACATATACATATATATATATATATATATATATATATATATATATATATATATATATATATATATACATACATACAAACAACATATACATATATACATACATACATACATACATATATATATATGCATATACGTATATGCATACAACTTAGAAATCACACTTTCAGAATCTGTAAATAACTCAAAATGTCCCTTGGTCTACTTGCTCCTGGTTTTGCCATGGCTGGCCACATTTTAAGAGGGTCAAAAATGTTTAAGAGTTTAGGAGTGAGTACAAATGGGTGGTACTACACAAAAGGAAGGAAATGATGGTGAATAGCAGTGTTGGCTACTGTTGTCTGCTACTGAATCATTTCTGAATCTTCTCAATCTGTTCCCTGCCCCCAGGAAAACATGATGACCCCCATTTCCTGACTGCACATGACAAAGAGGGGTTAGGGTTGAGAGAGAAAGAAAATAGGACCCAGACTTTTGCACAAGGCTCTGCTCGAAGTGGCTCTTTATGCAGCCAACACACTGGCATTGTGTGTGTGTGTGTGTGTGTGTGTGTGTGTGTGTGTGTGTGTGTGTGTGTGTGTGTGTGTGTGTGTGTGTGTGTGTGTGTGTGTGTGTGTGTGTGCAGGTATTACCAATGTTGTGGGGACCAAAATCTGTTTACACAGCCACATTATGGGGATTGGTCTTCCTTATGAGGAAAAAAAAGCAAGACCCCATAACAAAAATTACTAGATTTTAAGGTGAATATATGTTTTAAGGTTAGGTATATCGTAATCCACAGTATTACCGTCGCGTTAGGAACCGTTACGAATTGGCACCGTGTTGTACCTGAGGTACCGTGGGTATCGTGCAACTCTACAGTCAATGCAGTGTCTGAGTGTCTGTGTGTGTGTGTCTAGGCGATGTGAGGCATGATATTAAGAGTCATCAAACTGACACCAAGTTGACCAGCCAGCAGGCCACTGTACACCAAGAGCCACACATCACTTTGGGTAACAGCTGAGGCCACATTTAAACGGCTCGGGCAATGCTCTGGCATCTGGGAGTGGTAAATCACTGTCAGTGTATCCTCTCTACTCAGGCGTGCCCAGGCCGTGATTCACAGCCTGAAGTCGTATTCACAACTAATAGCCCGCTAGACTCGGTGCGATTGGGGTTTGATTGAGGGTTGCAATATTCAGCCAATCGATCCGAACCGGAGCTTTCAGACTGCGCTTGTGAAACGAACCGAACCTTTTGAGTAACGTATTCCCCTCCTCGCCTGAAGCGGAGCTGCCTCAATTACTGAAGGAGAAGACAAGACAACAATGAACAACAAAACTCGCTCATCTGTTGGTTCTTCGGTTTCCCCCACATAAGAGCAAAACATGGAGCTGCATCAAATCGTATCGTTTTATATGAACACACAACACATATATATGCTGCAACAATGGACTCAGACATTACTCCCGGCTATCATTCTTCACCAGGGTTTTCTCTACCTGTCTAAGGCAAAGACGGGCCGCTGCCTTGGTTGAAAAAGGGCAGAAAACGATCTTTCCATCAACCTTGACACAAAAGAAATCCTCCCAAACCTCACATGCGTCATATGTCACAAACTTTTGCATCATATGCCTGCCTGCAGTGTGACGCCTTCCTGCAAGTTAAACTCCAGTGTGCAAAACAGATACATCCAACAAACCCCAACATGATTTCTTTCAACAAGAAAAAGGCACAGGCATTAAAGTTCTCCGTCGCCACAATAAGTTTGGCGACGACAATAATAACACATCCTGTGTTGATTAAGTTAGTGAATGAAAACTGAAGCTCTGGGCAACTGGGCAAATTGGCTTTCATTGTTTATAATTGCCGCACATGTGAATTCCCACCCTGCCAAGGTCCTTGAACACACCATAGCCGTACCGCACGGCTCAGAGCAAACATCGGCTAAATGATCTCTGCAGTGTGTGCGTCTATAGAGAGCCGTGAGTTATGTTTTACTTATGCGTTACTATGTTTATCTGACCTTTGGCCAGTTTTGCTGCCTTCATTTCAGCTCTGTTCCCCGGAGCAGGTACGACCAATCGAATTGACCGATACTAAAGACGTCATGACGACAGGCAGATTGGTGCAGATCAAAGTTTGGTTGCAAATTCACAACTACTCAAACCTACTGGACTTTCCCTGCAAATGAACTAGGATTCAAATGAGAAGGTCTGGTGTGAATACGACATGAATCAGTAGGCAGGGTCTGACCTGGTATCCATCAAGAGGCCACAAGGGGCAAGAAGAAGACATCTGTAAATTTTACATTTTACTTTTAACCCAGAATGGTTATACTTAAAGTGAGAACACAGTAAGTATCTGCTCATATGATGTCTTCATAAACTGGTTATGACATTGTACACCAGCTAACCTAAACAAATCATGTGCTCTTCAGTTGAATGAAATCACCATTTCACTTCAGAGTCTTTCAGAGCCTAACACAAATTGGGGTCACCAGATGGACGATGTATTATGCAGACTTCTTGGCCAACATTCATCCCCCCGGTTTGATAAAATACAACACTTTTACAATAACAAATTATACAGTTCTCAACCTTTTATTTTGTACCTCAACTGCACCTATAGATTATATATATGAAACAAGTCATCTAAAACATTTGAATGAAAGAAAGTAAATGTTATGTAAAGACATTGCAAACTTGCATAAACAAAATAAATTAATGACTACTACAAAGAGTAGTTAACAACAGCACTTCGTTATTCTTTGGTCTGAAGAAAGCATATCAACAACAGTGGAACTTGAACACAGAAAATGTATATGGGGGGGGGCTTTTTGTTTGCCATGGCGGTGCGCCACAATCAATTACATGTGGAGGAAACCCTGCTATCATTATATTGGGGGCGCCCGTGTTAACTGTCACTGTATATTTTTTTAAGTTATTTCATTTCAAATCTTAAGAGGCTATTATGTCCAGTTTTTTAATGTATTGTTCTGTGTAGCAGTGTAGCTCATAACAATAGTATATGAGTAAGTAAGACTAAGTAGACTTGTGACCGGTTTTGCCATGGCTGGCCACATGTTTCCCCAATTATGAAACAAAAGCAGAGACTTCACTTGAAACCTTTGTGTCAACATTCACTTTCCAATCCACAGCAAAAAAGTGTCTAAATATATCCTTGTTTTAGTCAGGTCAGACCACAAAGGTGTAGGCCATTGCCCCTGAAGAAGAATGGTCTGTGTTACATCATATCCGACACAGACAGACAGGCTCACTGTTTCTCTCAAGTTCAACAGGCCTGGCTGTTGCAGTGTGAGCCATTTAGCATGCAGGGCAGGGACAGGAAAGCAGACAGACTCCAGAGTGCACTTCCTACAGAGCTGCTGATTCAGAAAGAGACAATAAAACCAATGATGTTTTCAATATCAAAATGATGCATTACAGGCAGTCTGTATCTCTTATCGTGAGACAAAGATCTCACAGTTAACACTCAGATCATCCTCTGCACAAGGAGCATTGTCATTTCTGATTCATCCAAAACACAGCAAGTGATAACTCTATAGTTTGGAATTCTGACTCAAAGTCAGGCTGACAGTATCCACAGTAATTATATTGTCATCAGTAAATTAACTAGACTGCAGCGGCCTGCCAGTCCAATTCACACATGTGGGGCAGGGAGCTGAGTAGGAAGGGGAAGAAGGGGTGTGTGAGCACCGCAGGGGGCAGGATGATAGAGTGACAGCAAGCGTAAATTGCGGCAGCAGCAGCTTGTTGTGGTATTTCCAGTGGCAGCTTAGAGCTGCATTCAGTGTGAGACACACGCATTTCAATAAGTTCACACGCTCACACATGACATTTCTCTGATATGTGATAAAAGTCACTGCACAAAAATTATTTATGAATCGATGATGCGAAGGCAGTTTGCGCTGCGGAATTCATTCTTACAGCTGTCTTGAATTAGCGACCTATCAGCCAATCAGAAAATAGCACTCACTGTTGTCAGGTAAATACACTGGTTGCAGAACGGACGTGCTGCGCTCTGATAGGCACAGCTCTATGGGGTCATTATAGTGCCAAAATTCTGCGCGCATAAAAACATAATCAGCGTGCAGAAAACGACTCTGCGCGTGCGTGGTCACTCTCTACGCCAGGGGTCACCAACGTGGTGCCCGCGGGCAGCCAATACGGTGCCCGCGGGCTCACTTCACTTCACCTCACTTGCATGTATCCATATGATGGCTCAGTAAAATATCTTTGATATTGTTTATAAAAACTGATAATCGTTAGGAGTAAGCACTGGAATGAATGTGTATGCAGTTGAATGCATAATATTAATCATTTAAATGGTAAACAAACAAAAAAATGTTAATGTGGTAGCCCTCCATATTATTTTTTACCCTTAAGGCTGCTCTCATCTCAAAAAGGTTGGTGACCCCTGCTCTACGCTCTCGCTGTTTCTCTCTGTGCCTTCTGCTCGCTCGACTTTGCTCAGTTTTGGCACTCGGCGGCGGGTATTGAATAGACGCCCCGTAACGCCCCCTCCTCTCTGATTGGTCACTCAAACGCCTAGGTCAGAGCCAATCTGAGGCAGAGTAGGGCGGGTCATCAGCAAACAAAAGCAAGACCACAATAAGACATGCATGCCAACACATGAAGGCAGACAGACAACTGCAAGCTGGCTACAGGTTCGGCACAGACGGACCGAGGACAGGAAGGTGTAATCAAGTGCTAGTGCTGACAGAGCTGAGCACCAATTAACCATCTCTTCAAATGAGCTCTGAATAAACTGTAGGTATTCACGTCTCTAATAGTTACTGGGATGGAATTCCATTGTAGTGCAACTCTAACAGAGAATGCAGACTGAATAAAATAATATTCCTAAGTAGAATAATACAGTCTCCTCTTGTGAACCCATATGCAGTTGTTCTTATGTTGACAAGCTGAGCAGAGGGGAGGTGGAACCATGTATAATCTTGTACATAACAATTATTTATAATCTTTTTGTTTATATTTTTTGCATAATAAATAAACTGTTAAGTAGTATCTTGTATTTTATTATTTTAACATAAAAAGATGTGTATATGCTATGTGTGTGTGTATATATATATATATATATATATATATATGTATAAAAATGTAAAACACAAAACAAGCACTATTAACACGATATTAACAACATTTACATTAAATAAAACATAAATGTCTTGGTTGAGAAGGTCCAGAAGCACAACCAGGGCTTCTCTGCTCAGCCTGAAAATCTGCCCATGTGTCTGCAACAAGGACACCAGCCGGTGTGCAGCATCAACAACACATATTAGATCTAATGGCTAACAGCAGGGAGGCTGTTTAACCCTGACTGTATATATCGGCTGCAACCTATGGAAGTGAATCATGGCTCATATTTAAATTAAAATGCATTCGCTTCTATAGAAACTACAGTAACTATGAAAGTCTAGTCTGTTTTGCTAACCCATGTGCTATGATGACCCGCCCTACTCTGCCTCGGATTGGCTCTGACCTAGGCGTTTAAGTGACCAATCAGAGAGGAGGGGGAGGGTATTGAATAGACGCCCCCTCCTCTCTGATTGGTCACTTAACGGCCTAGGTCAGAGCCAATCGGAATGCCAAAACTCAGCAAAGTTGAGTGAGCAGAAGGTACAGAGAGAAACAGCGAGAGCGTAGAAAGAGACCACACGCATACAGAGAATCGTTTTATGCACGATGTTTGTATGCCCCATACAGCTCCGCTAATTTAGGATTAGAACTAGGATTTTTCTGGCTTTCTTTTCGCACAGAAACGCATTGTAACTTGTGCTTTAAACACAACAAACAGAGCAGTGTTTCTACCAACCGAATAAACAGGAGCACACCGAGCATGTGATAGTCAAAGCTGTGGTTTTTGCTCCCGACTGACCCACAGGCTTTTAGCCAGGAGGGCGTCCTGGGGAAAATAATACTACTTTTAGGCAGGACGCCCTAAAGATGCCCAATTTTTAACTGTGTTTACAAACTACATACTAATGAGTATTTGTGCGTTATAAATGACAGATTCAATATTTATTAATGCTTAGCTAATGCTAATACTGTGTACTTAAAAAATTAAAAAGTGTTATCACAAAAAGTCCATTTGAATTTGAGCCTTCGTTAACTGAAATATTTCAAAGAGTATGTATGTATGACTTTAAAAAAAGATCACAATAACTCTAGTTGCTACTGAATAAATGCAAAACCTAGCAAAAAAGTTCAAGTAAAACAAAGGGTCTAAAATGTAGTTAATTATTATGGTGGTTACAAACTTACTGGAGACCACTGATTGAGATTCTCTATTACAGACAGGATTAGTAATACTGAACACCATCAACTTAGAATATTTTCTTAAAATTTTTTTCACAGTGCCTTGGAGCCTGTGCCTATTATGAAGCATTAAACTTTAAGTAGGAATATCAAGTTCCTGTGCTGTATTAGTTGGTCGTGCTAATGCTAATAAGTGTTTCAGGGTTATCGTCGAGGAGCGTCTCGTTGAGCAGAGCCTCCCGTGCAATCTGGGGCAGATGTTTCCCTGCTTTGTCAGGTCGATCAGGTTAAACTGGAGCTTCTGGTTACATACCAAAGACTAGACTTTTCGTGTGTCTGAGGTTCGACAGTGGTGGGAGTTACATATGCTACTAAGGGCATCATGAATGACACTGGAGGATATGATTTCTGTGGCTTTATGAGAACAAATCTCATTTTACTCAATACTCCTGTTCCCCTGCCTCCGACATCAATAACTCATCTTCATCAAACCCTTCATTGGACTTTTCTGATTTTGGTTTATGCAGATATCTTCATGGGGGAGGGAGTGGTTTCTTGCGGTTGTGACAAGGCCTAAACATCACAGTCACTGCTGTGACAGCTGTTTTTGCAGAGAAAGCAGATGCTGACAGAGAAACTCTGAGAGCTCAGCACTGAATCTGTGTCAGTTATGACGAGCACTATTACATTACGATTCCATGTTAGTGTGCTTTTAATGTGTATGTAATTTTACTTGTTATATGGACCAAGAATGACCCACATCTTCAGGCCACACTCCATGTGTAACACTGATGGGCATCTTCTGTAAATAGGGGTGCAACAATAAATGCATTTCTAGATTATTAATAGATTACTAAATTAATCTGCAAATATTGTGTTAAGTAGTAGATATCCTAAATGTTTCAAACGACTCAGGGTCAACAATTTTTGCCTTTACCTTTCCCGAAATATTTCTTGAAAAATTAAAAACTTTTAATACATTTTACAATAGGATTACATGCCACTAAATAGTATATCACATGTGACCTTTGTCTGTGGGTCGTTATAACAAGAGAGCTGAGGATTTGAGATGCAGATGTAAATGAAAAACAGAGGGTTAAATATGTTCCTTTCTTTTAACATCAACTATGTGATTTGTGGTTGCCTATTAATATCATCAAGATCATTTCCACTCTTTTTCAGAAGCAGAAATTAGTCAAGTGAAACATTATACACAAATCACCTGGTGATGCAGCTACCTGGTTGTGCCTCTGTAATATGCCGATATTTGCCTTGCTGACAGTTGGAAAACAAGATTTGCAAAAGAGAAAATAAATCATTTTTGATTGAATACAAGGCTGGAATTATCTAAAATTATTATGTCGTGTTTGATATATTTGGCTGATTGTTGTTATTTGATTATTATTCAAATGATTTCTGTGTGCCCCTGCCACAAAAGTACAACAAAAATATAAGATCTACTGGTCACTCTGCATCATTACAAATCACAGATAAGATCTGTTCTTCAAGTTTGTTGCAATTTAATTTATGTTTCCAAAAAATATAAAGTTAACCGAGTGTGTACAGTGAGGAATTGTGTCACTGTGTGTTTTCACAGTGTTGACTGAGTGAGAAAGGCCTGTCACTCTTCACTGAGATAACTGCTGTCGCCTTCTGACATTCACACACACTTGAGAGCATGTGTATCACTTGGATATACCAAAATATAGACACACGCTGACAGGGCGACTTACAGAAGTGACAGAGTTAGAGGCAGGAGGACACACAGGATGGAAAAAAAGAAAAGGAATTCAAAAAGTTGGTGGCTGGAATCGTGCATTTGAAAAAGAGTGAGGAAAACAGGGAGAGAGGAAGAGAGGTAAAGATAACATTACATGGAAAAATACTCATAGAAGAATCAATATCACACAGAGAACCCACTCCATGGTTTCAGCTACTGAGTCAATAAAACAGATTCTTATCGCAACAACACTGAGTAAAATGGCAAAACAGGACCACTGGTCAGTCAGAGGTGTGCGTGTGTGTGTGTGTTGCTCGTGTGTGTCGGTAGCAGTGTTTTTCTAGCAGCAGGAGTGATGAGAGGATGGAGTGGAACAGGAACTTCCTGCTGAGTGAACAGACATGCAATCACTACACTGCCCCTCTGACCAGGCCAAGACACACATTCTATCCATCTTTGGGAGGATGGAGGCAGGCAGAGCTTCTCCGATATGAAAAATACATTATGTAAATACGGCATCGCACAAGAGTGCATGCTGTGTTTTAAGAAATGTGCACACAAATGTATGCCTCCAAAATGTTTAGTTGAGTTTGCTCGGCCTATTTACACCACTGTATATTAAAGTTGGTGATAATGGTGTCACGTCGAAAGCTCAGCATTTTCTCAGGTGGTACTCTTGGAACCACTGCTGTAGTATATACACTAAAGGCAGGCTTTTAGCCAGTAGGGCGTAAGAAGTTAGACGCCCTACTTTTAGGCAGGACACCCAAAAGACGCCCTACTTTTTCCTCCCGTTTCCCCCGGTAACCACCGAAACGATGTTGTGATGACACGCGGATATAGGCAGGCGCGTGCTGGCTGCAAAAGATCAGTTTGGAACACCAATAAAACGATTCAAACAAGATGTGAGTACACAGTGGAACAGCACCTATTAAATGCTGAAAAGTCTCTTTGCGCAAAAGCGAAACTTGGCTGCAGCGCAGCACAGATTATGAACTCCCCACGAAAGAACTCTCTTCTCTCTCTCTTTGAGCAGTTAACTAAAGAGATCCGCTCACCTGATGCATCTGTTATTCCCTTAATTACAGCGCTTCCACACAAAGATTGAGACCACGGAGTGAAAACAATGAAAAGTGAGCTCAGAATCTGTCAACACGTTTTACTAAGATCTACTCGGATCTCCTGCATTTCATCGCGACTGTACTCGATCCTCGTCATAAAGATCATTATGTATGCTTCATATATGGATGTGTGGATAAAACTGCGCATAGAGAAATCATCCATTCTGCGTTGGAAGGATCAAACCGAACAGTGCCAACCTGTAGACTTGTAGACACCTGTGTGTGTGTGTGTGCGTGCGTGCGTGTGTAAAATGTCATTGTTTGAAATCTTAATGGCTTGAATTGTGTCACTATCTGGTTATTCGACTGTGCAGTCACACTGGGTCTGTGTTGATAAATCAAACACTGCATACAATTTTTTATATATAAATATAACAAGCTTGCTTCTTAACTGTACATATTTTCCAGGTTCTCTGCTCCATATAACAAAGCAATCATTAAAAACGGAATAATTTCAGCTTATAGACAAAACAAAACATTTGAGAACATCAACATTTTCTGACATTTTTTTAGACCAGACAACTAAAAAAAGAATTTGGCACAAGCACACCCAATATACCAGCATATTGGATATTGGGAAAAAAGGCACAGGAAGGCGTCACACAGCACGCACGCGATGCAAATGCTCGCGACATATGACGCATGTGAGGTTCTCAAGGTTCCTCGTCCATGCTATAGAGGCACTACAATGCTCATATTGCTATTGTGCAAACATCGTTTTCTGCCTTTTTTTTTAAACCAAGGCGGCAGACAAAATCACCAGGCGGCCCGCCTTTGCCTTAGACAGGCAGGGAAAACCCTTACAGCGCTTGTGAATGTGTAAATCATAGTTATAAATGAGATATTGTCATCACATTTCTGACTCATTGTGATTCCAACCTCACAGTGATGGTTATACAAGCATTAGTCTCCAAATGACAGGCAATTTAGTCCACGGAGCTTCTATTTTTGTGCCAGTAATGATTCAGCAGTGATGGCACACTTTCTGTTTATTTAAAAAAAACAAAAAAAAAAAACATTGACCAACTCATTTGTTTGGAGTCCAAATTACAAGGTTTTAAGATGAAGAAGTGATGTCACCATGTTCACTCACACAGACGAATAGCTGGGTAATCATGGGTTTTCTCTGCAGCCACAGAACAACTCAGGCAGGCGAATAACACTACTTGCTTTTTTTCCAGAGCTTGGTGAACATTTAACAAGGAAGCACATAAGGCTGGACAGTAAAGTCAAGCTGTGATTTCCTTTGTTTAAAAATGAGGTCTGAGCAATAATCACACTGATGTCATTTTTTTTTAAACAATCAGCCTTGGCCGATTTATTTTTTTGCAACTAAAAGTTTATTTTTTGATGATGATGTGTTTAATGTATTTAATATTTAGTTTAAACATACCTTTATTGAAAAATACTGTATATAACTGTACTGCAATGCAGACATACAATGTAGATTCGAAGAGACCATGAGCGCTGTTACAGAAGTTAAGTTAATTATTGTCATTAAACAGTTAAAAACAGTTTAATATAGGACCACCAAAAAACGGGCATCAATTATGGAATATCGGCTGCCCTGATTTCTAAAAATCAGTATTGGTCATAGAAAAACCCATATTGATCAACATCTACAGAGTAGGTAAGAAGACGGATGAACAGGCAAGAAGGCAGAGAGTGGAAAAATACCATGGCTCCACAATCAGCTGCGCACCTTTGATCAGCCAGAGCTCAGGCACCAATTACTGCAGGATAATCGGTATTCCTCAGAGTCCTGACGAACTGCAGGCAAAGGCCTGGTCAACAAGGCTGGCCGAGCCAAAAGCCAACGGTGCCCCTCTGTGAAATGCTGCATGAAGGCAGCCAAAGAGACGAGCAGCACAGCGGAGCCATTGTTCCCCTCCTGTCGACTCAGCACAGTGGTACTCTCACAAGCCTGACATCCTCTCCGCAGACTGACTGCTCCATGGTGCTGGAGGAATGGTGCAATGGTGTGGGGGGGTGTGTGTGTGTATGGGGGGGGGGGGGGGGGGGTGTTGTGAACCAGCCACTGCATGAATCTGTTTTTTCTACACACACACTCTCTTCCTTGGTTTTGCAATCCAAGTATATCGAACAAGCGGCACACACATGCATGCATACTGCTCATACACCTGTCCCTATAATTATGTGGCAACAAAAAAGTGCTGCAGTGCTCAAGGCAAGACTAGTAAGTCTAGTGCAGAAGCACAGTGATGCAACACACAGGAAATGTGTTCTTTGCCACACTGCTACACTGATCACCTCTTATTTTTTTACTCTGGGATAAGACATTAACTACCTGTGAGTCTGGACAAAATAGAGTAAATCAAACAACTTCAATGACTAAATAACTAAATATGTGGCTCGATTCAAACAGTTTGAGTGTTATTCACTAATTAAAACAAGCTCTGGTTTATTTGCTAAGTATAACAAGAAATAATTAAAACTGATTAATTTTGGGGTTTGGACAAAAGAAGACATTTTTGAGAAATGTTGATATTTGGGAAATGTTCTGAAATGCTTTGTGGAGCAAATAAGGAGAGATGTATAAAGTACAAGCACTCAAAAAGTGACTTCAGTAGGAGTTGAAGTGCTCTTTAAGCATCACACTAAAGTGGAAGTACTAACTTAAGTGGGACTAATAAACCATTATCTTATCGTCAGAAAATAATCTACAGATCAAATAAATAATGAAAATAATAATAATAATAATAATAATAATAATAATAATAATGATGAGGTTTTTTTTTTATATGCCATCAGTCTGGTGTCTGATACAAATGCAAACTAGCAACAATGATTTCTAAACAAAAACGTATGCTCTCTACCTGAAGCAGAACATGATATTTATCTCATTAATAATTGACATGTTTCTTGTGCAGGGGAACGTTCAACATCGATTAGGCCTGGCTACAGGGTTGGCCGTCACGCTGATCCTCCCTCGACTGTCAACAATTCAGTCACACAAGTTCATTTCACCTGCAAGACTGTTCAACAACAACAGTTTAATCAATGCAGCAATAACAGTATAACTAAAATACACCATCAATCCTGGACCTGAATCTCTGCACGGAATCATTCCATGGAGTTATCTAACCGCAGTAGTTACAGTAGCCAGTGGACCTTGGATCAGGCACACGGCAGTTACACAACAGTCAGAGCAGGTCCAAATAAACCCATATGAGCTACAAGGAGCTTCCCTGAATACCATGACTTTGCAAAAGAGTCTGATCGTGAAATGCTCAGACATGAGATGTAACACTTCAGGAAGAGTTTGCTTGTTTTGAGCCCATATCAGCTAAAGGACAAACACTTTCTTATTGTTCTTTATACAATTAAGTTCTGAAACAATACATCAGCTATTCAATTATTTGCCAACTATTCTACCAATAAGTTTATGTGGGTTATTTTTTTTTTCTTAAATTGCAAATGTTGATATTCAAATAACGCTATCATTAAAACTGATTTTTTTTGTGGACAAAACAAAACATTTGGGAACATCATCATTTTAAGGTTTAGGAAACACCAATCAACATTTTACAAAATCATCTGACATTTTATGGACTTAATCAATTAATCAAGAAAAAATAATTGTTATTTGCAGCCCTACATGTTATACCATTGTTTACCCTCAGATGCACCAGTGCAAAAATAATTGAACTGGAACACTTTTGATTTGCATCAGTCACATTTTATCAAACAATATCTAAACATGAAATATCTAAACATAAAATCTGAGGCTGAGATTGAAATGTAATTCTGTGGAGCAAACACTGCTTTCATCTTTCATCTGTAATACACATTCACATTCAGAAAGTGCACTCTGGGTCTTTTCTGACATAGGAAACAATTTTATTTTGTGAGGTCATTTCATTTTTATTTTTATTTTTTTTTATTTTTTAAGAAATCGCTGCATCACTCGGGATGCGCTGTAGTGGTTACCAGGGAACCGGTGCCATGGCAACGTTGATACGTATCCACTGTGATGATGGTAGGTGGGGCCCAGTAAGGCTGGTCTATACTACAGATTAGTAACTACACTGGACACTGTTTGTCGCTGTCGTTAAGGAAATGGAACGTGTGTAGCCATATACAAGAGGGAAAGGTGTCACTGTCACATGTACTGTGGACAGGGAGTCTTTACAGCAGCCACACAGTGAGACAACTGGTGCACACAGCAGAAATGAGGAGTGACACACAAAAACTGTGGTTTTATAAAGTTTCTACTAAAAACTATTTTGTTATAATTAGGGCTGTCACTAAATTAAAATATATAAAACATTTAACACAGAATTCATCGCAAATTAGTAACATATATTCTATAAGTTCTAAATTCTCCTTAAAGGGATATTAGTCTTTATTCTCTTATCGATACAGGGAGCGGCTCCATCACACCTCCAAAAATATTATGTCTGATGGAGAAACATGATTTTATGTTGATTGGGTAGGACTGGCTGCAGGACCAACACTTTTTTTTATCCTCACATGAGTGTGATTTCATTGAGTCTTAACAAATTCATCACAGCTCAGAAAAATGTGGCATTAAAAGGAATTTACATTAACGGGTTATTATCGCATTATTTTGACAGACGCATTTACAACATACAGTAAATACAGTTGAAGACCAAGCCTTCTTTGCAAGGATTCAAAATGTTTCAACTAGGAATGGGCATGGGCATTTGATTATTCAATTATTTGATTATTACTTGATTATAAAATGTTGATCAGAAATACACATTTCTGAAAACAAAGCATTCTACACAAATAACTAATTTGTGGTGCATCCATTATCACAAGGTGGCAGTGACAAGCTTTTAGTTAGTGGATGTTAGTTTGCAGAAATTATGAAATTTACAAGGTTTCTTGAATGCATTCTGAACCTGCTCATTAGAACAAGCTGTTTATCCTGCAGAAGTGATGGAATTTAGCGGGGTCTGAAAGCATCTTCTGAGCTGCTTCTGTTAGTTCAACTCGTTTGTGAACCGAGCATTACTTTCACTAGATCTAAGTGCTAGAGTTTAGAATATTTGAACAGTCAATGAATTTGTGCTGCAACTAACGATTATTTTGGTAATCGATTTAATCGGTGGATTATTTTCTCGATTAATCGATGAATCTTTTGGTTCATCAAATGTCAGAAAAAAAAACGTTGATCAGTGTTTGTCAAAGCCGGAAACTATGATGTTCTCAAAAGTCTTGTTTTGTTCACAAACCAAAATCACTCAGTTTTAATTATTTCTTTGTTATGTGGAGCAAAGAAACCAAGAATATAACAATCATTAATCTTGTTTTAATAATGAAAAAAGCTTCAAACCGATTATCGATTATCAAATTAGTTGGCAATTAATTTAGTAATCGATTAATCGTTTCAGTTCTACAATGAAAAATGCTATTTTTGCAAAGAAAAGCCTATACCGACTTTTTACAGTGACAATTTGGTTGTAGAATGTGACAAAACTTGGGTAAAGATTTTGAACAATTACAAGTATTAGTAAACCAGAGAAGACACTATGAGAAGGAAATAAGGACTTAAGGAAACAAGAGGTGGGAAATTACTAAAACTACCTAGCCATTTCAAGCAATTTCTAAAACAAAACTTCTACAACTGAGTAACAAATATTGTCTTCCGATAAAGAATGATAAGATGCCGTTGCTGATTTTTATTTACAGTTTAACAGCCATACGTAGTGAATCATGCAATGTACAAGACTTTTGGATTGTATCAGATTTTACATTTTCCGTACTGTATCAGCTCATCCTTCGCGAAAAACACATATGAGGCAAAAGTCGTTCACATTCAGCTCTGATTAATAACGGGTACAAAATTCTGATCCATTGAGACACATCAGTGGTCTCTCTGTCCTGGGTCACTCTTAATTAAAGCAGAGATCAGAGGCCGGAATAAAGCATGTGCTTTTCCAGCACAGGAGGTTTAAGTATCACTCTACGTAGGAGCCTGGTGAGACAAAGGGAGTCCCCGAGCCCCATAGCAGACCCAAGGAGAAGCAACACAGACCTGAAAGGCAACTCCCTGCATACAATGACGCACACCCCGAGCTCTCCTGCCTCAAATCCACAGTTTTTAATAGCCAGTGAAAATGAAGGGCTCAATACCCCTTGGACCTAATTAAGAGATGAAGACAATGTCCCAAAAGGGGACATGCTGGGGATCCATGATCAAAACAATAAAATACTATTCAACGTCCATGCTTACAGTTATTTCTAGGGCTGGTCGATATGGCCTAAAAATAAAAGATTAATATATATAAAAAATAGGTTTTCGATTTAAATAATTTTTTTTTTCTAAAGAACACAAAATAATTATTCATATGATGTACTGTGTGTAAATGCATGGCGTTTTACACACACAGTGTTTCAGTGTCAGTTAATTAAAATATTATAAATACGTCCTCCATGACAGTAGCACACACTCCGTGTCTGTGTCACAGTCTCTGGACTAAAATCGATATATCGCCCAGGCCTAGTTATTTCTCATGTTATAAAGAGAGAGCTTACATACCAGGAGAGTGAATTCACAATTGAAATGTAAGTTTTCTTCAAAAACAATAGAGGCAACAATGCAAGAGTTAAATTTAAGTTTGACAATAATGTTGTTGGCACAAGTAAATCAAGTGTGGGACAAATGCAAAGTCATTGTTGCTCAGAAAGATTTCTCATATGTGTTTGTGACAAACTGAAAAAAAAATAACACAGTATAATGACTGCAATTTAACATGAGCAGAGAAAGTGGCAGCTTCTTCTACTCAGGTGTCATTCCATGAGACCTATGTTTAACGACAGTGTGCAGAACATGCATGTAATGCGTTTTATGGGTCAGGTGGCGGTGTATTTATTAACAAACACTGCGGAAACTGGGGATAAACGCGGTCAGAGCACTGTAATCTACATTTACTTAAATGTCTAATTCCATGGCATGGTTCATTCAGCGACTACTTGCATTGCAAAAAAGACAAAATGTATTGTTAAGTCCTATCTCCATGTGGATAAGCCCTTAAACTGTTGTAGATTTAAATGTATTGATAATTACTCTGAGGAACTCCTTCTGGAACTTGGCTTGTGACCAAGAAGTTGCTGGTTTGAGTCTCCACCAGGTCTGGGGTTTCCCTGAGCAAAGGGTACCCAATCACCATTGCTCATTGTTAATTTGACACTCTTAATTGACCTCAGACACAGGGGGAACATCCAGTGTACTCCTTGTGCTGGTCCAAGCACAGATGAATGGGAGGGTTAATCAGGAGATTCGGTATAAGAAACTCTGCCAAATCAATGTGCATATCATCCACACACATTTGTAATGCTGATTTTTTTAAATGATTTCTATCCTGGTATTTCTTGTCCAAAATGCTGTTTTTATTTATTTATTTTATTTTATTTTTGAAATACAGTTTTTCGATCCTCTTCATGTCTTGTACACATGGCAGACTTGTTGTTGACACTGTTCAAAGGCAGTGACTCATTACAGTGAACATTATGGATGCCAAATGCCGTTACACACAGCAAACTAACAACAGTGTTCCTCTGTGCTACACATGGCTTACAAACAAACACATCACAAGTCATGTTCAAACAAAATGCAATACCACAAAACTTATTTTAGGCCACTAATGTTGAAACAGGGTCAGCTGCACATTTGAGATCCCGATTGTAAACCTTCCCCCTTTAGTTCAATCTTCTCAGAGTGTCACTGCTGGATCCAGTCCCAGTTGGCTCAGAGCATGGGGCTCGGTGTGTGTGTGGGTCCAACACAACACAACACAGTACAGCACAGACAACAAGAGAACATACTCCTCTTTGCAATGATGCAGCTGTACTGACCACTGGCCACATGAACCTGAATGATAATGTAACATTGGTACTCATTTTACAGGTAATTTTCTCTGCTCTTCGTTGTTCTTTACTGCATTTATTTGCACATTGTTCATTTTGAGGCACACTTTCCAATTATAATTACACAAGGGGTTTGTTAGTTTTACAAAAAAAACAATCAAACAAAAAAAACTACTAATAAGCAGCTTTGTTCCTTTATTGTGTTTTGGGAGTTTCTGAAAATTTTGCCAATAAATGACTGATGTGTCTATATTTGTTTTATAGTGTTAAAAAGTCACACAGACTGATTCAACTCTCATTCTTACATTGTGTCCAACTTTACACATCCCTATTCTCTTCACACCACACAAATTAAACTGAATAAAGCCAGGTTTTCCATTGGAGAACAGAAAAACAAAACACAAACACCTGCAACATCTGGATATTTGGCAATAGGAATGCCCACAATTAGCACTTACTCCAGGGTCAAATGAGTCAGCAATAGACACATATTTTTATTGGCTCCAGCTAATGACACCCAGGTGAACGCACTCATTTCGTCACGCTCATTTTGTCTTCTATTACTTTTTCTTGGCAGTCTAATCACGTAGTCTGTCCCTTTTCCAGCATGACGTTGTAGAGCATCTAAAATTGTTCTGTTGAAATGTGTAAACATCGATGACACTAACACTGTCAGTCTGTCTGTGGCATTTTCCTCTGTTGTGTGTTGCACGAAGGCTCTGCCATGTTTGTGATATCAAACAAGACTCGTAAAGTTAAGTCAAGTCAAGTCACAATTTAACTCCTGTACTGACAATAGTGGAGGAGTCAATAGCCTCTTTACCAGTTTTGCCAGTGAGTCTGTCTTAACGACGACTTCAGAAGAATCCACATAATGTTTTCATCATATTTATGCCACCCTTGCGTTTTTGTGTACACAACATTGGTAAAACGATGATGTCAAAGGCCCACCTTTCACACCCTTGTTAGACATCAAGAATCCATATGCCCAACATCTTCTTCTCTGTTTTTGGTGTATTACAGTGCCACTTACAGACCTGGCATTTGTAGGGCCCTCGGAAATCCGTTTTATTTTTTTCCAAATTCTGTTTTATTTTTTCCCAAATTCCGTTTTTTTTCCGTTTTAATTTCTTAGAATTTGCGTGCTGGCCACAGTTTTTGCATGCGTCATCACAACATCCTGTTTCGGTCGTGTTTCGGTGTCAAATGCCTTTTTTGGTCATTTTCGGCCGGAATGTTTTGGAGCATCTCTAATACATAGTATCTTTTCTGTGCATCCATCTTTAATGAGCTGTGACGTTGACAAAAAGCACAGGTTATATACAATACGAAAGCCCCTACATTCAAAGTACCACATTTAAACTGAAACCAAAAGTAAAGATTACCATGAAAGACAGTATAGGGCATGGCGCAAGACATGGGCCAGTGACTGAAACTGCCCTGAAGGCAGATTACTATCGCAACAACACATCATCAGTGGGGTAAAACTAACCTGTCTCAAAAAGAGACACAGACACGTATCCATCATTCCTGTCCTCTCCAGTAAACCAAATCTCCGCTGCACTGAAAGTGAAGCTTCCATTGCACTTTCATCATAAGTGGCGAAAAGCGTAACTATCTATCTGGCTAGTATCGGCTACTATCACTAAAAGTGAAGTGGTTTGATTGCAGCATCATTGCACAGAGAGTTTATCTCTGTTGTTGCATCATCACTCAGCATTCACATGTACAAATCACTACCAAGACAAAAAGGGCTCTCTCTGAAGAACTGGAGAGATTGCTGGGAGTAGCATTAGTTTCTGAATCACAATACTTTGGACAGAGAGTCTTGCTCATTCTCCCCCCAGCTCTCTCTCTCTCTCTCTCTCACAGCTGACCAACTTGCACAGTGGGTTTGATGGCACATAGCCAGTCCTCCCTGCCTCCTTCTGTAAGATAAACTAAAGCAAGAGTTAGTTAAACAATATGGTGGGTGAAACCCCTCCTTATTCACTCACGTCTCTTTGCAAGAGCGATGAATTTTCTGTTTACAAAAGACATACACAAAGCGGTACAAAATGCGTTGCACTATCAACTAGGGATGGTAACGACAAGGCATTTTGAGAGTCGCTTGTCGAGGCCCACGTGTCAAATTTTTTGCAAACTGTCTGCCTTTTTTTTACAGCAGCAATGAGGAGGGTGGAAATATTCTACACTGTACTACTACATATTAGGCTAAAAAGCATGCCTGTAATGTCCAATAGTGACCATCAAAGCAGTCATAATAAAAATGAGGGACGAAAAACATGCGGTGTCAGTATTTCACAAATACACATCAAAAGCCCCAACCCCTGACATTTTGACTTGTTTTTGTCGAGGTCAGCATGTAGTCCCATATGTGTGTTGAAGACAACTGAATAGAGTTGCACGATTTCCAAGGTACCCACGGTACACCGCGGTGCCAAATCGTAACGGTTCCTACTATACTAGAAATTCTACACGATGGTAATACCGTGGATTACGATACTACCGGTGCCAGTTTCCGCCTCTACTCTCCTCCCGGCCCCCCCGGCTTCTCACTGCATGCTACTCCCTTGTAAACAAACCCACATTGCAATTACTGCAACTGAACTACACAGCTGCAGAATGATTGGCTGTTTGCCTGTTACTGGTGACGTCTGTGAATATGATAGCTATCAGCTGATAGCTGATTTGCTGTTTGTGTGTTTCAGTGGATTTGTTATCCTAAGTTGTTTTAGTTTATATTAGTTAAACATAAATTAATGTGCAAAGGAAATGTACTCTTGTGAACCCAGTTATGAACTAAAACCATTCAGTGTAATTCTTACTTCACCAGTATTATGTTTATTATGCACCAAACAACATTATTAGTAATGAATATAAAATAAAAGTATTTATAACAAATACATTGCGATTCATAAAAATACTAATAATAACAATAATCATTTTTAAAAAATGATGCAGTATTGCGATGCTACCCGGAACTGTGATACTTTGTCTGGTATAGTATCATGGTTACTCATTTTGGTGTTGTGAAACTCTACAACTGAACATATTTGGGTTTTGGACCGACTGTCATATGAAACAAGTAAAATCAACATCCATCTATCCATCTTCTACCGCATAATCTTCCACGTGAGGGTTGCGGGGGGTGCGGTGCCAATCTCAGCTGACATAGGGCAATATGCGGGGTACACCCTGGACAGTTCGCCAGTCATATTTTACTAATACAAGTAACTTTGGTATTAGAAAACACAATTGACAGCTTTCATCTTGGACTTTTAAGACTCCACCACAAAAAGCATAAAACTGATTTATTTTCCATCAATAATGCTCAAAAAACAATAAGCCCTTTATCAGATTGTAGTAACACAGGTCAAAGAATATTGTTTTAAAAAACAGGACTGTGGTTATTAAAGCCAACCAAATGTGGATGCTGTCCAATAAACAAGATGTTTCAGCCAAATGTATAAGCTGCTGTGCATATAATTATAGTCTCTTGTGTGGATATATTTGTCAGGTAATCGGATCACGGATGTTTATCTGGTCAGGGTTGACAGACCAAAATGGAAATCTTTTTCTCTGCGGCTGTTCCACGGAGTAAACTCTATATATCATTACCATACAAGAGAATCTGGGGAACATCATCACATTTCACAAATATTTATGAGTCATAATTTACATCTACTTGTCTGATGACAGGGTGCTAGATGTATGTGTTTAACAGCTGTGTGTGTTTTAACCATTTGTAATTTCAGCTAAACACTAGGGATGCAACAGATTTGTAATTTTCATGATATTGCGAGAACAAAAGTGTCTCAATGCGGTCGCGGTCTTCTGAGCAAGCACAGTAGGTCTGTTTCAGGCATAGTGGAGCAGAGGTTGAGGATGTGGGTAACAAACTAGAGACCATCGTCTCATGCAGCATCCTTTGTGTTTCATTCTCTGCTTCTTCACATCTAGTATGTTCGCGGTGATGGAAAATAAAGAGAAAAATGTGACATGTAACAAACAAAGCAGTTTCTTCCTAGCCCAGCAATGAGAAAAGGTGACGGGTTAACGAATAGCAATAAGCAGAAACTGTCAGTAGTGACCTACACGTTGGAATAGTACGTGAAGCCACTAGGAAATTATTGGCCATTTCATAAGGTACGTGTGCTTGTTAAGACAAATATCTTAACAGTTAATCGCATGCCGACAATTTAATTCAGGAATATAGCTATGCTCGAGACAATCAACGTGGGACGTGGCCTAACACATGCTTTGACAATCAACCCTAACATCAAAATGAGGAAGAAAGGTGATTTCAGAGACTTTGAATGTGACATGGTTGTTGGTGCCATTTTAAGACAATATTAATATATTGGGGTTTTCACACCCAACCACCTTAATAATCACATCGTACTTCACTTTACTACACAGAAAGAATCCTCACAAGCTCAGCGAGCTCCTGTTTATTTGCTCGGTAGAAATACTGCTCCGTTTGTTGTGTTTACAACATTTATGTCTTGTTATGTCCACAAACCAAAATTATTCAGTTTTAAAGATCTTTGTTATGTGGAGCAAAGAAACCAAGAAAATACTCACATTAAAGAAGCTAAAACAATCAGAAATCTTGTTTTAATAATGAAAAAAGCTTAAATCCCATTATTAAAATAGTTGACGATTAATTTAGTAATCGATTAATCGTTTCAGCTCTACGCTGCTGCAATTTGCACTTGCTGTCTTCCCTCATCCAACCCTCTGGGGTGCTCAGTCACCCCTTCTTCCCCCTCCCCACTCACAGATAACTCTGCCCATGTTGTTAGCCTCAGACCAGGGGTTTAGTTACTCTTTAACAACCACTTGTTACCAACAGAGTATTAAGAAGATCGTCTCTAATCACACAACACATCCAATGGTGAAGCAGTTGAAGACACTGTTGGTGGACACATTGTGGCCAATGGTTCTATCTTCAGTCATTTGTATCGTGGGCATATCGACATCACAAATCCAATTAGGGCTGAAACAGTTACTTGATTAATCAATTATTCATCCACTACTAAATTGATCATAAACTATTTTGATAATCGATTGTTGGTTTGAGTGTTTTCTGAATAAGTAAAATCAGTTACTGTGATTTTTCAGCTTGTTAACTGTGAATATTGTCTGGTTTCTTTACTCCATATAACTAAGAAATCATCAAAACTTAATCATTTTTGCTTTGTGGACAAATCAAGACATTGCAACGAAATCGTCATTTCCACAAACTGATCAACATTCTATGGACCAAATGATTACTTGATTAATTAGGAAAATAATCAACAGATTAATCGATTATGAAAATAATCATGAGTTGCAGCCCTAATGCCCATACATGTTTTTAATATATTGAAACAACCCTGTCATAAATACTATTGCAATAAATAAGATACAGTGGACTAATTACCGCGATATTATCATATAGTGAGATGTTAATATAGTTTGGACTCATTTAAATCAACTTGCCAAGTCAATAAACTTAACTGCAAATAAGCACTGCCTCATCACACTATTCTTTATTTATAACTACATGACACATGCGCAATTTACGATTGTATGAAAAGGATAGGAGTACATTCACCATCCCATATGTCTAATACAAGTTAGATTTATGATCAGGTTTATTACTTTAAAGTTAAGTCGCGTTAGCTTCATCTCTGACGTTAGCTAGCTAACTCGGTCCGCGGGGTTGAAGAAGCAGAGCTTCCCCAACGTCCATTAACTGGAGGCGGACAGGTTCACAGATCATGTGTGGCTCACCCTGCTATCGAGTCGGGATAGCAAGCGAAGTAAATGCCGTATATCTGGGTCTACGCTGAGCTAATAACTATGGAGCTAGCGTAGCTGCGTGTGCCGCATCAGAAAAACACACACACACATACGTGCTAGTGCTGTTTAGCTTAGCGAGCTAACAAGCACCTCCGGGCAGGTTCATTAAAAACACGCTCTCACACTCACTCGACCTACCTGTGACCACCGCTGCGACCCCACTGATGCCGTCACCTCCGTCTCACGAACCGTGCCGGGCCGGGCCAAAATAATTCAAATTCCACAGAAAGAGCAGACAGAGACGTACACAGCCCAATCGCTTCAGCCACCGCTGCTGAATGGCTGCTACTCACACACTCAACCAAACTTCCTCCTTAGCAACGCACCGCCTCCGCGCCACCTCATTGGCCGGCGCGTGCTGAGCAGAGGTGATCAGACAAGTGTTGTCCAAAGTGTAGGCCGCGGCCCACCGGTGGACCATGAAGATTCTGCATCTGGGCCGTGATATTTGTACATTTTTATTCTGCATCCTTATGAACAGAGATTATGTAACACTTTGCTGCACCTTTCATCTAAAAACAAGCTCTGCTAAGCAAACTATTGGCACTTTCCTGCTATACAGTTCTAGCAAGACTTGGCTTGGCTTGGTATCAGGCAAGTTGTTTTCAATTACTTCATAGAACCTCCTCAACGTTGCCGTTTTCAGCGTACTGAATCATTAGAATCAGGTAATTAAAAAGTTCAGTAATTCCTGCACAGACGCCGTCTGACACAGTCACTGAACTGAAAAACGGCTGAATCGTTTGTGATTCAGCTCACAATCGCTGGCTTTCAGCAGTGCTGTCGTTATATCAGACACTTGTTAAATATTGAGACTTTAGGCATTTTGTCGATAAATGTTGGAGATTTAGGCTCCGTCCCAATACCTCGCCCTTAAAATTTCCCACTGCTTTTGAGTGCCCTCAACCGTAAATTCCCCTCGTTGAGGGAAGTGGTATTGGGACACCACTGCATGCAAATTAGCGTAGTGAACGTAACGAACATGCTAACCTACGTCACATGTTGACGCCGGTACACACATCCAAACACTGACAAAACTATCCAGATGTAGCAGAGCTGGCTGGCGGCTGTTTGCCGGGTGCTTCGAGAGCGTTTGCCCGTCATGCAGCTCTCGGGGCGCTCGGCGGGTAGCCGCTAGCTAGCTATTTAGCTAGCTGCTTTCATAAATCGTTAGTTATTTTCTGACATTAGTGTTCAAAGCTCAACCGTCCTTTTGATGTATATTAAACCAACATATTCGAACACAATTCGACATTGTAACATGCTTATTTGCGCTTATTAAAATATATTACAACAAAAATGTTCCTCTGCAGATGTGGCCGCCATCTTTGTTGAAAAATATAAGCCAGCTCGCTAAATTCGCAAAGCATCATGGGTAATCATCATCTTCCACTTCTTTCTAACGCGCAAAATGTAGGGTTAGGGGAGGTATTGGGACGTGGCCTAACACATGCTTTGAGAATTTTTAAGTCTTTTTAACTGATCTACATTTAAGCATTGTCGGTTTGACATCGCGCTTCCAGTGACAACACTCACTGACCATTCAGTGGCCAGCAGTCTATCGGCTCAGCTTGTTTGGAACCTCACCAGAGCAGGTACCAAAAAAAAAGTACCAGGGAAAAAACGTGGGGTTGAGCCAAGCTGAGTCATGCAAGAACTGTGCCGTGGAAAGTTGTGTTTTTAATGAGTCATATTCCAACAGCCATCTCACTTTCCTTGCACACAATAATATATATATATGTATAATATAATATATAATACATTATATTATATATTATAATATATAATAATCTAAAAAAACTTCAATTTGATATTTGCACATGGAAATTTCACAGAGAAATTGTAATTTAGACTGACATATTGTATCAGGTTATATCATAAATGCACTTCCAATGTGTCCACTGTCTGTCAGTCACCTGGGTGATTCTTCATATTAAGCAAATGAGCTCACTGGATCACTGGATGACCTCATGAAACCACATCATTTGACTGGAGATAAAGAAGAAAAAAAACTATTAAAGCGGCAGTGTGTGAGACAGCAGCACACTTTATGTTAAGGAATTAACCGTGGTTCTATGAAACATGATAGCATGAAAGCAAGATACTGAAACCAATGTGTAAAGAGAACAGTTGTCCATTCAGGAAGCTGTGTAGGCTCACCTGAGGCGTGGGGTAATGATGTGATCCATTTGTAGTTGGAATTACAAATGTCTGATTTTCTGGTCGGAAATGTAAACTGGATTGCTTGTTCAAGTTGGATTTCCAGACAAAACTAGACACAGGATTCCAGAATGACTGTAGCTTACGTTAATATTAAAACATTCTGCTACTTTTACTGTTAATTGTATTTATTTCTTGTATGTTTCACATTAGATCAGTCATACACATACACATACTTTGAAAGGTCTGTATTCTTGGACATGTTGCTACGTTGTTTCTGTGCTCAAAATACCATATACAGCATTGTTACTGATATTGCTACCAATGGCTAACCCAAGATATGTTTGTGTCCATGTTTTTTTTTCTAACTCAACTTCTCACTCCAAGTTCTGACCGACAACTTCTGATGTAAACAGAACGTACTGTAAGTCTAGGGGGGTACTAACAATAACAGCCAGTGCATCTACATGCATGTTAAAAGTCAGATTTTAATCAGACTAAGACAATAATTTAGTTTTCTTAATGTCATATAAACCTGTTAGTCCAACTAAAAAGAAGTCTTAGATAATGCGATTCATAGTAGAAGAAGAAAGACACGACATATAAACTGCAGACTTTCTTTGGCCAACACAACAACCACAACTATCCAACCTTCCATCCATCCATTCATTATCTACTGCTTTATCCTCCACCAGAGGGTCGCGGGGGGTGCTGTGCCTATCTCAGCTGACATTGGGTGATAGGCGGGGTACACCCTGGATAGTTCACCAGTCCATCGCAGGGCCACATATAGAGACAAACAACCATTCACTCTCGCACATACAGCCAATTTAAAGTGACCAATTCATCCAATCCCCAAATCTGCATGTTTTTGGACTGTGGGAGGAAGCTGGAGAACCCAGAGAAAACCCACGCACACACGTGGAGAACATGCAAACTCCATGCAGAAACCTGGGTCTTCTTGTTGCAAAGGCAAGAGTGCTAACCACTACGCCAACCGTGTGGCCGCAACCACAACCAACCACATCTTAATTTCTATCACAATTAACATGCGCAGCAGGTACGAAACATATCGAACCACAGTGTGATCCATCTCATCATCCATTTCGCTGTTCTCTGTTTGTTTTTCTGTGGAAGGAAACTGATTCAATACGCACAAGCAAATAGAGAGATACAGCACCACCTATGGAGGCAGAGTCAGACGTACCCAGTCAATACATTTAAATTCACATTTTCTCCTCCGTATGTATACTCGGCATGTTGTCTGACTGCCTGTCTTAGTCGGACTATGGCCTTAACTGAGCATGTAAACATACTGAGTGCTTTGACACCAGAAGTTACACACTGGAGTTTTAATGTCCTTGTCTCACCTGTTTTCACACCAAAAGTTCATAAAAGTCATTTTTATTGACATCTGCTTTACAACTTGTCTGTTGTTGAACTGTGGCCAACATTACAACACATTTATATCTATATTTATTGTCTTTTGTCCAGCTTCTGCCACGTCCTTCCCCCACACTCTACCTCCCCCGATGATGAAACCTTGGCCCCTGTAAAAGGCCAAAGGTTTATCAGCATTAGGTTACATTCCTCACATAGCTTTTAAGACGACTAATCTACAGCGTAGCATGGTCCGTGGACTGAATGGTAACAAAACCAACAAAGGAAGGACAGTAAAAAAAACAAAAAAAACAAACAAACTCAGGTTGAGAAAGTTGTCAAGCCTGTTCGACTGATGACAGCCGTGCCAATGTTTGCCTTTGCACCAGCAGTGACTCCTCACATGCTTCAAACTCTGTCTCCGTCTGCTTAATTATCTCAAAGACAATCTTCTTTACAACTGCTTTGTTTACAAGCTCAAATATATCAACCTGCCAAGGTCAGAGTCATAAAAATGTGACTTGTGAACCTGTTACACATCTTTTATGATATGCTGCCCCCTTGTGGTCACTGTGTGGAAATCCAATTCCATCCAGCTTTAAAAACAGTGGTTGACCTAATAAATCAAAAAGGTTGGATTTTGATGACATTTTCTGAGAGAGTAGTTTATCGCCAAAGGAAGAAATTATTAGATTTTGGTGGTGGTGTGGCTGAGTGGGCTTGGAGGAGGTACGCATTGTACATGGTATTATTTACAACCTCAGACAACATGGCTGAAATAAACTCAACCTTCTTAAAAAAAAGTTCAGTCCACATGAGGTCTGTCCACATTTGACTTTACTGCTTGCTACACACCAGACAAATAATGTAATCCAATACAGCTGTTTTATGGAGGTGTACATTTGGTTATTATTATAAAAATTTTTTTTTAGAATTCATGAAACAAAGCAAATATGAGCAAAAAAAAGGAAGACAATCCGAAAACATGAATAAAAAGGACCAAAAAGAAGATTAAAGTTAAATAATCTGCCTCTCTCGCATACAACAAGAACACACAAATACAATAAAGTTTAAATAAAATATTTTCTATTTTCACAACATGTTTTCTTAAATTATTTCTAAATAATAATGATAATAATAATAATAATAATAATAATAATAATAATAATAATAATAATAATATAGGAGCATAATAATATGCTGTCTATGTAATCCTGAAGTGTAATCCAGTCCAAATCCATGATGGTAACGTGCCTATATCTAGGATTTTACATAGATTAGTGATTTGAGTAGACTGAGTTAAAAAATTGTGGATTAAAGGCGAGGGTTCGGCGAATTGTGTGTCCTCGGTGCGTCAGCAGCCACCAAAACCGAGGGAACAGTTAAAAACAGAACTCGACAGTCGAGCTATGATGCTAACTTAGTTAGCCAAGCTTACCTGTCTAGGAGAGTAGCCCATTCTGCATCTGTTTTGAAATATCTCTCAGCTTTAAACTCTCTCCACCGTTCAAAAGCATGTCCTATATAGACACTCGCTTTGCTGCAAACTTTATCTTGGCGTTTTTGACATTCATACGGAGGTCTTTTAGGTTTCCTTTCGTTTTATCTTAATTGTAGCTACGTAACTGGCAACCCATGGCTGCTCAACCGCTGAGACTCTACTGACTGCAATGATTGATAGACGGTGGTAGATGGCGCGTCATGCCAAAACATAATTTCAAAACATAAACAAACTTTGCGGCTCCGATTCCACCACGGGTTTCAGGAGGGAGACATGGAAAGTAGGGTGTATCTTCAAGGACCTGGGTAGCTTGAGTCGAACAGAAGACTGGTTGATTATACGGTCGATGGGAAAGGGACCGATGAACCGAGGAGCCAACTTCCTGGATTCGACCTGAAGGGGGAGGTCCTTGGAGGAGAGCCAGACCTTCTGGCCAGGTTGGTAGTTCGGCGCAGGGATACGGTGGCGGTTAGCTTGCTTCTGGGTCTGTAGGGAAGATCGTTCCAGAGATGCCTGGACCTGTCTCCAGACAGCGTGGCAGTGGCGGAGGTTGGCCTGGACGGAGGGGACAGCGATCTCCTTGTCTTCCCCCGAGCGCAGGTGGGACAGGCGTGGATGAAGGTGGACGTGTCTTGCAGCATGGAGGGCCACCAAAACTGTTGTCACAGGAAGCGGAGGGTGCGATCATTTCCTGGATGGCAGGTAAGTTTGGACCCGTGCGCCCACTGCAGGACCTCCGACCGAGCCGAGTTGGGCACGAAGAGCCGATTTGGAGGTCCTTTCCCAGGATCAGGTTCATCCTGCTGTGCCTGTCGAACCGCCTCCTCCACAGGCAATGACGCAGCCCCAACGATGCAGGAGGGAGACACAATCGGGTTGGGGTATGTGGATCAGGTGAGAATTGTCGTGAAAGGGCATCGTGTTTCACATTACGGGAGCCGGGTCGGAAGGTGAGGGTGAAGGTGAAACGGCCCAGGAAAAGGGCCCAGCATGCCCGTCTAGAGTTCAGTCTCTTGGCGTTTCGTAGGTATGAGAGGTTTTTATGGTCAGTCCATATGATAAATGGTTGAGAGGCCCCCTCCAACCAACGCCTCCACTCCTGCAACGCCATGACGACGGCCAGCAGGTCCCGATTTCCCACGTCATAATTTATCTCCGCTGGAGACAGACGACGACTGAAGAAAGCGCAGGGGTGTAGTTTCTGGTCCAAAGCAGAGCGTTGAGAGAGGACCGCCCCTACCCCAGTATCAGAGGCGTCCACCTCCACAATGAATTGGCGGCTGGGATCAGGGTGGGAAAGGATGGGAGCAGTGGTGAACAGTTCTTTGAGCTGGTTAAAAGCTGTGTCAGCCTCGTTGGACCAGGTGAATGTTAGTTGCGGGGTAGTGAGTCGGGTGAGTGGTTCAGCCACCTTACTGTAGTTCCTTATGAATCGCCTATAGAAATTGGCGAATCCTAGAAACCGCTGTAGCTGCTTCCGTGTGGAAGGTGTGGGCCAGTCTCTCACCGCGCTGATCTTGGCTGGGTCTGGTGATAATTTCCCCTGGTCCACAATAAACCCCAGGAAGGGAACGGAAGAGGCGTGGAACATGCATTTCTCTGCTTTAGCATAAAGTTTATTTTCCAATAGTCTCTGCAGTACAAGACGGACATGCTGGACATGTTCCTCTTCGGTCTCTGAGATCAGGATGTCATCGAGATAGACTAAGAGGAACTTGTCCAGCATGTCCCGTAGCACGTCGTTCACCAGGTGCTGAAAGACCGCCGGGGCGTTGGTCAGTCCGAAGGGCATCACCAAGTATTCGTAATGACCTACCGGGGTGTTGAACGCCGTCTTCCACTCATCGCCCTCTCGTATGCGGACCAGGTGGTAGGCGTTGCGAAGATCGAGCTTGGTGAAGAACTGGGCCTTGCAGAGCAGTCTAAAGGCAGCGTCCAGGAGTGGAAGAGCGTACTTATTATGTGCGGTGATGTCATTGAGGCCACGGTAGTCGATGCAGGGTCTTAGATTTCCATCTTTCTTCTGAACGAAGAAGAACCCTGCACCGACGGGAGAGGAAGAAGGGCGTATGAGTCCTGCGGCCAGCGACTGGTTCACATATTCCTCCATGCTGCTACGTTCGGTCCGGGACAGGTTGTACATCCGACTGGAGGGAAGAGAAGCACCAGGAAGGAGGTCGATCCCACAGTTGTACGGCCGATGAGGTGGAAGAGAAAGAGCCAGTTCTTTGAAAAGACCTCACCGAGATCGTGGTAGACCTTAGGAATGGAGGACAGGTCTGGAGGTTTCGGTGTGGTGGAAGGAACCATGGCGGAGGCAGGCATGGCAGAGTGGAGACAGCGGGAATGACAGGCGACGCTCCAGCCAGAGAGTTGCCCCGTTGCCCAATCGAATCTGGGGTTGTGGAGGGGGTCATACCTATGTTCCCCGGGTCCTATGTTCCCCGTTTTTCCCAAAAAAGGTCCACTTTGTATGTGACAGGGGAACATCCCTTGTGGAGAGCCAGCCATGGAAGACCCAGAACAACAGGCGCCGAAGAGGATCTTCTTGGGCTCTTGGATAGGAATAGTGGGAATCCCAGCCTGGTTAGCGACTTGTAGGTCGATAAAGCAGTCATCGGCACCGGAATCGACCAGACAGGAGAGGGATACTGACTGCTGCGACCACCGGATCTTGCCAGGGAGGGAGATTCGTTTATGAGGTGGACAGGAACTTGCTCTGCCTGCCAACACTCCTGCGTGTGTTGACGGGCTTAGTCTTTTGGCCAAAGAGGACAGGAACTCCGTTGGTGATTCAACCCCCCACAGTACAGGCATGCTCCACTCTTGAGTCTCAGGGTCCTCTCCGTAGGAGTGAGCTGCGCCGGACCCAGCTGCATGGGTTCGTGAGGATCAGAGAGAGATAGAGAGAGAGAAGAGGAAGTGTGAGGAAGAGCCAATGACGTGGTTGGTGTTAGCGGTGGCGTGCTAGCTACACGGCACGAAGTGACTGTTCTTTCACGGCGTCTCTCACGGAGGCGATTATCGAGTTGGATGGATAAAGAAATGAGAGAGTCGAGATCAGATTAATTATTACGTGTAGCTAGCTCGTCCCTGAGTTCCCCATTTAAATTCTTAATAAACATTGCTCTAAGAGCAGAATCGTTCCAGCCACTTTCCACGGCATGAATTCGGAACTGAATGGAGAAGTCTGCGACTGAAGAATTACCCTGGGTGGTGTTACGCAACAGTGTGGCTATGTCGGAATCCATAAGTGAGTGATCAAAAACCTTGCGGAGTTCGGCGGTGAAAGAGGCATAGGTGACGGAAGACGGAGAAGTGCTACAAAGCGTGGCTGTCGCCCATTGAGCTGCTCTACCAGACAGCAGGTTGATAATAAACGCGATTCTGGCCCTATCGGTAGGGTATGTGAGTGGTTGTAAATCAAAAACCCAATAGAAAACCCGCACATCTACCTATTTCTCCGGAGAATCGCTCCGGAATGGGGATGAAAGGTTCCCGTGGCAGAGACGAAGGAGCTGCTAACCCGGAACTACAAGGAGCAGCGTCCCTCCTCGTGTTAGCGGAGGAGGAAGTAGCTGCGGCCTCTGGTTGGCTAGCTTGCGGATTGAATTCATTATTCAATCCGCAAGCTAGCAACCATTCAATCCGCAAGCTAGCAACCATGAATTCATTATTTCGGTGAGTTTGTTACTGTAAGTATGTTGGAATGTCTTGAAATTGTACTCAGTCATAGTCAACGACGCCCTGAACAAGAATCCATTGAAAATATTTGCATATCTCTTAAGGAATATTTTTAATGAATTTTTGAAAATGAGGAAAGCAATCCATGCACTTAGGCAGTGACTTAACTTTTTCGTCCAAAAAGACCCCAAAAGTATCTTGTAATGTCTTGAAATTGTACACAGTCATAGTCAAGCATGCCCTGAAGAAGAATCCGTTGAATATATTTGCATATCTCTTGAAGAATATTTTTAATGAACTTTTGAAAATCTGGGAAGCGATCCATACACTTGGACATTCCAAGTATGTTGGAATGTCTTGAAATTGTACTCAGTCATAGTCAACGACGCCCTGAACCAGAATCCATTGAAAATATTTGCATATCGCTTAATGAATATTTTTAATTAATTTTTGAAAATCAGGAAAGCGATCCAAGCACTTAGGCAGTGACTTAACTTTTTGTCAAAAAAGACCCCAAAAATATCTTGGAATGTCTTGAAATTGTACACAGTCATAGTCAAGCATGCCCTGAACAAGATTCTGTTGAAAATATTTGCATATCTCTTGAAGAATATTTTAAATGAATTTTTGAAAATCCGGAAAGCGATCCATGCACTTGGACATTCCAAGTATGTTGGAATGTCTTGAAATTGTACTCAGTCATAGTTAACGACACCCTGAACAAGAATCCATTGAAAATATTTGCATATCTCTTAAGGAATATTTTTAATGAATTTTTGAAAATGAGGAAAGTCTGTGCACTTAGGCAGTGACTTAACTTTTTATTCAAAAAAGACCCCAAAAGTATCTTGGAATGTCTTGAAATTGTACACAGTCATAGTCAAGCATGCCCTGAACAAGATTCTGTTGAAAATATTTGCATATCTCTTGAAGAATATTTTTAATGAACTTTTGAAAATCAGGAAAGCGATCAATGCACTTGGACATTCCAAGTATGTTGGAATGTCTTGAAATTGTACTCAGTCATAGTCAACGACGCGATGAACAAGAATCCATTGAAAATAATTGCATATCTCTTAAGGAATATTTTTAATGAATTTTTGAAAATGAGGAAAGTCTGTGCACTTAGGCAGTGACTTAACTTTTTATTCAAAAAAGACCCCAAAAGTATCTTGGAATGTCTTGAAATTGTACACAGTCATAGTCAAGCATGCCCTGAACAAGAATCCGTTGAATATATTTGCATATCTCTTGAAGAATATTTTTAATGAACTTTTGAAAATCAGGAAAGCGATCCATGCACTTGGACATCCAAGTATGTTGGAATGTCTTTAAATTGTACTCAGTCATAGTCAACGACGCCCTGAACAAGAATCCGTTGAAAATATTTGCATATCGCTTAAGGAATATTTTTAATGAATTTTTGAAAATCAGGAAAGCGATCCATGCACTTAGGCAGTGACTTAACTTTTTCGTCAAATAAGACCCCAAAAGTATCTTGGAATGTCTTGGAATTGTACACAGTCATAGTCAAGCATGCCCTGAACAAGAATCCGTTGAATATATTTGCATATCTCTTGAAGAATATTTTTAATGAATTTTTGAAAATCCGGAAAGCGATCCATGCACTTGGACATTCCAAGTATGTTGGAATGTCTTGAAATTGTACTCAGTCATAGTCAACGACGCCCTGAACAAGAATCCATTGAAAATATTTGCATATCTCTTAAGGAATATTTTTAATGAATTTTTGAAAATGAGGAAAGTCTGTGCACTTAGGCAGTGACTTAACTTTTTATTCAAAAAAGACCCCAAAAGTATCTTGGAATGTCTTGAAATTGTACACAGTCATAGTCAAGCATGCCCTGAAGAAGAATCCGTTGAATAAATTTGTTTTTCTATGGAAGAATATTTTTAATGAATTTTTGAAAATCCGGGAAGCGATCCATGCGCTTGGACATTCCAAGTATGTTGGAATGTCTTGAAATTGTACTCAGTCATAGTCAACGACGCCATGAACAAGAATCCGTTGAAAATATTTGCATATCGCTTAAGGAATATTTTTAATGAATTTTTGAAAATCAGGAAAGTCTGTGCACTTAGGCAGTGACTTAACTTTTTATTCAAAAAAGACCCCAAAAGTATCTTGGAATGTCTTGAAATTGTACACAGTCATAGTCAAGCATGCCCTGAAGAAGAATCCGTTGAATAAATTTGTTTTTCTATGGAAGAATATTTTTAATGAATTTTTGAAAATCCGGGAAGCGATCCATGCGCTTGGACATTCCAAGTATGTTGGAATGTCTTGAAATTGTACTCAGTCATAGTCAACGACGCCATGAACAAGAATCCGTTGAAAATATTTGCATATCGCTTAAGGAATATTTTTAATGAATTTTTGAAAATCAGGAAAGTCTGTGCACTTAGGCAGTGACTTAACTTTTTCGTCCAAAAAGACCCCAAAAATATCTTGGAATGTCTTGAAATTGTACACAGTCATAGTCAAGCATGCCCTGAACAAGATTCTGTGTAAAATATTTGCATATCTCTTGAAGAATATTTTTAATGAATTTTTGAAAATCAGGAAAGCGATCCATGCACTTGGACATTCCAAGTATGTTGGAATGTCTTGAAATTGTATTCAGTCATAGTCAACGACGGCCTGAACAAGAATTCGTTGAAAATATTTGTATATCGCTTAAGGAATATTTTTAATGAATTTTTGAAAATCAGGAAAGCGATCCATGCACTTAGGCAGTGACTTAACTTTTTCGTCCAAAAAGACCCCAAAAGTATCTTGGAATGTCTTGAAATTGTACACAGTCATAGTCAAGCATGCCCTGAAGAAGAATCCGTTGAATGTATTTCCTCATCTATTGAAGAATATTTTTAATGAACTTTTGAAAATCTGGAAAGCGATCCATGCACTTGGACATTCCAAGTATGTTGGAATGTCTTGAAATTGTACTCAGTCATAGTCAACGACGCCCTGAACAAGAATTCGTTGAAAATATTTGCATATCGCTTAAGGAATATTTTTAATGAATTTTTGAAAATCAGGAAAGCGATCCATGCACTCAGGCAGTGACTTAACTTTTTATTCAAACAAGACCCCAAAAGTATCTTGGAATGTCTTGAAATTGTACACAGTCATAGTCAAGCATGCCCTGAAGAAGTATCCGTTGAATATATTTGCTTATCTATTAAAGAATATTTTTAATGAGTTTTTGAAAATCCGGGAAGCGATCCATGCACTTGGACATTCCAAGTATGTTGGAATGTCTTGAAATTGTACTCAGTCATAGTCAACGACGCCCTGAACAAGAATTCGTTGAAAATATTTGCATATCGCTTAAGGAATATTTTTAATGAATTTTTGAAAATCAGGAAAGCGATCCATGCACTTAGGCAGTGACTCAACTTTTTCGTCCAAAAAGACCCCAAAAGTATCTTGGAATGTCTTGAAATTGTACACAGTCACAGTCAAGCATGCCCTGAAGAAGAATCCGTTGAATGTATTTCCTCATCTATTGAAGAATATTTTTAATGAATTTTTGAAAATCCAGGAAGCGATCCATGCACTTGGACATTCCAAGTATGTTGGAATGTCTTGAAATTGTACTCAGTCATAGTCAACGACGCCCTGAACAAGAATCCATTGAAAATATTTGCATATCTCTTAAGGAATATTTTTTAATGAATTTTTGAAAATGAGGAAAGTCTGTGCACTTAGGCAGTGACTTAACTTTTTATTCAAAAAAGACCCCAAAAGTATCTTGGAATATCTTGAAATTGTACACAGTCATAGTCAAGCATGCCCTGAACAAGATATTGTTGAAAATATTTGCATATCTCTTGAAGAATATTTTTAATGAACTTTTGAAAATCAGGAAAGCGATCCATGCACTTGGACATTCCAAGTATGTTGGAATGTCTTGAAATTGTACTCAGTCATAGTCAACGACGCCCTGAACAAGAATCTGTTGAAAATATTTGCATATCGCTTAAGGAATATTTTTAATGAATTTTTGAAAATCAGGAAAGCGATCCATGCACTTAGGCAGTGACTTAACTTTTTCGTCCAAAAAGACGCCAAAAGTATCTTGGAATGTCTTGAAATTGTACACAGTCATAGTCAAGCATGCCCAGAAGAAGAATCCGTTGAATATATTTGCATATCTCTTGAAGAATATTTTTAATGAATTTTTGAAAATCCGAAAAGCGATCCATGCACTAGGACATTCCAAGTATGTTGGAATGTCATGAAATTGTACTCAGTCATAGTCAACGACGCCCTGAACAAGAATCCATTGAAAATATTTGCATATCTCTTAAGGAATATTTTTAATGAATTTTTGAAAATGAGGAAAGTCTGTGCACTTAGGCAGTGACTTAACTTTTTTATCCAAAAAGACCCCAAAAGTATCTTGGAATGTCTTGAAATTGTACACAGTCATAGTCAACGACGCCCTGAACAAGAACTCGTTGAAAATATTTGCATATCGCTTAAGGAATATTTTTAATGAATTTTTGAAAATCAGGAAAGTCTGTGCACTTAGGCAGTGACTTAACTTTTTCGTCCAAAAAGACACCAAAAGTATCTTGGAATGTCTTGAAATTGTACACAGTCATAGTCAAGCATGCCCTGAAGAAGAATCCGTTGAATATGTTTGCTTATCTATTGAAGAATATTTTTAATGAACTTTTGAAAATCCAGGAAGCGATCCATGCACTTGGACATTCCAAGTATGTTGCAATGTCTTGAAATTGTACTCAGTCATAGTCAACGACGCCCTGAACAAGAATCCATTGAAAATATTTGCATATCTCTTAAGGAATATTTTTAATGAAAGTTTGAAAATGACGAAATTCTGTGCACTTAGGCAGTGACTTAACTTTTTATTCAAAAAAGACCCCAAAAGTATCTTGGAATGTCTTGAAATTGTACACAGTCATATTCAAGCATGCCCAGAAGGAGAACCCGTTGAATATATTTGCATATCTCTTGAAGAATATTTTTAATGAATTTTTGAAAATCAGGAAAGCGATCCATGCACTTGGACATTCCAAGTATGTTGGAATGTCTTGAAATTGTACTAAGTCATAGTCAATGACGCCCTGAACAAGAATCCATTGAAAATATTTGCATATCTCTTAATGAATATTTTTAATGAATTTTTGAAAATGAGGAAAGTCTGTGCACTTAGGCAGTGACTTAACTTTTTATTCAAAAAAGACCCCAGAAGTATCTTGGAATGTCTTGAAATTGTACACAGTCATAGTCAAGCATGCCCTGAACAAGATTCTGTTGAAAATACTTGCATATCTCTTGAAGAATATTTTTAATGAACTTTTGAAAATCAGGAAAGCGATCCATGCACTTGGACATTCCAAGTATGTTGGAATGTCTTGAAATTGTACTCAGTCATAGTCACGACGCCCTGAACAAGAATCCATTGAAAATATTTGCATATCTCTTAAGGAATATTTTTAATGAAGTTTTGAAAATGAGGAAAGTCTGTGCACTTAGGCAGTGACTTAACTTTTTATTCAAAAAAGACCCCAGAAGTATCTTGGAATGTCTTGAAATTGTACACAGTCATAGTCAAGCATGCCTTGAACAAGATTCTGTTGAAAATATTTGCACATCTCTTGAAGAATATTTTTAATGAACTTTTGAAAATCAGGAAAGCGATCCATGCACTTGGACATTCCAAGTATGTTGGAATGTCTTGAAATTGTACTCAGTCATAGTCAACGACGCCCTGAACAAGAATCCGTTGAAAATATTTGCATATCGCTTAAGGAATATTTTTAATGAATTTTTGAAAATCAGGAAAGCGATCCATGCACTTGGACATTCCAAGTATGTTGGAATGTCTTGAAATTGTACTCAGTCATAGTCAATGACGCCCTGAACAATAATCCGTTGAAAATATTTGCATATCGCTTAAGGAATATTTTTAATGAATTTTTGAAAATGAGGAAAGTCTGTGCACTTAGGCAGTGACTTAACTTTTTATTCAAAAAAGACCCCAAAAGTATCTTGGAATGTCTTGAAATTGTACAGAGTCATATTCAAGCATGCCCAGAAGGAGAACCCGTTGAATATATTTGCATATCTCTTGAAGAATATTTTTAATGAATTTTTGAAAATCCGAAAAGCGATCCATGCACTAGGACATTCCAAGTATGTTGGAATGTCATGAAATTGTACTCAGTCATAGTCAACGACGCCCTGAACAAGAATCCATTTAAAATATTTGCATATCTCTTAAGGAATATTTTTAATGAACTTTTGAAAATCAGGAAAGCGATCCATGCACTTAGGCAGTGACTCAACTTTTTCGTCCAAAAAGACCCCAAAAGTATCTTGGAATGTATTGAAATTGTACACAGTCATAGTCAAGCATGCCCTGAAGAAGAATCCGTTGAATATATTTGCATATCTCTTGAAGAATATTTTTAATGAGTTTTTGAAAATCCGGAAAGCGATCCATGCACTTGGAAATTCCAAGTATGTTGGAATGTCTTGAAATTGTACTCAGTCATAGTCAACGACATCCTGAACAAGAATCCATTGAAAATATTTGCATATCTCTTAAGGAATATTTTTAATGAATTTTTGAAAATGAGGAAAGTCTGTGCACTGAGGCAGTGACTTAACTTTTTATTCAAAAAAGACCCCTAAAGTATCTTGGAATGTCTTGAAATTGTACACAGTCATAGTCAAGCATGCCCTGAAGAAGAATCAGTTGAAAATATTTGCATATCGCTTAAAGAATATTTTTAATGAATTTTTGAAAATCAGGAAAGCGATCCATGCACTTAGGCAGTGACTTAACTTTTTCGTCCAAAAATACCCCAAAAGTATCTTGGAATGTCTTGAAATTGTACACAGTCATAGTCAAGCATGCCCTGAAGAAGAATCCGTTGAATATATTTGCATATCTCTTGAAGAATATTTTTAATACATTTTTGAAAATCTGGAAAGCGATCCATGCACTTGGACATTCCAAGTATGTTGGAATGTCTTGAAATTGTACTCAGTCATAGTCAACGACGCCCTGAACAAGAATCCGCTGAATTTATTTGCATATCTCTTGAAGAATATTTTTAATGAACTTTTGAAAATCAGGAAAGCGATCCATGCACTATGACTGAGTTTAATTTCAAGACATTCCAACATACTTGGAATGTCTTGAAATTGTACTCAGTCATAGTCAACAACGCCCTGAACAAGAATCCATTGAAAATATTTGCATATCGCTTAAGGAATATTTTTAATGAAATTTTGAAAATCAGGAAAGCAATCCATGCACTTAGGCAGTGACTTAACTTTTTCGTCCAAAAAGACCCCAAAAGTATTTTGGAATGTCTTGAAATTGTACACAGTCATAGTCAAGCATGCCCTGAACAAGATTCTGTTGAAAATATTTGCATATCTGTTGAAGAATATTTTTAATGAACTTTTGAAAATCAGGAAAGCCACACATGCACTTGGACATTCCAAGTATGTTGGAATGTCTTGAAATTGTACTCAGTCATTGTCAACATGCCCTGAACAAGAATCCGCTGAATATATTTGCATATCTCTTGAAGAATATTTTTAATGAACTTTTGAAAATCAGGAAAGCCATCCATGCACTTGGACATTCCAAGTATGTTGGAATGTCTTGAAATTGTACTCAGTCATAGTCAACGACGCCCTGAACAAGAATCCGTTGAAAATATTTGCATATCGCTTAAGGAATATTTTTAATGAATTTTTGAAAATCAGGAAAGCGATCCATGCACTTAGGCAGTGACTTAACTTTTTCGTCCAAAAAGACCCCAAAAGTATCTTGGAATGTCTTGAAATTGTACACAGTCATAGTCAAGCATGCCCTGAACAAGAATCCGTTGAATATATTTGCATATCTCTTGAAGAATATTTTTAATGAACTTTTGAACATCAGGATAAGCGATCCATGCACTTGGACATTCCAAGTATGTTGGAATGTCTTGAAATTGTACTCAGTCATAGTCAAGCATGCCCTGAACAAGAATCAGTTTAAAATATTTGCATATCGCTTAAGGAATATTTTTAATGAATTTTTAAAAAATCAGGAAAGCAATCCATGCACTAAGGCAGTGACTTAACTTTTTTGTCAAAAAAGACCCCAAAAGTATCTTGGAATGTCATGAAATTTTACACAGTCATAGTCAAGCATGCCCTGAAGAAGAATCCGTTGAATATATTTGCATATCTCTTGAAGAATATTTTTAATGAATTTTTGAAAATACCGGAAAGCGATCCATGCACTTGGACATTCCAAGTATGTTGGAATGTCTTGAAATTGTACTCAGTCATAGTCAACGACGCCCTGAACAAGAATCCATTGAAAATATTTGCATATCTCTCAAGAAATATTTTTAATGAACTTTTGAGAATGAGGAAAGTCTGTGCACTTAGGCAGTGACTTAGCTTTTTATTCAAAAAAGACCCCAAAAGTATCTTGGAATGTCTTGAAATTGTACACAGTCATAGTCAAGCATGCCCTGAACAAGAATCCGTTGAATATATTTGCATATCTCTTGAAGAATATTTTTAATGAACTTTTGAAAATCTGGAAAGCGATCCATGCACTTGGACATTCCAAGTATGTTGGAATGTCTTGAAATTGTACTCAGTCATAGTCAACGACGCCCTGAACAAGAATCCATTGAAAATATTTGCATATCTCTCAAGAAATATTTTTAATGAATTTTTGAGAATGAGGAAAGTCTGTGCACTTAGGCAGTGACTTAACTTTTTATTCAAAAAAGACCCCAAAAGTATCTTGGAATGTCTTGAAATTGTACACAGTCATAGTCAAGCATGCCCTGAAGAAGAATCCGTTGAATATATTTGCATATCTCTTGAAGAATATATTTAATGAACTTTTGAAAATCAGAAAATCGATCCATGCACTTGGACATGTGACGACCGATTAACGTGCCTTGTGCAGTGAGTGCTTGTCTAAATGAATCAAAGTCCGCCGGGTCCATGTTTGGTCAGATCGTTATGTTATGATTACTATGGAAGTGGACCCGAAAGCAGACTGAGACGGTAAGTATATGTGAAAACATTAATATTTATTTACAAAAAAACAATAACAAAAAGCGACTTCCTAAAAAGGCGGAAGTGAACGGGAGAGAGAGAAGGAGAGAGAGAAGTGAGAGTGCAGCTGCGGCAGGTTTGGCTCGGCGATCTGGCGACGTTCCTGCACGGAACAAACTCACTGGGAGCTAAAGTCAGCAGAGGAGATTCCCAGGAGAATAGGGAAGGCAGACAACGACCAGTGGCTCTCGGAGGTGCAGGAGACGTGGCGACCTGGAGCGAGGAGAGACGAGTGAGTATCCAGCGGAAGGTAAGTTTAAAGCGACAGCATCTAGCGTGTGACATTACCAACTGAGAATGAACAACGATCTGACGCCGGTGAAGAGGAACGGCTCCGCTTATAAGTCTTCCTGATTGCTGAATAGGAGCAGGTGAGGCGGAGCTGCGCAGGTGTAGTCAATCACCGGCGTCTTGAGAGAAAGTAGGTCAACCACGCCCCCTGCAGAGAGAGAAGGAGGAAGAGCACGCAGCAGCAGCAGACACAACAATAATAATACTAATAATAAATAATAGTAAGGAAGGTGCAGGTGAGATCGTGACACATAAAATATTACCATAAATATATTACATATAAATATATTGGGTGAGTGGTGGTAATTTGCCACGATGTCTCACTCACTCTAAGGTTTTGTCAGGAGTTGGCAGCCCTGCTATATAACATTGTAAAAGGGGAGGCAAAAATGAAGGACAGTTCTGTCAAATATCAGTATCTAGTCAACGGCTAATGTTACCATAAATGATTATACATCTTGATCTTTACTGAAAGAACAGAATTGTGTGTCTTAGAGCCACTCATTTATGATAAAACGCTCGCTCCCCGATTGTTGCTGACGGAGTTACATGTCAACCGCTCTGGCAACCTCGACTCTTGAAGGGAGGGATGGAGTGGGAGGCGGATACGACTCGCTGCAGTGTTTTGATTTTGAGTGTAGTAACCGTTTTTGGCCACATTGTTACAGATGGCGCCTTTAAATGTAACTTTGCGTTGAAAGGTGCTATTTAAATAGACTTAATTATTCTTTACAAAGACTTTTAGTCTACTTTTACTAACTGTAAAATGAACTTACCTGCACAGAATTGCTAAAACATGATTACTCATGTTATGGTTGCATGAAGCCTCTCCTTTGGACCTTCCCTTGCTTCTTTTGACCCTTGCACCATCTACAATACCTCACTCCTGAATTTAGACAGACACTGGAGAAGGAGAAGGTGAAAAAGCTTGATAAATGTAAGTCTGGATTCAAGGTGCTTTGTCTGAATTGCAGAAATAGTTGGACTGACGGATAAAGATTATGTCCCAGATATTGATGATCTCACTGACCCTGTACATACTCATATTTCATTTTTTTAAGAACATCGTTATTCCCAGTAGGCACATGCATGAAACATGTGTTGGAGAGAAAACAGGAGAGCTGAAAGTAAAACGGCCAAGAAACAATATAAAACCAAGGTAGAGGTAAATGTGTCAGCAATTAAAAGCTAGTATAAAAGGGACTGATGGGTAATGACTGACTTGACGTGCAAACGTGAAAACATGCCAGTTTGTTCACAGACAAAAGAGCAGCAAAGAACCAGCTGAAGCATTAAGTCACTTTTTATTTATGATATGATATCAGGGCTCAGGGAAATATGCAAAGAGTCTGTTGGCCATTTAAAGTCAAACCAGATGTGGCGCTAATATTGAAGAAAAATAAGCCAAATTAAAGCTGAAAGCACAGAGGAGACGTTTGCCTTCAAGTCCTTTCTGCCAGGAAGACTTTACAAATATACAAGGTCCAGTCTCTTTGCAACAGTAACTATGGTTACTGTTACTGAACCAAGACAAAGACCACGCTGTCACAATGCACTATTGGTGCCAAATAAGTGTTTTCTTTCTTTGTCAAAATAGTTTTTCCTTAATTTTTGAAAAAAAGAGGTTTATGTTTGGACATTCTTGCAGTTCTTCGTATACACGTTCTCAGTTTGAAAAACATAACGTTTTCATTGTTGTTTATGTAACTGAAGTTTCTTAACAATAAAAAAACATCCTGGTTGTAGTGTAACATTTTCTGCATGTTCTCATGTTCCCCGGTCGAAATTTTTCCTAGTTTCCAGGGAAACATGTTCCTTGTTCCATCTTTTTCCATTTGCATTAATAAAAATCAGTTGAAGTGAACGTGTTTGATTATTTAATGAAAAATCTTTACATCCACTGTATTAAAAATAAATCGTATACATTAAGAGGTATGAATATAGAGATTATTAACTAAAAGCATTCAGTTTCATGTTTGTATACAAACATGATAGGGTTATGTATATATATATATATATATATATAAATAAATATACATACACACATTTATATATATATAAGGTTGATTAATCTAGTACTTGTTTGGGACAACATGCCATAAAATGTTGACCAGTTTCCAAACCTGGAGATGATGACATTTTCTTCATTGTCTTATTTTATCCAAACAAAACAATATATAATATTAATGTTTTTTTTTTATATATATTGAGCAGAGAAACATGAAAATATTCCAATTTAAGAAGCTGAAAAATCAGAGAAGTTGTTTTAATTATTAAAAAAAAAAATGTTGGTAATTAATTTATGAGACACACTCTAATATGAAATAACTGGAGAATTAACTCCTTGCTGTAAATATAAACACAGTTCCTCTGTTACCACCATTTTATTTTTCAAACAACATAGAGGGCATTACACAAAAACCATTGTTTTCTCATGGTCTTCTTCAAATATTTACACAAAACTTTGTGGAGAGACAGAAGAAAGAAACACATTCTTTGGGTCTGACCATGCAAAACAATAAATAATGTTCCTGACAGGGCCTTGCATGGTTCTTTCAAAAGCAAAAGGATTGGAGTTGACTGTACATAAACATAAAGCTGCTCTGGTCCACACACTCAACGTGCCTCAATGTAAGACGATACAGACAACAAGACAAGCGGTGACCGGTCAGGTGCATCAGGTGCTACAGTACATTATGCACTCACCCAGCTGAGAGGCAAACCACACAGCTCCCATATTTAAAGCAAACAGTCAAACCAGGATAAACACCGAAAATAAAAAAGTGACATGGGCAACAGTTTTTCAGTTAAAAGCTCAGGACTTTGTCAGACCTGGTACTAACATCCATCCTCATGGATTAAAATGTGTCCTGGCTGCATCGACATCGACTCTGGCTTCCCTCACCCCTTTATTCAAATCATGGCAGCCACAAAAATCCCGAGTCCCATGTTAAAGCCTCAAATCAGCTCCATGTTGAGGTTTTGCACCCTAAATTAACAGGTGTCACCAGACTCTTAATGGATCACACTGGTGTGTCCACTCATAGGTGCCATACTTACCTATTTTCCTCTAAATGGGAGGGAAAATGACTTCATTGTCTTTTAAACACAAGCTGAAACTAACGTTTAAGACCATTAACTCCACAGGAAAATGTTTTCTGATGCAATAAATCAAGGACAAGTAGTGTAGAAGATCAATAACCAAATAGCCTTCCATTCAACAAGCGGAGTCACCCCCTGCTGGTTATTCAATACACTCTTACCTCCAGGTTGGCCTCAACCAGAAAACCAGAATAATACATATACTTTTAATTAAAATACAAAGTGACGTCATGAACGTTTGCAAGAATAAATTTGTGTTTGAAATAGGACTGAATGATTTTTAATAAATATCTCATAGCGTTTATTTTGACAGTAATTAGGATTGCGATATGATTCGAGATATCAGAGGGAATGGTCATTTTTACACCATTATTCTCATTATCATTCGAAAAACATGTTTAAAATGATAACTAAGATAGATCTGTGACAGACAGATGTTCCCTTTAGTCTGAAGAATTAATCTGTATAGACAATAATTCATCTAACATGACATATCGACTTTCACAAATATTATGCCTCCTGCGACTTTCAAAGGTATTGCGGTTTCAATAAAATTATGATTAATTGTTCAGCACTAGTTTAGACGAGTTTGACTGTACAGCTGGGTTGATGCCAGCTGAAGAGGCGGACTCTAATCTGTGCTGAGGATGGATTGTATTCTTGCAGATCAGGAATGTGGTCACACGACACCTAAAATCTCCCACAGTGTTTTTGGATGTGGACGCATTCAGGACAGACTGCTCAGACCTGTTCTTTGTGATCAGACCACTCAGGACTAATGCTGGGTCCATCCATCCATCCTTGCCTCGTCTACTGCTTAAATGTAATGGGTGGAAGGGAATTGGGCTTGTAACTGAGGTTGCATGTTCAAATCCTGGAACAGGTCAAGGGTTGGTGTGCCCCTGAGCAAGATACACACACACGCACACACACACACTGGTTTCCATGACTTCAGAGGACATTGCATTGACTAACCATAATTACTTAACCCTAACCTAAACCTTACCCTGACCTCAGCCTAACTTTAAAACATGTATTCACCTTAAAATGTAGTAATATGTTATGTATTGATTTTTGTCTCCAGAAGGAAGACAACAAGGTTATAATAGTTTTGGATTTTTGAAATGTGGGAATTTCATTAGATTTTTTTTATTTTTTTTAATTAGTTCATTTTAATTATTTTTTAGAGCAGGTTTGCTAGTTTTTCTTTTTTGTAAATGCTTTTTTGGTTTAGTTTTTATTAGTTTGAGTGTTAGTATTAGAGTATTTGTCAGGTGCAAGATTCAAAAGGGTGATAATATGTATTGTTTCTCAAATACATCCTTTTTAAATGGACTCACACGTCATATGAACCCAAAAGGATTATGAATGAAATTAATTTACAAAGACGAAAACTAAGCACATTTTCTCTACAATATTAGTTGGTTTTGCAAACACACAATTCAGTTTCAGTTATTTTATTTATTTTGGGAACTTTTATTTTAAATTTTTATTTCAGTTAATGGAAATGTTTTTTCAATTTTAGTTTTTCGTTATTTCGTTAGTTTTCATAAACTATAATAACCTTGGAAGACAAGTCTCCATAATGTGACTGTGTAAACAGATTTAGGTCATAAGGAAAACCAGGTACACGCGCACACGCACACACGCACACACACACACACACACACACACACACACACACACACACACACACACACACACACACACACACACACACACACACACACACACACACACACACACACACACACACCATTTACCAAGTAAGTAAGTTCTACTTAGGACAGGTGTTAGTACCAGGTCTGAATGTTTTTGATATTTTTATGGAGCTTTTCCTTTATACAGTTCTAGCACGGCTCAGCTTGGCTCATCTCTAATCTTTTTTTTTTTTAGCTTTTCCATTAACAATAGTATCTGAAACCTGACACCTTTTGACACAAGAGTCAAACCCACCAAAAACAGCAATAAACTGTGTATAAAAATGACATCACGGCAGTTTCGGGCAGCCGTGCTATGACGATCCCGCCCATGTTGAGTCGGTGCTATGTAGTGTCAGATACCAAAGCTGAGTAGAGCCGAGTAGGGCTATAAGAGCATAATGGAAGAGCGCCTTTAGATTACACACAAGAGCTGCAGCATCCTGTAAGGATGACGCACTGTACAGGGGGGAAAAAAAGGCTGTGTGTGTTTTTGAATGTGGCTGTGTGACGTTTCCAGTCACAGCGAGCGGGACGTCACAAAAGTACAGTTCTCAGTCCGTTCACACCCTCAACAAGGCGAGACAGTGTGCAGATGTGCTGATCCTCTGAGTCCATCTCAAGGCTGCCCCCCCCCCCCTCCCCACACACACACACACACACACACACACACACACACACACACACACACACACACACACACACACACACACACACACACACACACACACACACACACACACACACTCTCCCTCCCTCTGCTACATCAGCTATCATGTGGCTCAGGGGATAATCTGTGGCTCCCAGGTCTGGCTAGCCATCTGGGGGCGACACTGGGAGATGACAAGAGGTCCTGTCAAGGCCTGACTGTCCAGACAGAGGCCGCTGACCATGTGCTGCAGGGCTGGACCTTTTGGCTTCCACTTCTGCAGAGAGAGAAAGACAAAAACAAAGAAAGAGAGGGTGATTAATATCTAAGTGAATGCCCTGACAATGTCGTAAACGATGTGTATGAGACCAGCTGGTTTGTGTTAGTGGTGAGCAATGGACTGAGTCAGACCTGGATTACAGTAATCACATGAATGATTGATCCGCTGCTCTCACAGTGGAAAAATCATCCAACGGCCTGATGCACTTCAGGGCAGCCTGCCATCACACAACAGACAGTAACTATTTGTACCTGCTGATAAAATGTTGCTGTGGTGGAAATCAAAAGAATGTCTTTTTAACTTTTAAATATCAAATATATATTTGTATACAACATATTATATTCTGTATTTTATTATGTTGTTATTTTGTATGTTTATTCTGCATTATTTATTTATTCGTTGTATTTAACCCTTTAACACCTCAGTCCTAAAACGTCTGTCTGGAATTTTTTGCTTATTTTAACCATAAAAGGGCCAGAAAATGACCTGTGACTAAGTGCTTTTGCACATTTTTCCAGAATAACTTTGAATATCTGGCACTTATTTACAATTGCTGCATGTTAAAATAGTGTATTAACAATTTAAAATGAAGAAAAACTAAAAGTTAGTAGTAGTAGTAATACATGAACACCAGATTGTGTGTGATAAATTTGAAATTTGAACAGTATAACACATGTTTAAAATTAAAAAAATATATATTTTTCCCTTTCTGGCGACAAGTACGCTGTTTCAGAAACCGTTGTATTTTTTACGGTTATGCAAAGTGCGCTTGCGTGAACGTGTCGTCGGAGATATGCTTGGTGTTAAAGAGTTAAACATTTGAAAATAAGCTGTGGTGTTCCTCAGGGTTCTATTTTGGGCCTAAACTGTTTATTCTGTATCTGTAAACAACCTTTGCAAAGTGTCAAAATGCATCAATAGTATTTTGTTTGTGGATGATACAAACATTTACACACAAAATATAAAAAAAAGTTTGATTTAAATAAGTTGCCTTTAAATACCAGAAATGTATATCATCTTTGGAAATCATGTTTGGAATAAAAGATAAAGAATGTGGCAACAGAAAGTGTGTAACAAAAAGTTTATGATCATTTACGATCAAGAAGTCTCGATGTTCTTCTTGATCATAATTGTACGGTGGCCCTGAGGTGCAAAACACAAACGCAAACCATAAAACACAAATTTAGTTAATGTTTTTGTGTTTTCTGCTTTTGTGTTAGTGTTTTTTGTTTCGCATTTGTGTTTTTGTGATTTGCGCTTGTGTTTTTGCACCTCAGGGCCACCGTATAAATGTCACAATCAATAGCAATCCTACCCAGGACTAAAGATTTGTTAAACCAGCGCACATTGTATACTTTATATTGTTGTATTATTGTTCCATATACCAACTACTGCATGGAAATACAGGGAAACACATCTTATTAAGAATCAGTTTTTACACTACAAAAAAGAGCAGTAAGAGAGAAATTATAAACATGATCACAGGATCTGATCACATACTCTGGTATATACAGTATACAGTAGAACGTTTATACCACCTGTATTTGAAAAGCAAGGCATTAAACTAAACTAAACTGATGCACTTGGTAACAAGCAAGAACATAGGAAAAATTAATATAGTTTTTTCAGTACCCTTAGACAATTCTCCTCACTTGGAAAAACTTAAAAGTTGGAAAAAAGTTTGTTATGTTACGTATGACGTTTTTTGCTTGTTCTTTGGTATAAGTTTTACAGGAAAATGTTCCATTTTAGTAAATGGAACATTTACTAAACAACAAGTAAATGTGTTTGAACATTTAATGACAAATCGTTTAAAAACATTGTTTTTTCTCATGCATTAAGACACATTTATATGGTGGTTAGAGTATTAAATAGTAGCATTCTGAATCGTTATTAAACCATATATACACGCACATATGCATACGTATAACCCACTATACTGTTTATGAAAGAGAAAATAAACCCTATAACTAGCTAAGTCAGTTAAGAAGGGTACAGACAAAAAGCACTGTGATGTTTAATAATTCTAAATAATAATTACTGATTACACAGTAAGCAGATTTTTGAGCCATACGGAGGCGTATCAAAGTGGGGAGGTGAGTGTAGGGGTTAATCTTAAAAATCCTGCTGAAGGGAGTGTAAACGTGTGAAAATGTACGCAAGTGTTACAATTCAAAGAAGGAAATCAAAGCCACCATTTTGGAAGCTGGATACACCCACCACTATGTGTGTTTGTTTGTTATTTCAGTCTTGAAACAAAGTATTTCATGGCCAAACTTTCAAAAATGAGCAATTATACCAGGATCTAAGGAAAATGTGGATTAAACAGAGAAATGTCTCTCAAAATTAATAAAATGGGTATAACTGTTGATAAAGTGTAGTCTAATTTAATGATAAAACATACCCAACTCTACTTAGGACAGGTGTCATATTCATAGTTACATTAAAGCATTTAGCAGATACTTTTATCCAAAGCAACTTACAATAGAGGAACATGCTTAGAAAGAACTCCACCAGATAGAAGCAGTATACAGTATATGTCACAACTCACTCACCCAAGCAGCCAAAATGAATTCACATGAGATAACATTAGAGTTATGAAGTGATTGAACCTGCTCTTCATCATCATCATCTGTCTCAGTCAGGCTCTTACTGAGGAGCAGATTCAATGAATTCACGTCTTCATTCCAAACATGAAAAGAACCTTTTGGAAAAACTAACGCTCGCTGTTCACATGACTGATAGTGGAAGGAAAAGTCTGAATTCTTCTTTTTGTGAGCTCATGTCATCACCTCACACATTTCTCCAGCTTGTTCAAAATGCTGCTGCGCATCTTTTAACCTTTAGCATATACGAAAGAAAGAGCACATAGCACCCATTTTGGATTTCACTCCACTTTAAAATATTTTATTTGTTTATAAATCTTTAACTTAAACTCAGAGGGGACAGAGTCTTTTCTGTTGCGTGGAACAATATTTCTTTACTTTATTCAGGTTTCTTAAAACATAAAGTCATAGAGGTCTGAAAATCGGTCTTAGACATGCCCCTTCACTTTTAAAACGTATCTCAAAACCCACTCTTTGGCTTTCGCCCTCAATATTGAGATTTTCCGAGACCACCCTTGGGAGCAAGGGCTACCCAGAATGCATTGCGTGTTTTCACATAAGAAAGATTGCGTCGAAAGTAGCGAAGCGAGTGCGATACAAATTAAGTATTTTCTTTGTTAATAGAGATATAAAAATGATGAAAACCATTGTATTATCTTAGTTTAGGCCCATATTATGGATTACTGACGTCATTGTTGCGTAACATTTATTTTTATTTTACGATCTTTTGTCAATAGCCGGCCGGTGCGGACACGCGATCGTTTGCAATGGTTTACTTTTTAATAAGCCGTGGTGTGTGGTAACTGTCAGCTGAATATGTCCGTGGTTGTGGTATTTGTATGAGTATCATCTTATAACTAACTGACAACCTAATAACTTGACTGAAATAATATAATAAATAAATAATCCTGACGTAAATGTGTTCTTCTTCTTCGTTTTTGGAGTTGACAGACTGGACGCAGCTTTCACGTTATTCTGCCCCCCGCAGTCTGAAGACGTATCTGGTTTTAAGGGGTGTCCCATTTCTAAGTGACAAAATAACCCTCAACACTTGGTTTTGAGGACCAGTTAAGATAAGGGTTGAGCTTGTGGGTTAAGATTGAGGGTTAAGATAGGAATTGGAATTGGCCCTTTAACTAAAAACTAAGGGTAAGGGTCTATATATTTTTTGTCTTCTTACCTGTCTGGGCTCTTTTGTATTGCAGGGCTCCATCTTGACCTTTGACCCTGATGTGAAGGAAGAAATGGCCAAGCAGAGGTCCTGCTGTCGGATCAGTGGCTCTATGAGCTCCCATTTCTGCAGAACACATAATACTCATCATCATCATCATCATCATCATTTTAAGGCTCATGTGTGGCTCTTTGTGAACAGAAACAATGAAACATGCTGCATCCTTCATCTGAAAACAAGCTGAGGGAGCATTTGTGTGCATACAGCAGCAGTGCAGGGGCAGGCGGGGAAGACAAGAAGTGTTTATTCCGTCAAATTGCTGAATGAGCATGTCTAAAACTTCTAAAAAATGTTCTTGGACATTTTCTTTGTGTCTTCAGTCAACGCAATGTTGCTGTTGCCTCCATCTGTAATAAGATAAAACAGACCACTTCCTGTATGCAGCATTAGTGTTCATTTTGTCACCTATTTAGTCTTAGAAAAAACAATAAATTATTTCGGATTAGCATTTCAGTCAAATTGTGTTCAACACATCTCAAATATTGATTATATGTTTATAATTACCTGAAACAATACATTTGTTATAATTGGACATACATCTGTACTTTGTTATTAATACTTCTAGTAACTTTCACTGTTAATCCACGACATTTCCCCTAACTATCTTTGTTACTCGTTACTACCAAACAAAATCAGAAGAAGAGTTGGTATTTATGTGGAGCTTTTCTAATCTTGATGAGCTGCTTTACACTACAGGTCTGCCATTCAGCCATTCACACGTCTTTCATATTCATTCACACACTACAACATGGGATTCAGTGTCTTGCTCAAGGACACACATAGACTAGAAGAGCCAGGAACGGAACCCACAAGCTTCCAGTTGAAATACAACTCGCCCTACCAGTTAGCCACCACTGTTCAAGCCTAATAACTCACTTCCTCTCCCGTCTCCTCCCACAATCCAAAAAACACTTCAAATCAGAGATCTCTGCGGGCCACACCCGGTCCCCCAATCAATTTCATGTGGCCGATCACTTATGAACTTATTTCAGTTTTTTTTTTTTAATTAATAGATTCATTTTGCAGCATAAATACATTTATATTGTAAACTTTTTTTATTGTTCCATATCAAAACAAACACTTTAATTTTTTAACCATCGATCCATCCACCGGTTTATCCTCCATTGGAGGGTCGCGAGGGGTGCTGTGCCTATCTCAGCTAACATAGGGCGATAGGCGGGGTACACCCTGGACAGTTCACCAGTCCATCACAGGGTCACATATAGAGACAAACAACCATTCACTCACACACTCTCACACCTACCAATTTAGAGTGACCCATTCACCTAATCCCCATATCGCATGTTTTTGGACTGTGGGAGGAAGCTGGAGAATTGGATTGAGACCCCTGCTCTAAATTGACCATAGGTGTGAGTGTGTGAGTGTAAGAGTGTCTATGAGAGTCTATGGCCGTTTCTCAATACCCAAGTATGCCAGTATGTACTTGCTTCCTTGGAAAGTACATACTTGAGAAGTACGACTGAAGTACATACTTGCCAAGCACGGGAGTACACGAGCACGTTTCTTCAATTGGAACAGTGGTGTACTTCCTTGTTCTACTGTTTGAATGGCGGGTGGCGCGAAGCACTTAAGCCTCATTACCGCCACCTACAGTGTTGATGAATGCACATATAAAATACTTTTAATAAATACATATATTGTTGTTATTTTCACATTTTAAATATTTTATACACTATAAAATGTGTCCATTATATGTAAATACATATACAATGACAGTGCGACTTTAATATAAATCTTAAATTCAAAGTTACAATAAGTCATAAGTCATATCTTATTACACAAACCACATGTTTGGATTCTAAATGGCTAATTTCTTGCCTCAAATGATTTCAAAACTGCGTTCCGGGACACAGACAAAAATTTATTTCAGGTTTAAATTAGTATTTTATCCTGCTATGTTCTGCCGAAATGCATTCTGGGATATATGGCTTTCCCAAGTACGCTCAAGTCACCACCCGATGCATACTTGGTAAAATGGGCGGAGCGAGAACACTTCCGGGTATGAGAACCGTACTCGCTGCTCGCGTTCTTGAGAAATGCAACAGAACTTGGACTGAGGCTGATGACGTTTTCACAAGTATGGGAGTACGCAAGTACGGACAAGTACGCACAAGTATGGATATTGAGAAACGGCCTATGTGTCCCTGTGATGGACTGGTGATCTGTCCAGGATGCTGCCTTTCACCCTCTGTCAGCTGAGACTGGCTCAGCACCCCCCCTGCAACCCTCATTTGGAGGATAAAGCGGTAGAAGATGGATGGATGGAAGAGCCACAGCGTCCAGAGATCTCTGACCTGTGATTGCGGCCTGTTGCCTCCAATGACCCTGCACTCAGCCAGCGTCAGCACGTCGGCCCCGCGAGTCTCCAGACACAAACCACCTTGTTTCATAATACTGGACACAGCTTCCTGTTGAGGAACCCTGAGGGACGAGGAGGAGGGAAAACACAGTTATTTGGAGAGAAGCCACACAGTGGATACAGTATATGTGATATTTTGAGGATTCACTCAGAGATTCTCATCCAAATCAGATATATTTAGATATTTAGATCCCTGCTTCAGAACATCAGGGTTATTTTGCCCCAAAGGGCTGTAAGCTTGTTTTTGTGCCAAATTTTTAAAAAATGTCTGGGAACCAAATTTTTTGACATTTACCAAAGTTCATGTCTAAAAACAGCTTTAGTGAGACAGAAACGTGTCTCCAATCACTTTACATTTCAAATTAACTGATGGTTATAGATTATAGAAAATATGTGTTATTTTAAGTTTTTGTTGGGTTTGTCTTGTTCTTGCCACCTCCAGAACAAGAACACATTTCTCTGTATCACATGACTTAACTGTAATGTGTCAGTTTGGAGTCGTTACCTCAGCTCAGGGTAGATGTTCTCCATGTACCAGCGGAAAGGTTTGCAGTTCAGCTTTCGCCGCAGAGTCAGACGGTCAGTGATGCTGCATGAACAAAAGAAAAGAAAATTAAAGTAAAGAAGAGGGATGCATGGGAGACAAAATGAGAGACAAAGACATGTCAAAGTTCAATCTGTGTAAGAGGATATGGATATCAAATCTGTTGAGGTGACGTTGTTTTATATGTGACAAACGTATAAAACACAAACACACAAAAATATGACGAACAAAGCAGTTGTTTTCGGTGTACTGAATCATTCACCGAATATTGTTAAAAAGATGAGTTCAGTACTTCCTGCATGTCACTGAACTGAAATACGACTGAACGGGTTGTGATTCGGCTCATGATCGCCGGCTTTCAGCAGTGCTGTCATAAACATACCAGACTGCCCTAGTAATATTGATTTTAGACATTTTCTTGCTAAATGTTAGAGATTTCAGGATTTCTGAGTCTTTTTGAACTGATTGTTTAGTTTCATTCTTGTGTTAGGCATCATGCTCATGACTCTTCCACTGACGATACTCTCTGACCTATCAGTGTCCGGCAGTCTGTTGACGTCACATTTTAGTATCAGCTCAGCTCGCTTGGAGGCCGAGCTACAACTGTATTGTTACTTTGGGGTGCAAAACACAAACACATATCACAATACACAAACGCAAAACACAAACGCAAATCACAATACACAAACGCAAATCACATGTCACAGTTTCAACCTGAATAATAACATTTTATTGTCTGTTTAATCATGATCACTAACTCTCCTGTCATTCCACCTGCCACTCCCAGTCACCTGATCTGCTCCACCCCCTTTCACACGCCTGTCCCTCATCAGCTAATCACTCTGCTCTCATATATACCAGCCAGTTCCCCTCTGCCAGAATGTCTAGCATCATCCCTAGTAGTCCAATGTTGTTTTCTCTCTGCTCTTGATATTGCCTGAACCTGCTTCTGACCTGTGGACCTTCCCGTTTTGCCTGCCTCTTATCGGATTTGGTCGCCACGTGGACTGACTTCCTGGTTTGAACTCTGCCTTCCGAATAAATACTGCATTGTTACATCTGAACTGCTCTGTCTCCGTCTGGTGTGTCGTGTGTTTGGGTTCTCGCCTGCCATTTTGTAGAAGTCTGACATCACATTTCACATTTTGTGATTTGCGTTTGTGCTTTTTGTTTTGAGTTTGTGTTTTGTGGTTTGCACCTCAGGACCACTGTAGTGTTGTGGAAAACTGCCATTAGACATCACTGTAAACATGTACATAATCTGATCCTTTAATTTTGCATCAATGTAAACCATGGAGTTGGAAATTCCAATGGGAATGAAGAAGCTTTGCACATTGCGCTAAAGAGGATGACAGTGTAACAGACAAACCTTCCATAGGCCTTGCCCTGGGCCGACGGCCTGGCGGTGTAGTAGTACTGTTTAAACTCGTCCATCCAGACCTCAGCAGTCCGCCGCGTGTTCCTGCACAGACACAGACACACATACACCTGCTCAGAGACTTTAATGACAAAGCTGCTGGCATTCCTGCAGACAAGCCTAATGACACAGGAGCCGTTAGACAACAACCATATCATCAAAACTCTAATTCTAGGTGTGAGGACAAATGTGATGGAATTTTTGGAAACACAGAAACACCGTCTTAAAAGAATGCAATTGTTAAAGTTTGTTTTACACAATATGCTTTATAAGATCACTTTATAAACTGTATGCCAACTGTCAAATGTGGACACAAACTGAAAGTATGAAGCATAAAACCTAAAGGGGTTAACACTAGAGCAATGAAAATGAATTCATATGCTGACATTTTATTGATAAAATAGATTGTTTTGATCCATAAAACGTCCAAAAAAGGTGTAAAATGTTGATTAGAGTTTCCTCAACCTCATCTTCAAATGTGTTGGTTCATTCAAAAATCAAGAGGCCAATAAATCAGAAAAAGTTTAAATATAAATAAGCTAAACATTCAAAGAAAATGCAGTTCATTTAGTAATCAGTTAATAATGAACGGCCAGTGTTGGGGAGTAACGAATTACATGTAACGACTTTACGTAATTTAATTACAAAATGTACGTAATTGTAATCAGTTACATTACTGGGAGAAAATATGTAATTAAATTACAGTTGCTTTTGGAAATTTCAATCAATCATAAAATCGGCTATAAAAGCGCCGCTGTTTCACTATTTAACTCATTTACAGCTGGCGTCACCAAAGTCCAGTGGAGCTGGATCAGAACGGAGCATTTGTACGGAGGGAGAGATCGCGCTGATCCGCTGCCGTTTACTTTCTCTGTGAGCGTGTCCGCCTACAGATGTTCAGCTGCTCAGCGTCAGGAGGTCATTTATTAGGCTACAGCCTGTTTACCTTTATATACAGTCACCACTGAAAGAAGTTAATTTAAATTTAATTTAACTTAATGTGGCCATGAATAAATTAAATGTTTCGCCTGTTATGTGTTGCCCAAACGTTTTCTCACATTTAAAAAGGTCTTTGTACAGAGACAACATGAGATTTGCTTGTAGCTACAGCACCTAAAAACCCACCGTTACCTATTTTCATACGCACACCCAGCCTCGCTTTGAATAAAACACAGACTGGCATTTTATAATTGTGATCAGTGAAATATATGAAAACAATATAAAACACAGTTTAAAACAACAGTTGTTGTTGTTGCTCTAAAGGTTCATATTTAAAAGCAGCTCAATGTAGATCTGTCAGAAATTAAAATCAGCCTCTTGTCATATTTGCAGCAACACTGTTGCTTGAGGCTTTTTTGTATCGCTCATACTCTCTCCATTAAAACAACCTGTTCCTCTTGGCTGAAATCAGCCCATTGTCGCTCCATTTAGTGAGGAAGTGAGCCTCCTTCACAGTACAAAAAAAACTAACAGAAGTTCAGTCTGCTGGAGTCTTTTATTATGTTGTTTTTATATAGTCTTAAGTACTGCTGAAAGGTTTATCACACTATAGGTCTTAAAATGTGAAAATGGTTAACAGTTGAGAGATTTCATTCAAAATTAAGAAAAGTAATCAAAATGTAATCAAATGTAATTAGTTACATTACTTTGAGAAAGTAATTGAAATAATTACACTACTATTACATTTTCAACAGGGTAACTTGTAACCAATTACATTTCCAAAGTAATCTTCTCAACACTGTGAATGGCCTATGACGTAACTATGACAAAATAACTGCTCAACTACAAGAAAACACATAGACTCCATATATTCCTGTTAAAGCTCACATAGAGTGGTCCTGTTACACATATATGTTAGTTATGGAGGTCTACTTACATACATTAACTTGTTTTTATGGTCAAAAACCTCCTCGTTGCTGTAAACGGGCCGATAGAAATCCTCTTTTCTAATGCTGTCCTCAGCCGCGATATTTCAGACATAAATCTCACACACAGAAGACAGAGTGTGTTGTGATTGGCCAGCCAGCGTAGAGCCTTCCCAACTGTCTTGTGATTGGCCAATACTCGGAAGTGACATATTCAGCACACCCGCTCTGGCAGTTTTTAAATTATGTTATATGAAGCAACGGGAGTTACAGTAAGTGAAATGTTCTCTTAACTTCACACTGAACTGTGTTGCAAAAACATGACACTCAGGATTTTAAAGCAGCTGTTAAATGATTATATTTACACTGACTCAGCGACTTTTATTTTACTTACTTACTAAAGATTAGCAGAAGAGTAGGAGGAGTGTTTGTGTTCGGTGTAGAGACAGATGTCAGGGTGTGGAGGACAAATCAACCCACTCACTTTATGTAGGTGAGAGCGTTTCCATCTGGGAAGTCGTACGGATGTCGTTTCCTAAACACGTGACCCACGCGGCTACAGGGAAGAATCTCCAGACTGCCTCCACACATCCACACCCGGAAAGAAAGCTCTGCAGGACGACACACACACGTGGGGTCAGACACATGATCATGTTCTGATGTTCTGTTATAATATTTTTCTAGTAAGAAATAATAAGCTAAAAGCCTCCACAAAATTGCATTTTATTTCTGGTGAGGTCACTTGATAAGTATGTCAATCGAGGAGAAGAAAAGACATAACATATTATGTTGTAGGCAGAATACAGATGAATCATGGGCCCGACACCAGTTCTGGTTCCCCAACCTAATAGGAAGTAACCTGTTTTTGGCAGGAAATAGCTTATTTTTGACAGGAAGTAGCCGGTTTTTGACAAGCCTTAGGTCAGGGGTGTCAAACTCATTTTCACTGAGGGCCACATCAGCATAATGGTTACCCTCAAAGGGCCAGATGTAACTGTCACACAGAATAAATGTAACTAAATGTAACCAAATATAATGTAAAACAAAGGTAACTACTCCGTAACATATTGCTAAATAACTTTCTGTATTTATTACTTATTCATGTCACGAATATTATGCATTATAGATGTAACCCGGTCCGTGATGGTGTTTCTTGACAAACTAACAGTTTTAAAAGTCTGTATCTGGTCAGGGCAGAGCTGCTCACACACCTTCAGCATGTACTGCTTCAAAAACACACCCTCAGAATAAGACTTTGAAGCACGAGTGATTTCTTCAGCCACAATAAAGCTAGATTTCACTGCTGCATGATTTTTGGTTGTGGCTTTTGTGAACACATTCTGCTGCGATCACAGTCTCAATCTCAATCTCACTCGTCACAAGATACACTGCGATCTAGTGGCGGGAAATGTAGTTTATGGCCAACGCAAACCTCAAAGCAGCATAGACCTATTTTAACACAGATTTTTAAGACCAATTAATCACTCACGGGCCACGAGTTTGACACATGTGCCTTAGGCTGTTTTGACAAGAAGTAGCCTGTTCTGACAAGAGGGGGCCACTCATGGCCCGAGGCCAGGACGCCTCCACCCAGGCGCCCACCTAGCCACAAGCCAGTGAGGGGCCCACAGCAGTGAAGCACTATCATAGACCCCCCACCACAGGACACAAGTTAGAGACATCCCAGCCAGCAGCAATCGCAGCCCCAGCGCGGCTGGGCTCCCACTGAGGAAACACTGGAGACACTGAATAAAAACCTACAACTAGTGGATATATGGAATAAAATCATAAAAACTATATAGGCTAAGAATATAAAAAGTTATAAATGAAATAAAATAAAATACTACTAATAAAATAGGTAAAATGCAAATAAAATACCATTAATACAAATGGATAAAATGAACACTCATCAAAATAAATTAAAAATATGTACAAGATTTAAAATACAGGGGTCTAAAATAGAAAAACTGACTAAGAAGGTAAGACTTTAGTTAAAAGGCAGATTAAATAAGTGGGTCTTGAGCCTGCTTTTAAAAATATTAAAATTCTCTCCCTCTCTGGCCCTCAAGTCCTCTGTCAGGCTATTCCACAGACGGGGGCCATAGTGCTGAAAAGATGCCTCACCGTAGGTTTGTGTTATAGCTTTGGGGATTATTAAAAGGTCAGTGCTGGATCTCAGGGTCCGCGAGGGTTCATATGGTAAAAGCAATTCTAAAAGATAAGAAGGTCCAAGACCAGGAAGTAGCCACCCTTTGCGCATACATAGAACAAAACAAATTTCAGGTAGCAACTACTGCAATGCACATTCACTAAAGCTTCTTTCAAATTAAAATGAGCAGCTACAGTGCTGTGAAAAGTATTTGCCCCCTTCCTGATTTCTTATTCTTTAGCATGTTTGACACACTTAAATATTTCAAACCTACATGGACCTATATGTGAAAAAGTAATTACCCCCTAAAACCGTATAACTGGTTGTACCACCGTTAGCAACAACTACAGCAATTAAGCATTTGCAATAACTGGCAATAGGTTTTTAACATGGTGTGAATATGATCTAAAATGTGTGGAGAGCTCACCAAAGTTCTCTCCTCCCCAGATGTCCATGTGAGTGTCGTACTGGCCCAGGTGGTTAAACCAGCTTTTGTCCATGACGAAGATCCCACCGGCGATGACAGGCGTCCTGCACAGAAGAGGAGGAGTTCATTTCATTTTAACATCCCTTCTTTCTTTTTTTACCAAGAACGATAATATTGTTCTAATAATAGTACTTGATTGTTATATTATGTCAATCGAGTGCAATACAACTGGACAATGTAGAAGCGCATATACATTTACTACTGAATATTATTACTACTTTATTGTTTTATTGTGTTTAATAGTATTTTTATTGTTTTTTTTGTGTTTTAATAGCTTTGTTTGTTCATTCTTTGTTTCTTTCCAAGTCACTCATTCCTTGTTTTTTATATTTCCATCCTTTCTCTTTGAACCTGTTCTTTCCTTTCCCCTTCTTTCTGTATTTTCTCTTCCTGTTCTATTATTTCCTTATCTTTCATAAAATGTTTATTTACACCATCAACAACTAAGTTTGTTTTTTCCTCTATCTTGTTTGCTCGTCTGTCTCCTACTCTTTTATTTGCTTCATTGTCCGTTGTAGTTTACATCTGTCTATCTGCTGTATCTTGATGTAGTGATAATGAGGTCACACCTGATTGGCTGTGTGGGGTCACTCCTCGCCATTTTCTGCTCGATGGGAATCTGCTCCCATTTAAAGTGGAGGCTCCAGTCAAACCCTGACAGAGAAAGACAAACAGTTAAAGCTGTACTTTGTAACGTTTCAGTATAAAACAAATGTGTTACATTCAAAATGCCTCTATCAGCTGCATCACTGTTTAACATCAGGACTGATGGAGGGAAAGCGGAAACACAACAGCTACGCGAGTAAAGTGAGATGGCAGTGAACGTTAGGGTAAAGAATTAACCTCAGTTCTCTGAAAAACAAGTTAGGAAGTGGGATACCATTAAGCAAGTTAAGCAAACGGTTGGAATATGGACCTAAAATCGTCCTTTCAGAAAGTTCTCCAGACTCAACTGAAGCATGGTGTAAGGGTGAATTCCAATTCCTTGCTTAACCCTCAATCTCAACCCTCAATCTCAAAATGCGCTCCCTCTAGTGCAAGTGCTGTCCTGATTCTCTGAAAAATTAAGTTGAGGGGCAAGTTTAAGGGCTGTATCGCCCTCAATATTGAGATTTTCCGAGACCACCCTTAGGAGCAAGGGCTACCCAGAATGCATTGCGTGTTTTCACATAAGAAAGATGGCGTCGAAAGCAGCGAAACGAGTGCGATACAAATTAAGTATTTTCTTTGTTAATAGAGATATAAAAATGATGAAAACCATTGTATTATCTTAGTTTAGGCCCATATTGTGGATTACTGACGTCATTGTTGCGTTTGTTTTACCATCTTTTGTCAATAGCCGGCCGACAATCGATCGTTTGCTATGGTTTACTTTTCAATAAGCCGTGGTGTGTGGTAACTGTCAGCTGAATATGTCTGTGGTTGTGGTATTTGTATTAGTATCATCTTATAACTAACTGACAACCTAATAACTTGACTGAAATAAAATAATAAATAAATAATGGTGACGTAAATGTGTTCTTCTTCTTCTTTTTTGGAGTTGACAGACTGGACGCAGCTTTCGCGTTATTCTGCCCCCCACAGTCTGAAGACGTATCTGCATTTAAGGGGTGTCCCATTTCTAAGTGACAAAATAACAATAATAATAATAATAGGAATTGGAATTGGTCCTAAGTCTGAGGTGCTTAGCAACACTTATGTGACAGAAGTTACACACGGGTGCTTTAAATCCAACAGTAATATCCACAACCACTTTGACTGTAAGAAACCAACAACGGTACAGTAATTCGTAGTTCTTGTCACCTCCACGCTATAGCTACGGGAAATTTCCCACTAGCAAATCATTTAGCAGACCTGTAGCTGTGGAGGTGACACAGAAATATAGTAAAATAATTCAGCTGAGAGGCGTGGAATCACTGAAAACACGTCATTTCACCACAGAGAAAGAGGTCAGGTTTAGAGGTTAGCTCATAAGCTATGGCTGCAGGTCTATGCTGTTGTTAAATAATGAAAAAAGTACTGAAGGACTGAAGATGTCCTGACTGATGTCCTGCATTTTGTGAGCATTTTAAAATGAAAACAGAGAAACATGGATGTCAACGTGTAAGAGTCAAGACAATAGTCTCCTGTTGATTCAATGCAGTTCCATAAATTCACCCTGTAAACACACTCTCTGTAACAGCAAGTCCTTACAGGAAACATCATGGGTTTTAAATTTGATTTGATCTGGGACAAATCGTGATGGTTTTGTCAAACAGGATTCAAAAAAAAAAAAAGTATATTATTGACTGCAGCTGTTTCTGTGCATGATTTGTGTTTTTGTGTCCTGACCTCCCCTCAAGTCCGCAGAGGCAGCCAAGTAGGCAAAGTTATCCAGGCTGATGACATCAATGATGGGGCTGACCACTCGTGTATGATCCTGCGTGGGAGGAGGAAACACAATCAATTAACATGATAAATCATTTTATATTTAAACTCCATTTACATGCACTTAAAAAAAATCTATGAAGATGGAAATCATACAAATTTGTTGAAATCCAATATCTTGGCTGGACTATTGTAAATCTTCAAGGTCTTCAAGTTAAACACACGATTTTATCAATAAATCAGACTCTCTCTCTCTCTCTATATATATATACATATATATATATATATGTATTTATACATACATAGCAAATTGCACATAAGATTTACATTCACACAAATCATAATCCATCCAAAAATAACAAATGGGATTAACATCTTGAACATAAAACAGAAATAAGGAAGTGATGATACACTCTCATAAATCTCAACCATCAAACAATCGAATAAATAATAGTAAGACAGTAAACAATATGACAGCATATTCACAAACGCTGCAGTTTCAAAAACACAAATGAAAACAAAAACATGCGCAAAAGTGAAAACAGAAAACAAACGCAGGACAGAAAACACAGAAAAGACGCAGGTCAGAAAAAACACACAAAACACACGCAGAAGCGAAAACACACGCAGGACAGAAAACACACAGAAAACACATGCAGGACAAAAAACACAAACAGGACAGAAAACACACAGAAAACACACGCAGGACAGAAAACACACAGAAAACACACGCAGAACAGAAAACACACACAAAACACATGCAGAAGTGAAAACAGAACACACACGCAGGACAGAAAACATACACAAAACACATGCAGAAGCGAAAACACACACACAGAAGCGAAAACGCACAAAACGCAAAACACACGTAGAAGTGAAAACACACACAAAACACACACAGGACAGAAAACACACGCAGAAGCAAAAACACACACAAAATGCAAAACACATGTAGAAGTGAAAACACACACAAAACACTCACAGTCTCATATATATATTATATGAAACGTTTATTACATTTGTTATAGAACTGAATTAAACATGACTTTACATGAATACTGCATTCAAAACTGTATTTTTGCAGTAGTAGTATGTGTAATCATTTTTTATCAGTATTTCCATCAGGCAGGAATCTTTCTCAGGATGTTCACATGTGCATTACATAAACTGATGAATATGAAACAGTGCCTCCGGAGGAATCAGTGTATCAATCTCTGTGTGTGTTTGTGTGACTACAGGATCTCATGGTTTTGATAAACAAACAGAGATGGTGACTAGTCACAGTCCAACTCCTTCTTCCATCTGAGCTGCAATAGTTCACAGCACAAACATATGTACTGCTGTAGAAAGAACAAAGTCGAATAAAAATAATATAAGCATAAAACGAGAGACTCATTATTTAAAGCTGAACTCCCTCGTCATGCCCACGGTTTATAATGGACCCAGATTCCCCAGAAACAGACTCTGGACCAGTAAAACTCATTTCTCCTGCTGCGGAAGAAACATGAGCACAACAGTAAACACAGCAGCGCTGAAGAGAACAAATGATGACCGATGGTGTGTGTAAGTGTTTCCTCAAATGTATGTTTGTGCCTGATGTCAGTCAGTACATTTCCAGGCACAGTTAAAACTGTACAGAGAGCAAAATGTTTCAAATTGGACTGAATTAGTGAAATCCGTCACAGTTCAAAGTTCACTTGACTCGTGAACAAACATGCTCTATTTTGTGACTTCTGGACAATTACAGCTACTTCAGTTTTTTTTTTTCAAAGCAATATATTTTATATTTTATATGATTAATTTTAATCATAACTTTGACTTAATGCATAAGAGTAGTTATATATATATGTATATATAAGCCAAGTGCCAATGCTGACACAAGAGCATGTCCCTGCAATGCATAAGAGTAGTTATGTGTATATATATATATATATATATATATATATATATACATATATAAATATCACTATCAGTCAGGGATACTGATCAGTTTTCAGATGAAGGCTGTAGCATAGAAATAATCTTACATTGTGTTTGCAAAGACCAAACATTCATTGATTTATTGAATAAAGTGTGTCCAGCCCCGCTACACTAGTGGTGATATGCTCCCTTTAGATGTATTAGATGCTGTCTGGTAACTTCACAGTTGAAAACAATTTTAGCTAGCACTGAGTCGTTCACTATTCAGCGTCTTTCTATCATTAACTTCAAAATATTTAATCCTTTAATCTGTGATCAGACATTTTGTCTCCACGTCATTCCAATAATGCACCTTTATATCCTTTTTTGTGCTATGTTGCCTTTGTTGACAGGGAAGTGAAGTGTCAGGGACTGTGGAACACGTCCACTAAATCTGGATGTGTTTGTCCAACTTTGAAACATTTGATTTTTCAGGCAATTTCAGTCAGACTAACATGTGTACATGTTACAACAATCCAAAATCCTGTAAACAGACTGTGTTTGTGTGTAGTCAAAGAGCTTTTCTTTGGGAAACTACAAAATCACTGTTTCCAATTAGAGCAGCTTCTCTCTGGATTCCTGCTCTGAATTCAAACAAATCCTGAACTTGTTGCTCTCTGCACTCACTGCATCAAAAAAGAGGGTGCGAGTGTAAAATGTCCTCATCTACTTTAAACAGTGGACATTTATCAGGCCGTTAATGGGCCTCTGTGACTTTGGCAGCACTTCTGAAATGGATGTCACTGATGATCTCTCAGTCTCCTTCGTTTATCACAAGTGCTGTCATTTTGTCTCTTTTACTGAACTGCATTTAATTTAACATAGAAAGAAAGTTAAATTCTCTACAGACAGGTTTACACGAACAACAAGAAGGACAAAAATTAACAATTAGCTGCAGAAAACTAGAGTCTGACGTGTGCAATATCATTTTCCATTTGACAAGCGGAGTTCTCTGTTGGAAATGTCAGAGTGTGTGTGACACACCAGTGTCTGAAAAAGAGCCACACAGAGGACACGCTGTCCAGCCGAGGCTGAGGGTCAGGAGACACATTTCTGTTTTACTGACTCCAATCATGTTTGAAGATGTGGAGACATTGAGTGGCACGGATTAGGTTTTTCACCTTACAGAAAAAGCATTTTATTTGGATTAATTTAAATCCAAATGGTGTTTGAGTTTAGTTTCAACCATCATGTCATTTTTTTTTTTACCCTCGCTTAAGTTATGGTCAAGTATGTGTTTTATGAGTTGACCTCGACCATCAAAGTCAAATAATTTCATCCTGAGTCCAGGTGCAGCAAGTGTGGTAAGATGCTGATGCAAGGCCTAATGAGTGGAATTAAAAACAAAAACAAATAAGTATAGTATTTTTGTACAGCAACAGCACTGAGGAGGCAGCTCATTAGAGAGCTTTGTGTCTGGAAGTAATGGTACTTTTTTATAAATCAACCATATGAATAAAGGTTCTAGTTGTTGAGGCAGATTCAGCATTTTCTTTAAACCAGAGAGGAAAATCAGGGGAGTCAGTGAATGAAGAAACGAGGCATCATCAGAAGCAGCTGACAGCTGCATACAGCATACAACATACAGCTGCTGTACGTTAGCGAGAGTTGGTTTGGTGGGAATACGCCTCCAGAGGGGAGGAGTGATTATTGAGAAGAATGCAAAATGAAACGCTTGTTGCTGCAAAGTCAGTGGGAATATTCATCTGTAGTAGGAGACTGAGGCTGAATTCCAATTCCTTGCTTAACCCTCAATCTTAACCCTCAATCTCAAAAATGTGCGCTCCCTCTAGTGCAAGTGTCGTCCGGATTCTCAGAAAAATTAAGTTGAGGGGCAAGTTTAAGGGCTGTATCGCCCTCAATATTGCGATTTTCCGAGACCACCCTTGGGACGGTACCCAGAATGCATTGCGTGTTTTCACATAACAAAGATGGCGTCGAAAGCAGCGAAATGAGTACGCTACAAATTAAGTATTTTATTTGTTAGTAGAGATATAAAAATGATGAAAACCATTGTATTATCTTAGTTTAGGCCCATATTATGGATTACTGACGTCATTGTTGCGTAACATTTATTTTTATTTTACGATCTTTTGTTAACAGCCGGGCCGGTGCGGACAAGGGATCGTTTGCTATCATTTACTTTTCAATAACCCTCAACACTTGGTTTTGAGGGCCAGTTAAGTTTTAGGGTAGAGCTTGAGGGTTAGATAGGAATTGGAATAGGCCCTGAGAGTTGGATTGAGGAGAGCTGTGATGGTAAAGCTCCGTCACGAGTTACTAATGTCAGGAGAGGGAATAACCAACAACAGTTGTTTCAATCGACAGCCACGTCTCTTCATTGTCTACTTTTTTGTATTTGTAATTAATGTTGTACTTTTGTGGAACCAAACACCATTATCCACAATACGGACAATTAAGTGTCACCCGAGCATGTCTCTCAAATGTGTTTCTCGCTCACATCCCAAGCTGTAAAGAGTAAGGTTAGCTCAAAACATTCATGCTTACCAGTGTTGCCAACTCCTCAGTAAAGAAAGTTGCTATTGTGTGAGAGTGATACGTGCTTTCAGGTGAGACTCTCCGAACACCATAAAAGTCTCCAATAACCAGAAAAACTCGCTACATTTGTAGCTCGTCGCTAGGAGGAGTTGGAGGAGTTGCCAGTGTCAAAGTGTTTTGCAGGAAATGAATATGTGTACAGCAAACAGCAAGCTATATAAATAAATCAAAGTTTTGCACACCATCCCAAGTTGTAAAAAGTAAGGTTAGCTAAAAATATTCCTGGCCAACAGCGAGGCAGAACAGCTGTAAGACGAATATACATCGTTACATGGTGCCGACAATGACAGAAAAAACAGAAAGTGAATTACCAGTTAATATTTTTTTTTAAAATGAAAGAAAGAAAGATTAATTTAATAATTAAAAAAAGTTAAGTGTCATCCCAAGTTGTAAAACGTAAGGTATTTACATCCTGTGTGCACTTGTACTGTCAGGACCAGGGGTCGCGTTAACCGAATATTTTCCGTCATTGACCGTTTTTTTTAAAACGGTGACGGAAAAATTTGAGGGCCATCCGTCATTTTGACAGATTGCAATTCACACCCCTGACCACTTGGTGGCGAAGAGCATATTAAAGTAATTGGCTCTTGTAGAAGAAGAAAAGTAGAAAAGAAGAAAAATGTCACGGCAGTTGAGTGTCAGAAGTTTCTTTAAAAAGCCCAATAACAATGTTGATAAAAGAGGTGAAAAAAGAGGGATAGATGCAGATGAAGATGAAGGACAAACAGCCCTTGGCCTCTGAGGAGCGAGGAAGCGGCAGCAAGAAGGTGAGGCGGGAGTACAGAGTTCAGTGGGAGCGGGAGTTCTCCTGGCTGAGGACGGAGGACGGCTTTGGAGCGCGTCTGTGACCCGCTCATATTCCACTATTCATTGTTCATATGTATCTACTGGGGCCACAGTCAGATGTTTTTGTTACTGCGGAGAAAAAGTTACATATTCTTCATATTCTGCTTGATGTGTGTATCCACGGTGTGGATTTGTTCAGCTTTTTTGGACTGAATATTAATTAAAAATTATTTACAATTAAATGCAATTGAATATTTATTATCATTTAAAAAATTTACGTGACCGGTAAAAATAGCGACTTTATTAACCCAAGTCCACCTACTTCACCACTGGACTATACCACTACCAACAAGAAAGTTCAGCACTCCTCACAGTCTGTGCAGGCATAACTTATCGATCACGAGTGGCTTTTCTCAGGCTCAACAGATTAGACACACAGATAAACTCAGCTGTCAGATATATTCAGAACAGTTTTTTAAACAGTGACGTGTACTTCAGCGTGAGAAATCGGAGGTGTGGCGTTAGAGCGTGAGAAGTCAATCAAATGCGTGAGTCTCACGGCCAATGTGTGAGAGTTGGCAGCTATGGTACTGTACATGAAACTCATACAGTTAAGGAGACGAGGAGGGAAAGAGTGTCCAGAACAGTATCTTTGCAGATTTCAATGAAAATACCAAAAATGACAGAACCAAAATCCCCCGGATAATAAGAAGTTGCTGCCTCTGATTTTCATCCTGTTTCACATTTATGAATTGTGAAACACTCAAGTCACGGTTGTGTCCCTGGTGGCCTGTGTAATTGAATTTTTAGGATGTGGTAAATGGGGAGATTTTAAAAAGAAACACAACCGAACAGAAAAACAAGAAAATAAGTCACCATGCAGCCTGAAGCAAGGACCACTGTGTCACTACAAACCTCTGCTTTAACACACAAAAACACACTAAGTAATCGAGTAAGATGCTCCAAAGCCAAGTGGAAAACACACTGGCTGGCAAAATGGAATTGTTCCTTTTCCAGCAGTGGCAGCATGGAGGGTGACATCAGGTCTACAGTTAATTCAGTGCTTATTTAACAACATGCAGTGCCAACGTGTGACATCACAGCTAATAAAACACACTCTGAAAATGAGCAAAACCCCCCGAAGGCTGACATCACACAAACACCAGGGTGTTTCACCTCCAAAATATGTGGTAGTGTTCCAGGTATTACTCATGTTGTGGGGACCTAAGTCTGCTTCTTTACATTATGGGGGTGTTTCCTTCGTTTCCTTTTTTGGCAAAAACACTTTGTCCCAATGAGGCAGAACCTCATTTTTTGAGGAATTGTGGTTAGGTTAAGGTTTTAGGATTAGGTTTAAACTGGCTCTGGTTAAGGTTAGGTATAAGGGTTTATAGGCCATCCAAATGAATGGAAGTCACTGCATTGTCCTCAGAAGAATAGCTGCACAAAACTTTGTGTGTGTGTGTGTGTGTGTGTGTGTGTGTGTGTGTGTGTGTGTGTGTGTGTGTGTGTGTGTGTGTGTGCACTGCATGTATTATGTGAATGACTGAAGGCAGATTGTGAATCTGTGTGTGTTTGTGTATTTATATCTCTGTGGGGTCCAAAAACATCCAAACCTATCTTTGTGAGGACACTGAGAATGACAAACAAATGAAATGATACTGAAGGGAAATGCATTATTCTATTCTAGTCTATTTCGTGTGTACTCACTAAGATATAAAAACAAGTTTGTGTGTGTATATATATACCTCCTTGACTCGCTGGATCATCGGCTGCAGCCAGTCGGTGTTGACCTCACAGTGACTGTCCAAGAAGGTCAAAATGGCGGCTGAGGCCGTGTTGGCACCTCGCACACGTGAGCGTATCAGACCTGAGGAAAGTAAACGACACTGAAGGTGAACGGTCTAACTTGCCATTATCAGTTTTTTTCAGCCTGCAGACTCGCTAACGCTGGTTGCGACTGCAGTGCTTGTAGCTGCAGCTACCTTATTATCTTGACTTACTCTAGTGTCTGTGGGTGTCTCTTTCACTGTTAAGGATGTGAACCCAAAGTCTGAAGGCAAATGAGTTTGCCTTCTCTTTGACATTCCGTAGCCTGATCTTTTTTAACACTAAACTCTGGTCGCTAATGCTGAACTGTCCGAAGTGTCACTGATGCCTTCCCTGTGTGTTTAAATGACCGACGCTTTTTTTTTTTGACAGACAAAAACAGGACATATTTGGGAATATTTTTTTTCAATCATAGACATATTAGGCACAGTAAATATACATATATATAAAAATGCCCAATGTTCCCGATGAGCCCTCTCAATTCCAAAGTTTCGGTCAGGGAAAGTCGAGCGTGTCTTTCAGCAGGTTGTCCAAAAAGCCTACCATATCAGTGCCTTCCTTATTCTTGGATATTCAGTAAATCCATAAGTTCAAAACTGTCATAATTGCAGATATTAAACTGTAACATTTGCAATTTGCTGATTGCAGAAATAATACATTGCTCAGCTCTAATCTAAACTGCAGTTTAGTGAATATTATTATACAGTAGGTCTTGTCTATGTATAACATACTAACTTTTAGTTTGAATACACTTAATTTAAGTGTTATTAATTGTTCTAATACGTGTTCTTGTAAAAGTTCTGACTTTGCTCAACATCTTTTTTAATAAACTCTGTAGATCTGTTCCATAACGTTCAAAAAACTAAAGAGGCTTCTTTTAATGTCTGAAAACATGAATGTTTTATTCTTCTGAATTGAATCAATCACCATTTTTTTCTCCAATGAGATCATTCAGTATATTAAAAACATGACGTTCTGTCATTTTAAAACAAATTGAACAGTTATATGTCTGTTCAATGAGATTATTTTCATACATAAAGGTCCATGTGTGACACTTGCAAACAAGACGATGCATCTTCAAACCAATTTCTCTGAATCCTGACTTATTGTCTCCCTGATGTGTCCACTCACCCTCTCTCCTGCTGTTCCTCAGGCACTGGACTTTGGTGATCTGAGACAGCAGCTGGCAGTCCTCAGCTGGACGAGGAGACAGGAGGAGACGGAACGTTATGGCAGAGACAGAACACACACAGAAGGAAAACATTGTCTCACACTCTGTCACTGACATGGATTTAGACACAGACATGTCTACAGTTAAACACATACACACCCTCGGTAAAGGCCACTCACACCATAATATTATATCATATAATATTATATTATTACGTTTAAAACTTAATTTTCATTCAAAATAATTTTTCCATCAACAAATCCAGTGAGCAGCTCATTATTACCATCATCCACTAATGGTTCCTCTACAGACTTTTTGTGATATGGAGCAAAGACACTGGAAAATATTCACATTAAAGGAGCTGAAAAATCAGAGAAACCGGATTTAATTATTTAAAAACACTCAAACTGATTCATCGATTATCAAAATAGTTGACGATGCATTTACCAATCAGCATCATTGAGTAATTGTTTCAGCCCTAGTAGGAATTCATTACTTTTTATTTATCATTATAAAATAGTGTGTGTGTCAGGTGCAATATACAAATTAAAAGACAAAATCTTTGTCAAAATAGCATTCATACAAAATCTTGCAGCAATGCAGGGATTTATCAGATTATAGATTATGTGTTATGGTTGTTAAAAGTTGAAAAACTCAGTTAATAAATAACTGGTACCAATTATGAATCATCGTAATCACAATATCTGTCAGAAACTAGAAAAGCACTCGGAGAGCGCAGACCTCAGCCAAGGCAGCTCAGTGCCTGCAAAATACTCAAAATACCAACATTTAATCACTCGTTCCTGGTCCCATTGCGGACATTTTGGAAAATTTCATCCAAATCCGTGTTTGACTTTTCAAGTTATGTTGCTAACAGACAGACAAACAAACTCCAGCGAAAACATATCAGAATCTGAATTATTCACCACATCATAGGAGCTCTATTGTCCTATGTACCTACAGTAATAAAGTGGTGTATATATCAATTTACACCTTCACAAAAAGTGTGCAAACAGTGGCGCGCACACACACACACACACAAACACACACACACACCCTTGAGAGGATTAGGATTAGCAGCAGAGAGTGAGTGTGATCTTGCTAAGAGCTTGTAGGTAGATAAAGAAACCATGTGCTGACATTACGTTGTAATCCTGTTTGATTATGTTTGATGTTGTGTACAAAAAAGTTTTATTTACATTTAAGCTAGAGGATCAGTGAGTGCAGGTGTGTGTGTGCGTGCGTGTGTGTGTGGTGATGTGGAGCTTTATCTACTCAGGGAAGAAGAACAGAGTCAAAGGTGACACCCACAGATCAGATGTTGCAGGTCACATTATAATAAGCATTAATAAATATTGAATTCATCATTTATAACGTATGAATACTCATTAGTATGTAGTTTATAAACACATTGTAAATGTTTTACTCAGCCCATCAGCTGAGGACCAGTGTCCAAATTAAAACAGAGGTCTATGTTATGGTATCGGTAATGTGTATGTTTTAGGCATGTTAAAACTGAAATAAAAATACCAATACAAGTAGTTATCTCTCCTTGTATTAGTTTGTCCATGTGTTATTGACATAATGCGCAAATATAGATTTGAATGATTCAAACCTTTTTTTTTTTTGAGAGAGAGAGAATAAGAGGAAATATTCAAATGTCATTTTGGAGCAATTTTGACAGCCTTAGCGTTCTCACAGTCGTAGATCATGTTCACATGGGTGAGGTGGTGAGCCAAATTAGCTGGGTAGGCACAGCAGAGAAAGGGGAGGTAACCTTTCCCCTTATGACGACATAAGGGGAAGATTCCAGATTGGCCCATCCACACTCAGGTGGAGGATGATACCCAGCGCTTGATTTACACATATCACCATTTCTAGCCACTGAGGGATCATAGGCAGACTCGGGGAACTCATCTTAATGTTAAAAACCTCTGAAAGTGAAATGTTCATGCCATGGGACCTTTAAGGTTTGGTTAAGTGGCGAGGAAATGCAAGCGTGTGTGTGTGTGTTTCAGAGTGCTTGAAACATTGATACTCTGCCATGTAACTGCACCCTGTGCCTGCTTTGAATACCAAGCAGGTTAACACAGGAACACAGGAAATTAAATGCAATCAAACAGCAAAACAGACAAGATTTTAAAGACATGAATGAATGATGAATGAATGAAACAATGGCTGTGCATACAACTAAACAAACAGAGGAATTAAAACAAAGGTGGAGTTCAGTGGATGTTTGTTTTGAGTTGTTTAAAATCCTGTTAGTGCGACAGCAGAGCCTCACTGACACAATATTGTGCGTTGTGCTGTTTGTTCTTGTCACAAGCTTCTGAACCCACAGTAAAGATCAGTGTCCTTGAATGAGGACAGTGTCCTCGCCTCCAGGTGAGGATTAACAGGATTACACTCAGAGAGAGAGGAAGAGGACAAACCCATCCTCCTCTGACCACTCAGATCACACTCTCACCGCGTGAACGTCACCTGCACTTCGGACACAGTGACTCAGACTCAATGTGAAGAAACACTGTGAAATATCATCTTTGCTGCTTAAAATAAATTCTAATACAAGCACGTAAGCAAGTATATTGCAGCTTATTGCATTCACCAGACATATAAATGTCTATGTTTATGCATCCACAAGTTTTTCTGAAATATCAAGATATTTTCATTAAAAACATTTTTTTTGCCTCAGATTTTCTGAACTAATGTATGTTTTCATAACAAAATCATTTCTGCTCAGTCTTTCTGAATTTACTCAGGTGGTATAAAAAGTTTGAGAACCGCTGCCATAGATACAGAAGAGGATTAGGGCCATATAGGATTTTTTTTCTGATCAAAATAAAAAAATATGAAATTCTGACTTTGATCTTAGAATTTTATGTTTAAAAAATCAGAATTCAGAGAAAAAGTTCAGAAGTGATACAATTCTGAGGAAAAAAAACGTTTTTTATTATTATTATTTTTTTTTATATATGGTCCTATTCCTCTTCCTTACATAGACAATGAGTGAATGAGTGAGTGAGAGTTAATTGAGAAAAGTAAAATAAAGCAGAACGAAGAGATTATGTCAGACTGGTGTTGGTGCCAGTTCATGGTAGCAACAGCTGCTTTTTTGTAGACTGGCATCAGCGGTCGATAATAAATGAGGCTTCAGTGAGTTAATGGAGCCACTGCTGCTGTTTGAATGTCTGGCCAACTCTGACAGCTCTGTGTGTGCATGCGTGTGTGTGTTCTTGTACTTGCGGCATACTGAGGACCAGTGAGGGTTTTTAACCAACAAAGTGAGGTCATTTTTACGGAGTGAGGACATTTTGGCCGGTCCTCACTTTGTATTCATTGAAATCACTTCCTTAGGTTGCTACATGCTATACTCAATTTTTGGTAATTTTGGACCAAAGATTTTGGGTCAAATTTTTTATTTTTCTTATTTTGGACGACATAGTATAGTATGACGTTTTTGTAAAATTTTGTACCAAAGATTTTGGGTCAAATTTTTTTTTTCCGAATTTTGGACGACAGTATAGTATGACGTCTTTTTAAATTTTAGACCAAAAATTTGTGGTCAAATTTTTTTTTTTTATTTAAAAAAAATCAAAAAAGTTTTCCAGACGTTTTTGCTCTGGGGCTCCACCTGCAGACATGTTATGGTACTGCAACCAGTAGTTCTTTGTAGATGTCATTCATGAAGTAGATATTTGTAATTGTGTTGATTTATAAAGTGGAAATGCTGGTCCTCAGTATGCAGCAAGTACAAGAATGTGTGTGTGTGTATACACAGTGAATGTAGGTCAATGTGTTCATCCCACAGACAGAAGATGCAGTAATTATAGAAAGTGATGCAGAGAGAAACAGGAATGAGCTTGTGTCAATGCTGCAGCCTGTTGCTGACAAAGAGGAATAATGGGGCCAAACGGGTCAAAAACGACCCCAAGCATTTCCTATGGAATCTCCTAGGAACCTTTGATTCTTATCAACTCTGACTGTGAGTATACATTTACTGTCCCACTTACACATCTGGTGTCAGCAGTCTCACCACCCAGTTCATTTTTATACAGCAACATACATGTAAGAATTATCGTCATTTATGAACTTATTTTCCACATCCATGACTTTTCTGTGACATAGTTAGTGTCATTGCCTGGGTTTATCACCGTCTGCGGCTGCAGTTGATCCAACACCACGCTTCACATTTCTTCTCTCATTATCTATAAGCTTGTGTCTGTATCACTCAGGGCAGAAAAAAGAAAGAGCTACAGTAGTGTGTGCCTTCACAGGAGTCTTCATTCTTTACCCACTAAAGTTTGTTTTCAGGGGTTTCTATGTTATGTTGAAGGTGATTATTTGTGCCTAATTGCAGAGCTCTGTCTGTCAGAGTCAGTCTTTCAGAGTCTGTGGAAGTCAAAGATAGAAAGATAACAAGTCTGATGTGTGGTGTCACACTTATATGATCATCATTCCAACATATGAAACATATGAATATGAAATTCTTTGCAATAGATGCACAGAAGCTGTTTATCACTGATAATATAATAGAAGAGTTTCCACAAACGGAGGGACGAAGAGTAGCAACAGACAGAGGAAAAGATTAGAAAAATGTAAACAAAGATGAGCTCATGGCCTTCATTGGATTGGCCATTCTTGCAGGAAGTGAGAAGAACTGGGATGTAGTAATCCGTGAGCTCTTTGGGAGTCCTCTACAACCCAATAAAACCCAATATACAAGGCCACTATGTCAATAATTATTGGAAGATTTGAAGATATTCACCGTTTCTTGCGCTTTGATGACAAGAGGAGTTGTAGTTGTAGCAGAATATACCGACTGACCGAGCAAACCCGCCAAGACAACCAGTAGGCTGGGTCCACTGCCAATTGGGTCCAGTGCAACTGCCCTACATACTGGCTGTATGTTCTTTTGTCTCCATGTACCCCCTGCATTACATTGTGTACCGCAGTTTGGGAATCATTGGTCTAAGGCCACGGAAATCATACAATATTTATTATACAGCAATTATACAACACAGCTGTCCTTAAAAATAAGTAAAGAGTTAGTGCTGGGCGGTATGACCAAAAAACCCTGCTATTTTTCAAAATTCTAACGGTTTCTGACGGTATTTTTTTTTTTCATGCATGATCAGGTGTTCACAGCATTTTCTACTGGTTGAGAACACAATTACTGCAGTAGATCAACTTAGGATGGACTATTTTACTGTCATAAATACTGTAGAATAACTCCACACTAGTACAGGTTCACATGGCCCCAGAAAACGATACTGTTTACAAAGAAGAGCTACTCATGATTCTAATGAAGTGAGGAATCAGAATGCAAAGACAATTGCAGTCAAAATACAGAACTTTGACTGTGCAAATCAACATCTTTTATAAAAATTCCCCATGTTACCTACTGATGTGGAGGGTGCCGACCTTAACTTCATATTCCAAGACATGCTTACTAGGGCTGTCAAAATTGCTCAAAAATTATATTTGAATATTCCCTCTAAAAAACACAGATATTCAAATATATTCGCATTGTATTTGCATCGCGCATCTGGTGCATCTGGGGGCTTTCAATCGGACAGACTGTCAGGTGATGACAGCATGACAGCATCAATAACAGGACAAACTAATACAAACAAGACATAACTACCTGTATATGTAGTTTATTTAAGTTTAAACATATTTCACAACATATTAACTACACAAAAATAAGTAAATTAACTAATGACCAAGACCGCAGACCTCACTCGATTTCCATTTGATTCACGATTTTCTGGGGGAGCTGGGGGAGCACATATACAATATAACTATGGATGCATGGAAGTGGAAATTGTTGGCAGAAACCGAAAATCAGGAAAAACAGACACACTGAACATGTAACTTTGTAAGAACAAAAAAGAAGCTGTGACTCACGATCAGCGCTGAAGTCATCGATGAGGATTATTTCTTGAATCAGAGATGGAGGACTTCGCATCAGGACGCTGGGAGGGAGAAGGAGAGTTTATTGTATCTGGAAAACGATTTTCAATTTAAAGTGATAGTTCGGAATTTTGGACATAAGACCTATTTTCCAACTCAGCCTGTGTGATGGAGACACGTCTGGAGACGTTTTTAAGAAATTTCATTCAGTTCTTCTAGTTGCCGAGTACGCTGATGCTATGGCTAGCGCAAGTCAATGATACAAGTTAGCATGGCATTAAAAACACTCATACCGACTCCACAGTGCACCCGAGGCAAATCGATTGTAACGGCAGACTATCGATGTACATATCTGTGTTGATAGAATGTTTGAAATGAAACCAACCTTGCAATTTGAAGGATTTATGTCTCAGCAGCAGCAGCAGCAGCGCGTCATATAATCGTATAGTGCTGAGAAAGTAGTCCCTCAAAAATTCATGCGATGCATCTTTGATCCGTTTTTTCTGAAATTTATATTCATATTTCTTTTATGTTTCTCAGGGAACCCTCTGGGACCTCTTCATAGAACCATTGGGGTCCGTAGACCTGCTTAACCATTGTTCAAACTACTACAACCGTTTTGTACAGGGCTGACATATATCAGATGTCACTGACAGCTAGACCAGAAGGGGGTTGATCTATGTAAATGTGATGATACTGTCCCTTGGCTCCCAGAAGGTGGAAATATTTGAGGATAAAATTCTCCCCAAACCAGTTTGAGGAGTGCTTACATTCAAATGGCGTACTGACTGCTCTGGTCTAATTAAGCGGCGTGTGTTTAACCTCATTACCTCTTAACAGTGCGGAGGAGAGTGGAGCGAGCCTCGTTGTGGAAAGTGATGATGACGCTTGTGGGGGGAAGGTCGGAGTCATAACTCAGAGAGGCACACCTGTGGACAGACAGAGGTTTCATTTAGTTCTCTCTGGAAACCACATGTTGCTGTGAGAAGTTACAGAAATATCCAGTGGCTAAAAAACACACACACACACACACACGCACACAAAGGTGTGCACAGTGATTCTTCTGAGGACACTGCACTGACGAAAACCTAAACAAAACCTCATCTATAACCTTAACCTAACCTAAATTCCAAATGTTAGCACTTAACTTATCCAGCGCCTCAGAAATTATGGTTCTTTCTCATTCAGGTCAGGTTTTGGTCTCCATGACGACTACTGAACCTGACAAGGGCAGATTAACAAATACAAGTACACACACGCACGCACTCGTGCACACGCACACGCACAGGCACAATGGGCAGGTGTGATTAACAGCATTGCCCTCTGGAGCTGCCTCAGCATTGCTGCTTTAATGACATGGAAATATGTGGTTGCCAGGCAACAGCTTTGCAGATTTCTGACCCCCTGCTTAAATCTGCTACCTATAGCTGTGAGCTTTAAATCCAGGTGAGAAAACATGAAGAGGAAACATCACTGTCATGATTGTGTGACACACAATTTACTGTTTGTTTTGTTTGTCCCAAAATAAAAAATTCAAAGAGAATAATTGATAAATCATGATAAAATAACAGGGTTTTTTTTTTGCTCCATATAGGGAAGTTAATATTCTTTGTTTTAATCATTTGTCAAGGAAAAAGCCAAATACACATGACCCTCTGATGCTCTCGCTGTCACTGAAAAACAAATTGTCAAATAAATTGAGCATAATTGGACAAGCTTTTGTCGACATTTTCTCACATTAAAATGATTATTCAAGAAAATGTCCTGGAGATTGTCATTAATAAACATCAGGTGCAGCCTGTTTATTCTAACTAACAATCTATTGCTTTTCATTACATCATAAGAGTAAACATTTAAAGGAAATTCTAAATTTTTAAATTACACATTTCATATATTTAGAAATCCAAACACTGATTAACAATTCTGAAAAATTATACTCTTGGTTTCTCTGTATTGGTATCAAAATCTTACTTCATCCAAATGTTAAACCCAAGCTGGACTGACGAGAATAATTGTCCAGATTTCAGTCTTGATTTGGTCCTTCTGACAATTGTGTGCGTCTTCCAATTTTAGACTGATTTGAACAAATTATCTAGCCAAATTATCCTGTAGTGTGAGGGATTAACACATGATTTTAACATCATCAGATGCATCAGAGTCTTCCAGATTTCAAACCGCTAAATATCAAGTTTTATATTTTACTACTGAACAGTGATTGGGGGTGTGAGCAGAACCTCACAATAAACACTAAGAGCGAGTTGACCGAGAAACAGATGTCGCATACTTTTGTTTAGAACTGTAACTTGTACAAGACAAGTTGATTCTGTCTTCTCAGCCATGTCTTCATTCACAGATTTTTTGCGTTTCTCGGCACAAAACATCCTACACACAGCAGCGACGAAGTGACGTGAAGTCCATGTCTGTTTATATTCTGAAGTCAGGTTAAATCGAGTTTCTGTGAGATCCCAAATCTTTGGAATCGTTTGATTAAATGCCAAGTGTGTGGTCCTGCACCTCGACTGGATCGTTGCATCTGTGCTTTCTCAGGATTAAAACATTGAGTGGTCTCCCATGTTTTTTTTTAAATCAAGTCATATTTGAAAATCCTCAAATGTGCATGGGGTGCCCCCACCTTTTCAGCTTGGGAGCTACTTCTAAAATGACCAAGTCAAAATGATCTACCTTAATCTACATAAACTAATGATAAACATATATTTATTTATTATATAAAACTAGGGCTGTCAAAAGATTAAAATGTTTAATCAGATTAATCACAGGGTAGCTGTGGATTTATCACGATTAATCACGATTAATTACCATTCGTAAATATGCCAATAAAAAATCTAATTTCCTCTTTATATTGTTGTAGGAACAGAGAGATAAATAAAGTATTTGAAAATATAAATGTAAAGAACAATAAAATACTGTAAATAACTTGTAAAAACCTATACAAACTTAGTAAAAAATTAACATTACATTGTAAAAAAAAACACATTATAAGACAATATAAATAAATAGAAAAAATAAAATGCTGTGAATAACTTTTTTTAAAAACTATACATTTCACTGTAAATAACTCACATTATAAACAAAATATTAAGTATAGAAGTTAAATAGTTTTCTTGTGGTACTAAACCCACAGCAGGAAATTTCTCATCAGCACCTGCTTCTACTAGTTAGCGTTAGCGTCAGCTAGCATTCTGATGCTAATGTTAGCTGCTGTCTGTGTCCCTGTTAGTTAGACAGTGACTGTTAATGTTATGATTATATCATTATCTGCGCCAGCAGCGCCACTTACAACTGTGTGTCTTTCTTTCTTTTTTCTTCATCCTCTTTTTTTCTTCCTCTTCTAACTTCCTGATTGATAACTCCTCTTCAATTTCCTTCAGCTTCACACAGGTTAACGTGAGGAGACGTGGGGCCCCTTTAGGGAGGTTTCCTACTGCGATGTCATTGCAAATCAACCCTTTTTGTTTAAGGGAGACGGGGATGCAGCTGCTCACTGATGCATTTAGGCTCCGAGTGTCGGGAGCCCCCCTATCAGCTCAGGGCTCCAAGCAGTTGCCCGCTGCCTTGCCTGTTCATAAACTGCACGTCTACCCGTAGCGCGATGAAAGTGAGAAAGTGCGTTAATGCGTTAAAAAAATTAACGCGTTAATTCAACAAATTCATCATCCTGCGTTAATGCGTTAATTTTGACATCCCTATATAAAACATAAGGTATATACCATATGTTGGTGTACCTTGCATAACTGCATGAACCCGTATGGCACAATACAAGCGTATTTTTGGTCAGGCAGTATTTAGTCCAGGCAGTAGCTATTGGTAACCATCCTCAAGTAGAGTTCCAAATGAGTGGAAACCGAATAATTAAGTCAAGAAGGTAGCACATTTCCTCATGTTTGGGTACTTTTCCTCTGTGAGTAAGTTCCAGAAGTGTCCATGAGCCCTGGACTTCAGCTGAATGTCTGCTTGTACTATCAACATCTCATTCTCCACTCCAGACGGGTTCAAGTGAAACAGTGTTGCAATTTTTGATGTGAGTGAATCAACCTCAACATCTTCCTGAAATGGGTAGCAAATAAATGTAGCGACTGGCTAACTAGGTAATCAGCTCGCCGATTTACTGCACATGCGCTGTAAACCACATGTTAGAAAAGAGGAGCTCTCCGACTGGCTTACCTGCAATTCAGGCAAAAAAAGGCCATAGTGAGGATGAAGGATAGGCTAACATTTTTGTGTTTTTTTTTTTTTTTTAATTTTGTGATCGACCTATGCTCTAGTGTGTGGAAGGCTGTAGTCTTATTATTAGTTGCTGTTTCCTAGGATCAATCTCTACAGAACACAGCAGAGACAGAATCACGTGGGCAGAGGCTGTAATGCTGCTCACCTGTAGTGTCGGGTGTCTCTGATCACTCGCTCGCTGCCCAGGTGGTCGCTCTCCTGCAGATTGAAAGCATGGTCTTTGTATGGGTCGTCGCCAGGCTTTAGCTGTTTCACTGCCAGGTAGGATTTCTCATCAAAGCTGCCCAGGAGCTGAGCCTGCTGATCAGGCCTTGGAGGCTGAGTCACCTGCAGAGGGAACAACAACATGGTTAACTTCAAACTACTATGGTGTTTAACTTTTAAATGTCTGTTACATTCAAACTGTTGTCAAATAGTTCACACAATAGTGATAAAGACTATCTCAGATGGAGGCAATAACAACACTGAGCTAGTAAAGCAAGATGGCTGCAAACAGGTTACATGCAGTGTTGGGCAGTAACGTAGCTGTTTTCTGAATCAAATAGCTTTTCAGTAGCTTAGCTCTTTTATTGACCAAGTGGTGCGGTAGCGTCCACACAAGCTAAATTTTTTACAAACATCTCTGAAGCTTAGCACAGCGGAGCTTTCTAACACGGTCTGAAATAAAAGGATCAGTCAATGACCCCACTGTCATACACGGCCGTGTATGTGGAGCTGACACAAGCACTTCCATATGACGGTGACATCACGGACCAATCCTTGGGCTGATGCCTACCACAGAGATTAGCCTGAGTTACGTTACTTGAAGGAAAGATGGCAGAGGGTGAGGAGGATGGAGACGTGTTGATCCTGAGGGAGTCTCAATTATGTGTTCAGGTGCTTAGCCGCAAACATAGGTGTGTGCGCGCACACACAGACACACACACTCTCAACACCTGCTTTTTGTTACCATGTGGAGCACATGTTTGTGCAAACATTTTGTTTGGTTTTGTGTTCTGGTTTTGGAGCAGTGAGAGCATAGCTTATTGTTTAATAAACAATTGAACATAACATTTTTAATATATTATCTGTCTGATAAGTTTTATTGATCACTGAGATAGCTTTGACTTGGAATGAAGTTGTTCCAATTCCAATAGAAATACAAGAAATAGCTCAATGTAGGTAAACTACTTTTGCCATGTTGCTGTAATTTAGCTTGCTGCATTTCTCTGGGGGCAGCTTTGGTGTAGTGAAGCATCATTTAATGTAGAGTAACTGGTAGCATAGCTTACTACATTTTCCAAGTATCTTGAAAACACTGGTTGAATGGTTCTCAAACTGTGGTAACTGAGCTTCTTCTGGTGGTGCTTGGAGGAAAATCAGAAATACTGATGGATAAAAATAATAATAACTAGGACCACTCATAGGACTCGCTGTCATGAAAGGGCCCTCGGTCCGCGCAATTCGGGGCGCTCAGCCCTGACCTCACCGTCTCCCTCACTCAACAGTCGTCTTGCTTTATTTTCATTCAGGGACACATTTTGTGCCAAACATCCATGAATTAATTTGAGTCATGTTTTGTGTAAATGTGACTTTCCAGTTCATCACAGGGTCACAGAGAGACAAGAATTCAATGTCACACTCACTTTAGAGTGGCCAATAGTTGTTCAAAATGAGATAAGATTCTCCAACATGCCTAATCCCCACACGTGATTGGACAGAGAACTTGGAAAGTTGCTCCCACTGGGTATTGAACTTGAGTTTTTGGGCTGGAACAGCAGGGAGTTAACCACTGCTCTGGGGCCCGTGTGAGTGTTGCAGTCACATTGCGTTTGGTTGTACAGAGAACAGGGAAAGTTCATGGAGAAAGGTAATCGTTCCAGCCCGGTCTGGAACCCGGGTCTCTTGCTTGAAGGACAGGGAACAAAACCCGTGCACCAGCTGTCATGACACGTCAGAATTGTGGTGTTACTGAGCCACAATGACTCCGTTCCATATCAAACAAAAAAAAAAACACAGAAAAACCACAAATAATAATAATATATATATATAAATAAACAATTATCAAATGACTCATCATATTTGATGACTGTGAGAAACATCATGTAGTTCAGTTCACGCTAAAGATTACAACATGTGGAATTTAAAGGTGCAAATTTACAGTCAAATTTGTGTTGTGGAGTGCTGAGACCACGCCTTTTGACGTACAGAAAATGATTTGACAAAACTTGGAGAAATGAATTTAATGTATGGAAGTAGACCTCCATAACTCACATGTGCAATAGGACCACTCTATGGGAGCTTTAATGTGTTCCAACAGAAAAACAGCAGATGGAAAGAACCAATGCTGGATCTGTTTGTTGGGAAACAAGCGCCAAAACCTCTGTTTTGAGCTAAGCTGCACAACATTTTGTTGACATAATGGCAGGTGGTTTTTAACAGGCAGGTACACAAGTGTTGTTTGCACAACGGAGAAAGGAAACACCACAGCGATGGATAATTGAAACTGGTACCAGTAATAAACCATGAAGAACATCGTGATTAACAGGAATAACGAGAAACTGTTTTAGAGCTGTACGTGTGAGAAAAAAAAGGCCTTGTTGAGGAAAACGTCCAGATTAGATTGAAATAGATATAGATATAAAGTTACTGTGTTGATTTTAAAAAGGTGGCTGTCATCGAGGCGTGAGGAGATCCTGTAAAATGGTCTCTTTGCATTAAATGATAAACTGGACTGTATTTTGGAAATATGCCGAACATAATTACAAAAACATTGCTACTGTGTTCAAAGCTTAAATTACTATCAACGATTAGCCCTGGGAGTGTATATGTGTTCCATCAGAAAAACAGCAGATAGAATGAACTGATGCTGGATAGATTTGCTGGGAAACTAAGCAACAATCTCTATTTTGAGTTACATAACATTTTCAGAATGGCGGTTTTACCAGGCAGGTACACATGTGTGTTGTCTGCATAACAGAGAAAGGAAACAGCACGGCTATGACGTGTAGGGGAATCTAAGGGACACCGTAAACAACACAGTCGCACGGTCCATCGTTAAAAGGACTAAGCACATCCCATCCCATCACCATCACCATCACCATCAGCAGCAGCAGTTTATGAGCTGTTGTGGTCATTGAAGAGTCAGTGAAACAAAAGCCAAACTGAAAACTTGAATATTTGTTCTGTGACTTTGAGGGAACCCAGCCAAGCCTTTCCCTCAGCGGTACTTCAGTCATCGGGACATGGTCATCAATAAAACTGGCCTAGAACTAGACATAAAAACTTGCATTAGACGAGGTATTGAGCAGTTTCCAACTCCTGCACAAATGATAGCCCAATGCTTGCACAATGATGTATTATCTTGCAATCCTGAGAGATTTAAATAAAGTAAGTGTATCAACTTAAATCTTTTTCTCATGTAACAAGTATATTTAAAGCTCACATAGAGTGGTCCTGTTGCACATATATGTTATAGTTATGGAGGTCTACTTACATACATTAACTTGTTTTTATGGTCAAAAACCTCCTAGTTGCTGTAAATGAGCCAATAGAAATCTCTCCTTACTGACGCTGTCCTCAGCCGCGATATTTCAGACTGAAATCTCACACCCAGAAGACAGAGTGTGTTGTGATTGGCCAGCCAGGGTAGAGCCTTCCCAACTGTCTTGTGATTGGCCAATACCCGGAAGTGACATACTTAGCACACCCGCTCTCAGAAGCGCAGCTCCCCCCTCTGGAACGGTGGATGCACTGCTACTCATTATCAAAATAGCTTCGTCACGACTCCCCGCCGCAGTCCCTTTTATGACTTTGACCCGGAGTCAGACCCAGAGTCAGAAGACACTGTCGCCACAACGGACGTTATTCTTCTTCTGCTGTTCAGGAGAACTGCTGTTTACGTAACCGGACCGGGTTTTTTCAGAGATCTCACTGAGGCCGGGGTTTCAATAAAACACAGCGTTCTCAGCAGTGGCTGAACTGTTTGTTAAGAACCTTCAGGGCTTCATGAACGAGGTAATGACGCAGATAAACACTAAAAAACAGCGTTAATTGGAACTTCCGGTCTAGTTCCACTTTAATAAACCAGAATGTCCAAAATGGTTTGCCTGAGCCATATCAACTTTATATAATATATAGTTATTAAATATTATAATATCATATATAGTAACTTTACATTATATAAAGTTATATATATTAATATGTTATATTACTATATATACTGTTTATAGTTTTTTTTTATTTATTTTATTTTTATCATACTGTTTATGCTGTAAGTGTATGTTGTGTGTGATGTCTCAAGGTACTTGACCTTGAATTTCCCCTTGGGGATCAATAAAGTATATATCTATCTATCATCTATCTATCTGAACACTGCTCAACCCTACTCTCTCCTTTTTTTTGCTTTTCCATTAGTGATAGTACCTCGTACTTTTTTAGCACCTGCTCTGGCGAGGTTCCAAGCGAGCTGAGCCGACACTAAACTGTGACGTCGACAGACTGCCAACCAACGATTGGTCAGAGGGTGTCGTCACTGGAAGAGTCAACACAAGAATCCAACCGAACAAACTGAACTGATCCACGTTCACATGCGACTTAGATCAGTTAAAAGACTTAAAAATCATGTTAATCTCCAACATTTAGCAAGGACATTTTTTTTTTAAATCTCAATATTTACAGAGAAGTCTTGTGTATTAAGTGACAGCACTGCTGAAACCCGGCGATTGTAATCTGAATCCTGTTCAGTCACATTTCAGTTCAGTGACCGTGCCAGACGGAGTCTGTACTCCGGTCATGCAGGAAGTACTGAACTCATCTTTTTAATGAACTGATTCTAACGATTAATTTGTGTCTCTTATAAAACCACATCATGGCAGTTTTGTTTAGTCCTGTTATGATGACCTGACCCATGTTGAGGAGGTACTATAGTAATGGAAAAACAATACCAAACCAAGTAGAGTCGGGCCAAGCAGTCCTGGAACTGTATCGTGGAAAGTTACCAATAGTACTGTAACTGTTTATCACAAATATCACAATCTTGAGTATCTATGATATGATCTATGATACAGTCATTTTAGACCTTTTATGAACTATGAAGCCGTTAACACGTTTTGTGCTGAGTCATATCAGACACAATTCTTCAACTGTGTAACATATATTGGTATCCCAAAAAGAAGAAATTAACAGGCCAAACATGACTCATGCTAAAATGCTTTTGCTGATTTTCATTTTCAGTTTTGCAGTCTGTGCATAGTGAAGCATGTGATAGGATTGTTGGATTGTATCGGATTTTACATTTTTATTTGTCCGATATCTGATCCAGTGATTTTGACCAGTATCACACCGATACCGATTCCCGTCCCGAAATAATGTTTTAAAGCATATTAGCTTCTAATTTTGTCACAATATTCCATCATGACATAGCAATAACAATGTTTTTTTTTCATAATAAAAGTGTTTGTTTTGATAGTAGTTCACACACACACACACAAAGAAATAATCTATACGTATAAAACAGATAATTAAACTTGATATTGGGTGAAACTGAAACAGCAGGCCGCAAGTTAGAGATCCCTGATTTAAAGGCAAAGACTGAAGTCAAAACAGAGGTCATGTGGTTTGGTAATGTTAGTATTTCCAGGATTTAACAACATTCAAACTGAGTTTTCATGTGTGATCACACCACTATGAATTTAAAACAACAAAATACCACAGTCCTAATGAAACACCTCAGCTGGAAGCTTTGAGGGATTAAAAAAGTGGTCTGGTACAGCTGCTTTAACATCTGGACAGAAGCAGCAGCAGCAGCAGCCTGATCCGAGGACAAGCAACAGTAAATAAGTCATTATTAAATAATTGATCAAATATGGTGAGTGTTTCCTAATTTAAACAAATAAACACTGTGACATCGAGAGAAAACACAAACTGACACAAAACAGATCTGTTTTTAACAAATCCTGGACTGACGCTGAGGCCACGTGTGGGTTAGAGAGACAAACAGGATTAGACAGAAATGAGCATTGGCACATTGTAACAGGACAGACTGAAAAATCTCACACATTATGTCATCTAGGAAATCAAATGAAGCAATTGTTGCAAATGAAGCAACTCATGGGAAACAGAGGGATGGAAAGAAAATAAGAAAGAAAGAAAGATAGAATGTCTGACTGTCAGGTTGTGACTCGGGTGAACGACCTCACTGAGCAAATCACAGATTAAAAAAAACAAAAAAACTCTGGATGTACAGTTCAAAGAGTGATCTGATTACAGATGTAGTCTGTTTACAGTTCACTGCATCATCAGACTGTGACACTGTGCACTGTCATTCTGAATCTAACATTTAACTCCAAACTAGTGTCGGTTTATCTTACAGTTTTTCTCAAATGTTTACACACAAATATTGGTACTTGAGACACAATGACCACATCAGGTAACTCATGCACCAACTCCCTGAACCAACTCTGCTAAACTACAAGCACAATTCCTGCTTTACACTCAAATTGCAGTTTTAAAGGTCCCATATTATACCCTATTACCCCAAGTTAAACTAGTTCCTGATGCCCTAATGAACATGTCTGTGTCATGCTTTAGTCAAGCATGACACAGACATAAGGATGAAGCACAATAGCAGTTCAATAACTCTGCCAAAACAGCCCTTTTCAGAACGCTCGGTTTTGTGCCTGGTCATTTACATGTGAATGAGACCCAGGTAAACACACACCCACTGCTTCCAGGGGAGTGTCGATCTAACTTACTATCCACAGCCATACTGTCGCCACTTATCACCTATTGTCATGCAGCGTCGTCACAACCCCCGCTCTGTATTCCCCTATAGTAGTGTCTGTTTACCCGTTGTTACTGCGTTTCACCGTAATGCATAGAGTGACCACGATTTTGGCTTCCCGCGATCATAAAAACATTAGAATCGAAGAAAAACGATTAATGCGCCGCGCGGCGTGTATGTAAATTCCTATGCTAGAAAAATACCTTGAATGCACCAGTGTTACTGCAGCTGCAAGTGACGTGTGTGGATCAATAATGAGGAGAGAACGTGGAAACACGACAGAAAGGTAGCCTTTGGTTGATAAGAAATGTAGGACAACATCTACATCTTTCTGCAGTGCTTTCAAACACGTGCTCTTCATATTATTGATCCACACATGTCACTCGCTAACTGCAGCGGCAAGTAATTGGTGCGTTCAAGGTGTTTTTCTAGCATAGGAATTTACATACACGATCAACAACAAAGGGCTTGTGAAGCTTGTGAAATTTTTTTTCATAAATAAAATGTATCCACTGGCCTCCTCTGATGCTGGAAGTTTGTGTAAAACACTGTGCTCCGCTGTGCAGCCACTCTTCCTCCCTCGCCTGCACTCTCGTATTTCACAGGGACAAGGAGGAGCTACGGTGGAGCTGTGAAGTACTCTGCCTGGTGGGGTGCCAACATTCACAGTGAAATGTGTTGCTATGTCGTCATTCCGCGGGAGGTTTAAACATTGCGTGTTTTATCGCCTATACTTAAACTAACCACTAAAACATTACTGAGTCTTGTTTTTTCACATTTTGGGGACTGGTATGGCCCCCTGAGTCCCAAATATCAGTACTAAAATGATTAAAAAGTTGATTTTGCACAATATGGGCCCTTTAAAACACACTTTTTTTTACAAACACTACACACAATTCTCTGCATTTGGCACAATTTTCATGAAGAACATCTCTTGTTTTCACAAGGAACACACTGTCATTCAAAATTCTAAAGTTAATTTCCCTACTATGCAAACTGACTCATCACATGGGAAAACACCTGTCACACAGGTTTACAATTTGCAATCAGTACGTTAGCATAAAAGGGTTCTGTTTTGTATGTAGACCACTGTATCTGCAACTTTGTGTTGGTTGGGATGGACACTGTGTACATTGTTTTTGTGGGACATAAATAGAAATAAAATATATTTGTTACTGTGTATTTGTGTGTTTGCATGTCTCATGCTCTCAGAACTCTACACACAAATCCAAAAAACACACACACAATGGGCAAAACCCCTCAATTCTCCTGCAAAATGAAACTTTACATTCAAAACAATGTTATTTCTTCTCAAATTGGTATTTTGTTTTCAAATGACACACACAAACCATCATATGAATAGACATTTATAAGAACCAGTTGAACACTGATGTGATCAATGTAAAACACTATGATGAATGGAAAACACTTCTTCTCCATGATCATAATGACTTAGGCCTTTTTTAGTGTTTAGTGTTACCCCGGATTTCCCCCGGGCGCGTTACAGCAGTGGCGCGATGCCTTGGGAGCCGGCGGTATTCACGGAAGATCACGCGATAATCTTGAACGGACACGAGTTCGCGAGATCCCGCGATAGACTGTGTGTTTAAAGGAAACAACAACAACAACAGCTTATTTTCATTCTCCGACGTGGAAGAACTGTTGATCTGGTGTCATAAATTATTTTATGTTTCTCCACTTCAACAATCAGTCTCTTGTCGTACATTTATGACTCTACAAGACGCTCTAATTAATTGACTGTTTACCTGGCAGCACCGGTCACGACGTAATGTTGATGTGAAGCGGAAATGTTTTACTTTGAGTCTGTGTCGCACTTCCTGTCTTGTGCGATCTGCTCTGTTGAAATTTACGCGGTTCAGCAGCGGCAACGGCAAAAATAGAACTATTTCCGTGCTAAATGCTGGAGTTTAACGCACGTTTTCAAGACTTTTTTAAGTCTTTTTAACTGTGCTACAGTTTGGCATTGTTCGCTTTGATTCCTGTGTCAGATGTTGCGCTCTCTTCCAGAGATGGCTTTCAGACCAATCAGTAGGTACTAAAAAAAGCACCAGGTAACAGGAACTATCCCTAATGGAAAAGCTAAATAACCATGCCACGCCAAGTCGAGTCACGCTGAACCCATGCAGTGGAAAAGCAGCATAAGTCACTGGTATCTGGAACATGGAAAATTTTATATTTGTATCAAATTCGTTGTGCGAGTCAGATTGGACCCTCTGGTGGGACAGTTCTATTTGACACCCCTGATTTAAGCCATATGTCATTGTTTGGAGTTAAATGTGGCCAAAATCCTGTCTCACACACGCGCTGAAGTCAGATTTTATTTTCTCTCCACACACGATGAAACTGCTTAAATACAGAACAAACGTCACAAACTGCTCCCTGTTTTGCTTTTGCCCTTGAATTATTGAATCATGCATGTGAACAGTGTTTCACCGACTCTGCTGCTGCAGGAGTGAAACATCCTGACATGTTGGCGCACATCCTCAGCCCCAGCTGAGACAATTTTATTGGTCTTGTAAATCGTGAGAGACTCCAGTGAGCATCGTTTGCTCAGCAGTCGGTCTCTGTCTCCTGCAGACACATTGAAACATGTCTTATTGATTTGTCGCTCGTCTCCGTCATGGAGCCTGGGCAGCAACAATATCGTAAACATACAGAAATATAATAGATTTGCAATCACTTTTAGATTCTCAGATTTCATTGGCTTCAAATTCTCAAGCTGCAAAGAATGTTACACCAACTGAAATAATATAATAATTTTGAACGACGGAACACAAGTTTCCCCCCATATTTAATTTCAACCATTAATTAATTGGTAATCTACTAAATTGTTCTCCAACTATTAAAAAAATAAAAAAATAAATTTCTCTGAATCCAGCTTCTTAAATGGGAATATGTGTGAAATGTCCAAGGTTTCTTGAACGCATCTTGTCAGCTGCTCCTGTGAGCTCAACATGCACTGATCCATGCATGACTTTCACTAACTCTCATGCGCTGGAGTTTAGAATAATCAACAAATCAAATATACATTTTGCTAGAATTACCCATTCCGACCACTCAATCTGCTTCATGTCCAGACTGAACTTGGCAATAATAAAAAATACAATTCACATGTGATGTAATAGAAGTAACAGATAATATCAATATTATGTGTATGTCGGTTTACAGAAAGCCAGTGTCAGAGTTTGTTTGGATTCAAAAGACACATTCTCCCGTCTGTTCCATCAACAAACCATCAAGTTTGTGGACTCTTATAAATACGTAGGAATCTTTCATTCATTCATTCATTCATTCATTCTTCTTCTACATGAGGGTAAATTTGCAGGTTTATCAAACTGCTACTCAAGACCCCAAACCATGCACCTGCCCTTTTGCCCTCTGACCTTGTACAGAAAGACATGTTTCTACTTTTTATTTTATGTTACGTATTTATGTGGTCCATAACATCGAGTCTAAAATGAGAAATGAGAAAATAGATATTTTTCAGTATTCTTTTATCTGCACTCACTATTATGTTTGTATATTTTGCTTAAAACACTTTTTTACCCATTGCTTCCCTTTTTTACATACTATAATATTGTATTACCAAAGAGACAACAATTCCTTGCACTTGTCAACTGAAACTGATTCTGATCTTGCAGAAACGTTGTATTTTTTTATAAATAGTAAAATCAAGCATCCTGATATTTTCTGTTTCTTAAATGTGAATATTTTCTGCTCTCTTTGTTCCATTAGATAAAGAAATCATTAAAAACTGCTTGTGGATTTTACAGCTGCAGATGTAATATTTATTATTACATTCAAATAATAACCATGTGAGTGCCCTTTTCTTTCACTGGAGCCCCTGCCCCCTCAAACGTCTGTGCACACCACTGGTGTGACCCAGAAGGTCTCAGCTGCATAATGTGGTTTACGAGGCGATTGCGCACAACGCGCAGGTCAGGACTTATGGAAAAGCCTATTAGAAGCCTGTGAGTTTGTCTCAGGCGCGAGGAAAAATACAGACATGCATAATATGGACGTGGATCAGATTATTATTATTATTATTATTATTATTATTATTATTATTATTATTATTATGGAGCATAAACAGGAGGCTGTTGTTGTGACACCCAGCTGTGAAACATCACCACCTCCATCATCCTCACACACACGCAAACACACACACACACACGCACATCAACATGCAGCACACACTCTCCTGCAGCTTCAACGTCAGCAACACACACGCACGCACACACACGCACGCACGCACGCACACACTCACTATCAGTGGAATGGTCCTGTCGTCCCGGTGGATCTCCAGGCGCCCGGGCACCAGCTTCTGCCCGTGGCTCCTGCCGCGGCTCACGGGAGCAGCGGCCGCCGCCGACTGCGACGACGACGACGCCTGCGGCTTGTTGTCCTGCCACAGGTAATAAAACGTCCCCAGGATCCACGCAACGGTGAGAATCGCGATGGCGTTGGCGCGTATCCTGCGCATGGTGAGCCCATACGGAGGACTCCAGGAGCAGGAGCGAAGCCCGACTGGTTCAGGTCCGGTGCAGCTTCAGCTTCAGCTTCAGCAGCCTCCTCCTCCTCCTCCTGCTGCTGCTCCTCTTCCTCCGCCGGTGATGGGTAGAATCGCAGCTCAGACAGAGTGAACCTCTGTATGTGTGAGTGAGAGCAGAGCAGCAGCGCTGTTTCTCTGCTTCTGCTGCTGCTGCTGGGATTTGCGCACTGACTGAGCCAAGGTCCTAGCGCCGAGTATTATCAACAGCCGAGACACACGCACACACACACACACACACACTGATTGACATTCATGATGAGAGCAATGGTGAATAAACTAATTAGAACATATTAAAGCGGTACTTAAGTGTTTAGACTATACACCTCAACTATGTTTGTTTTTTTAGGCATTTCAAATTTTTGGCACACTGTGAAAAATACCCGCACCAGAAATAAGCCAAATATTCTTAATTGATTTAAATGTCCTTGTTTTACAGAAAAAGAATAATCTGCCAATGGTGTAAATAGATTTGACTTAAAACTAGCTGGTATATATTGTATAGCCACTTTCAGATTGTAATGTTGTTCCTTAAAATGAGAAAAAAATAAACAAAACTTTTTAAATTTCATGCCTTTTTTTGTTAAAAAATAAATAATAATAAAAAATAAATCACACATGGTCCTAATCCTACGCCGGCATATTAGGGCCAAGTATGAAAAATATAATAATTATGGACCCGGGGCAGGGGGGTCATATTCTGAGAAAAAAGTCAAAAAAGTTGCAGATTTATGAGAAGAAAGTAGGAAAAATAGCGTTTTGTTTTTATATCCAGCAACATCCTTGCATGTCCATTGTGTTGTCGTTCCTGATGCAGAAAAGCAGATGTTTTCTTCTGAATAGGCCCAATTCACAGCATTGTCTCTTTAAAGCCCATACAGTTATGATAGTATGGTGATTCTGGGCTAAAACCACGAGTATTTAATTATTGCTCAATCTGATTGCAGTATAGTATAATCTGATTAAGTCATCCACTGCAGTGATGATGTCATTCCTTGAAAAACAAAATACTAGCCTATTTTCCCCAAGTTTTTTCTCATAAATCTGCAACTTTTTTCTCGTAGATTTGCTACTTTAAATCTCATAAATCTGCTACATTTTCTTGTCTATTTGGCACTTTTAATCTCATAAATCTGCAACCTGATTTTTTTCATACTTGGCCCTTATACGCCGTCGTATAATCCTCTAAAACAAGAATATAGTTTTTTATAGTTAAAAAGTGGAAAAGTAAGCAAATCGTCTTCAATTACATATTTATTGATTTATTTTTTACTTTAAATTAACTTAAATTAAATTTAAATGAACAAATGTTTTCTCCAGCACACTATTGTCCTTCTTAAGTTTTCTTTTTCCTGTCAGCCAGATATTTGGTCAGACCTTTTGAGATATCTCCACCGGTCCAACTCTGGAACGTCTGGCCGGAACCAGTGTAGTGTGGAAATTGAAGATAGTGTTACTGACCCTTGTCGTTCTTCCGCCATATTGGATTGAATAGAAAGCGAAACTAAACTTTCACAGATCATAAATTTTGTCTTGGACCAAGCCTCATAAAAGAATTTGGCGGCATAGCCACCAAACAGGAAGTTGGCTCATATATCAGGAGCACTTTGACGTATCGAAACCAAACTTTGTACATGAACTCGGGACTCCAATATGAAGAAGCACAAGATCTGAAAAATCGCCATTGTAGCTCAGACCTAACTGGCAACCCGTGGTTGCTCGGCAACTGAGACTCTACTGACTGCAATAATTTGTAGACGGCGGTAGGTGGCGCCACATGCAAAAAACGTAATTTAAAAACACAAATATGATTTGCGGTCTGCAAAATAATTGTTTTAATGCAAATATTTTGGCTGTTCTGATGTTGTTGGTGAGTTCAGTTTGTTATATGAATATTATTCCTGAGTCTTTTATTACAAAATGTACCTTTAATTAAAATGCCACAGCCTGTTTTTTTTTTTGTTTTTTTTAATATAGACATTAAGAGAATTAATCTCATACAAATATGGAGGTGGGTGGAAGTGGAGGCTCTTTGTAGGTCTATATTTATATGGGTTTATATAACCCAAAATCCATGTTTTTATACATATGATGTGCTCCTGCATTGTCTAGTCGCTGTATAATAGTTTTTGTTTCATTTTCGTAGTGTTTCAAAAAGTCATGTTAAATAACATGGTCGCGGGCCGCTGTTGCATAGCCACGACTCCATGTTTCTACCGGAGCCTGTAAAGACAAACCCGAGAGAACAAATCAAGCGTTGATTTACTTGTAGCGGAAGTCCCGCCTCCACTCTCTCCGCTTCGTCTGCTACGGCCGCGGTAGCTCGCCCTCTCCCTCTCCGGCTTCTGACAGTTCTACCACGGCCACGAAGAGCTGTCCCTCGTCCTCACCCTCTCCCTCTCGTTGTCTGAATAAATACTAGAACCTCATCTGCTGACACGGAGAAAGACGACGAGGACGACATTTGACCGGTTGAGGATACCGTAGCGCTCAGGGAAGGGAGGGGGTGAGCAGAGTAGCAGTTCTTTGTTGTAAATTTCAGCCTCTCCTCTAGATGTCACTATAAACTACTTACTTCACCTTCAAGTACAGTAACAAAGTATTTGTTCTTCGTTACTTTCCGCCACTGCTCATGAAGTATCCATTGACTGAAAACCTGGACACATAACGAAAAAGAATCTAAACAGCTTCATGGCACCACACTAATGATATGTTCATTTCCAAAATTTGAATCTCTCACCTATACTGTTCCTCCCGCAGCAAGAATCCAGAGGATTATATCAGACTATAAGAAGGATTATTTTTATCCTGCTCAGGCCTAGTATGCATTCAAGTATGCATTCAAATTAGGGACCTCTGGTTCGTACTAAGTAAATTAAACAGCACAGTTGAATTGATCATGAAGAACAAGAAAAAACCTGAATATTCATGCTGTTCCATGAATATTCCACTCTTTTAATTTTGGATTCTGGATTTGCATAGATGACCTCTGCAACTATGACTTATTCAGTGTGGGAATAAATCAAAACTGAATTCTTTTTTTAAACAGAATACATAGAAGAAGAAAAAAAAGACAGAATACATTGCACTGAGATAACCTCTCACTCTCTGTAAACAAACAAACAAACAAAACAACATAGCCCAGAGGCAAAACAGAGCTGAGGAGGCTGAAAATGTTAATTTTACTAACCCAAGAAACAGTATGAGATCATGCAACCCCACCTAACATGGTGTGTGAGTGTGTGTTCCTGTGTTTGTCTTTTATGGCATAAACACTAAACTTGTCAGGACCAGTAGTTCTGGTCCTAATGAGGCAGAAAGTGGTTAATTAGGGCCTAGATTTGAATTGTGGTTAGATTAACGTTAGGATTAGGCATTAACTGCTTAAACTTAAGGATAATGTAGTGGTTGTGTTTAGCCTGCCCAAATAGGAGGACATTTTTGGTGAAATGAGGACACATTGGCTGGGTTAAGACTTGGTTTTAGTGTTAGAATAGACCTTAGATCAGCTTTAGGCCTGTGATTTTCGCTGTGATGTTTTGAGTGTCCTCATTAAGAAAGCTGTAGAATATGTGTGAGGGTGTAACGGGTCCAAACAGCTGGTCCACCTCGACAACATCAGGAATTAGGAATGCAAAGTTTTCCTTCACCAGTAACCTGATCCAGTGACAGTGAGGGAGAAGAAACATCGTGATGTAATGAATCCATGTGCAGCTGGACTCTCTTACAACATCAGCCAATAAAGCATAAAGGCTCTCATGTTGTGATCAAACAGGACACATTTAGTTTTGTTTTAGGCTCAATGCTTCCTATAAAGCCATGGGGCTTTTCCACTGTACAGTTATAACACGGCACGGCACTGCACAGCTTTTTGCTTTTGACTGGTGCCTATTCTGGTGAGGTTCCAAGAGAGCTGAGCTGATACTAAAATGCAATGTCAACAGACTGCCAGTCACTGATTGGTCAGAGAGTGTCATTACTGGAAGAGTCCGACACAAGAATCAAAGCGAACAACGCCAAACTGTAGATCTGTTAAAAAAGACTTAAAAATTCTGAAAACATTTCAATTTAAGCATTTAGCAGACGCTTTTATACAAAGCGACTTAAAAAAGAGAAATAAGCTATAGAAGAAGGGCCACCCCTTAAATGCAGATACGTCTTCAGACTGTAGGGGGCAGAATAACGTGAAAGCTGCGTCCAGTCTGTCAACTCCAAAAAAGAAGAAGAAGAACACATTTACGTCACGATTATTTATTTATTATTTTATTTCAGTCAAGTTATTAGGTTGTCAGTTAGTAATAAGATGATACTCATACAAATACCACAACCACAGACATATTCAGCTGACAGTTACCACACACCACGACTTATTGAAAAGTAAACAATAGCAAACCATCGCTTGTCCGCACCGGCCGACTATTGACAAAAGATTGTAAAATAAAAATAAATGTTACGCAACAATGACGTCAGTAATCCATAATATGGGCCTAAACTAAGATAATACAATGGTTTTCATCATTTTTATATCTCTATTAACAAAGAAAATACTTAATTTGTATCGCACTCGCTTCGCTGCTTTCGGCGCCATCTTTTTATGTGAAAACACACAATGCATTCTGGGTAGCCCTTGCTCCCAAGGGTGGTCTCGGAAAATCTCAATATTGAGGGCGATACAGCCCTTAAACTTGCCCCTCAACTTAATTTTTTCTGAGAATCGGGACAGCACTTGCACTAGAGGGAGCGCACATTTTTGAGATTGAGGGTTAAGATTGAGGGTTAAGCAAGGAATTGGAATTCACCTTCAGTCTTGGAAAGAAATCCACTAGATAGTAACAGTGGACTGACAGAGGGTGAGAGTGCAGAAGTGGATCCAAGTGCAGAAGGAGGTTGTGTTGGTGAGGAAGAGCTGGCTCTTCAAGAGCTTCTTGAACAGAGACAGAGAGACTGGTAGCGCTCGGTAGAACAATTTCTAAAATCTTCGCGATATGTTTTACTGAATTGCACTAGATTTAGGGAGAGGAGGAAACAAAACCCAGATACAGTACAGATAGTCATTGGTAGCTACAGTTTGGCCAAAAAGTCACTCGATTTATCGCCAGTTGCGCTTTTGAAAAAGTCACTGGTGGACTGAGATGTCGCTACATATATGGACAGACAACACATGGTTAAAATGGGGAATTAAGGCACTGACACTGCACACAGGAAGTGGTTTGTTTCATGTCGAGACAGATGCAGGTTAACAGCAACATTGCAAGCAAGACAGTTGTAACTGCTGTAAAAACACGCTCCCTCAGCACAAGTGCTCCCTCAGTCAGGTCTGATATTATAACCTGACAGATTTCAGATGAAAGACCTAGAATACAATTATTATTATTATGACGACTAAACAGAGGCAAAATATTAAAGAAGAATGTACCCAAAGTTACACACAGTGCAGCTTTAAACAGAGATCTTTACTCCGCCTCTGTCGTCTTTGCACATGGAAGTTAATCTCATTATAGATGTAAGCCGTCTATTTCCCTCTCTGCAGAGGGAAATAGACGGCTTACATCTAGGCCTCTGCATGTCTTCATGGAGACCTGCAGGCCACAGGGATCTGATCCACATCCAGCTGGTGTTTATAGAGAGGAAAGGTCACAAAGATCAGATCCACCCCTGGCTCAGAACTGGGAGATCATTCGTTTTTGTCAGTACAGACGTGGCTGCTGTCATCGTTATCTCCGACAAAGACAGTGATGCCCAAGAACAGTATGAGAGGGTAAAGTCATGGTGAGGTAAGCACACTGGCAGCTTCAACGGGAAAAGTGCACAGTCTAAAAGTCTGGATCTGGCAACCCAGGCCCCGACTGGCCTGGTAATGTTGAGATTATTGGGTGCAGAGAGGAAACGGAGGCTGCATGTGGAGTTTCCAGCGGGGTCAGTCTAGTGCTTGTGTCAACAATTTCTCTCTTGAGACTCATGGAAAGACAAAAGCTTCACATTCCCATGTCGGATGTACAAATAGCCCGCGTTGGGTGGGAACAAACTTAATTCTTTTTAAAAAAAAATTTTAAATAACAGAATAATATGACTTTTTGATTCAAACATCAGCATATTCACTTAGAGTCAAAACATGAAGGAAAATGGATAGTTTTATAGCCACTTAACTGATTTAACTGAAAAAAAGAGACCTCTGCAGCTACTTCAATATCTTAAAAGTTGTGTTTGCTGCTTTGTAACCTGTACACTTCTTGCACCACATTCCATACAGTCTTAGAAATAAAAGTGCTAAGTAGAACCAAATAAGGTTCTTCGGCTTGTCCTCATCGGAGAACCCTTTTTGGCTTCAGGTAGAACCTTTTTATAAAGGCTCCACCTAGAACCCTTTTGGAGGGTTCCACCAAGAACCCTTTTAGAACCCTTTATTCAGGGAAGGGGTTTTAAAGGGTTCTCTGGATCAAAATGGTTCTTACTGGAACCATTAGTGTTACCAAGAACCCCTGAAAAACCCTCTCTTCGGGAAAGGGTGCTCCATTAGTAAGTTATATGTGTCATTTTGTGAGATCAGCCACTCCTGTGTACCTTAAACATTCTTAAAAATATAGATTTTCTCTATGGACTTTAGTGCAGGGTGGTGAGTGGTTTAAAAACCCAAGTTTATAATTTTTTTAATTTAATTTTTTTTTTTTTTTAATTAAGCCATTTCATAACAGACCGTGCAAAAGATAAGATTTATTGTTTTTGTACATACTGAAGCTGTCGCAGCTGGGCATTTATAAAATACATATATAGTAGAGAACAATGGCCTGTAAAACTGATTAAACCTATGAGATAAACCCTGATCATTTCCATCGTGGCATATGTTGGCTGGATTGAGGCATTAATCCGCAACTGCCGTCGCACAGCAGCGACAGTCTCTGTATACCAAACAGCTGTGAGTGTAGTTGCACCCTTTAGGTACCGAAAGATGTTATAGGTTATTTGGAAGCCTTCAAAACATTTGGGGTTCGAAACTCAAATAAATGTGTAACGTACCATACTGAAAGGAGTGACACTGGAGACAAGAGATACACAATCACATGGTTTAACCTGCATCCCCCTGAGGTTTTCACACCATAGGACAAGGGTTTGGTCTCCATGACGAGCACTGGTCCTGACAAGGTCAGTGTTTATGCCAGAAAAAGGTCCTGGAGAGGAGAGGAAACAAATACAAGCACACACACACACACACACAAGCCTGCATGGAATTCCAGTGTGATAACATTTGGAAAGTCTTGGCTGTAACCAGTGATCAGGTTGTGAGTTGAACAAGCTCAGTCTTGTAATCAGTCACTCAGCCGTGTCAGTTGTGTTTCAGACACACACAGAGCAAACATTACTCTTAGCTACCGTCCTGATGTGTATTGAGCGGAGACCCACAGGTATCCCATACTGCTTTGCTGCAGAGCAGAGGATGTTAACAATGTCAACTTAAGTCCTCACATTACTTCACAGCAGTGACGGTTGCTGGTCTTTGAAACAGGGGGAAGCTACGGTGGCCGACAGGGGCAAACGCACTGCAAACCCCAAAACACCAGCAAATAAGAAAACGCCAGCAAGTAACAAAACAACAGCAAGTAACAAAACGCCAGCAAATACGAAAACAACAGCAAATAACAAAACACCAGCAAATAACAAAACACCAGCAAAAAACGAAACACCAGCAATTAACGAAACACCAGCAAATAACATAAAATTTCCTCTCGTCATTTAGAAAGGATACCTCGATTGTAACCTTGCCTTTATTGCCTTGTTGTGATTGATTTGTTTTCACTGTTGTATTTATTCTCAACAAAGACTTGTAGATTTTATTTATTTTATTTTAGTTTTGATAAATAGATCGACGAGATGCAATATTATATTCCCTTTGAGGTATTATGTGTACTGGAAAAGTTTAAATAAAGTTTATAAAAAAAAAAGTTTTGGCCCAACACTGCGAGTTAAAGGGGAAGTAAGTAGTTTATAGTGACATCTAGAGGAGAGGCTGAAATTTACAACAAAGACCTGCTGCTCTGCTCACCCCCTCCCTTCCCTGAGCGCTACGGTATCCTCAGCTGGTCAAATGTCGTCCTTGACGTCTTTCTCCGTGTCAGCAGATGAGGTTCGTGAGGCGAGGGAGAGGGCGAGCTACCGCGGCCGTAGCAGACGAAGCGGAGAGAGTGGAGGCGGGACTTCCGCTACAAGTAAAGAGATGCTTGATTTGTTCTCTCGCGTTTGTCCTTACAGGCTCCGGCAGAAACATGGCGTCTCGCTGCTAACAGTGGCAGTGTGCATGGGTTTTCTCCAGGTTCTCTTGCTTCCTCCCACAATTCCTCCATGCAATATGGAGATAAGGCAAATTAGACACCCTAAATTGGCCGTAGATGTGGCCCTGCGATGGACTGGTGAACTGTCCAGAGTGTGTCCCGCCTAACGCCCTATGTCTGCTGAGATTGGCACAACATCCCCCACAACCCTCATGTGCAGATGAAGTGGTGGAAAATGGATAGATGGATGTACAAAGGAAAATGTTCTATATCACATGGGGAGAACATAGCAAATAACATACAACAACTAGCTATGTATCCATCAGTCCACAGACTTCTCTCGTAAAATCCACAGCACTGAGGCAGAAAAGGTTCCGCTGTCATGTAGGTTCCTGCAAGGCTGTCAATCAAAAACTGGTTCTGATCATTTTTTGTGATGTCATCAGTGGGTAGACTCTTACCAAAATTGAATGGGAACATATTTGTGTGATCACCTACCCATCGCAAGAAAATTCAGATTGACCCATCAAAGATAAACCTTAGAAAACACAACCTCCTTGGCAAAGACAACAGAAATAAGTGCAGAACAAAACCTCTACTGTGCAACCGCAGGAGGATAAACAAAGTCCAAATGAAACATCTCAAGGAAAACTTCAGAGGAAAAACTTGCGCATGAAGAATTGCCTAATTTTTTTAATCACAGATGCAGATTTTCTCTTTCCACACTGTGACGTGTGACAGAACAAAACACCCTTTGTGGTTTGTCTTAAGTAAAGTGTGAACGGGTGGAGATGCAGGATGCTGACACTCAAGAGCAGGAATGTAAACTCACCTGTTTTGTTTGTGTCCTTTCAGACTGTGCTTTCACCATTAGGTCAAATATACACACAAGCCATGAGCAAACACTTGTGAATAAATAAAACCAATGTTTGGAGAAATAAAGACAAATATGCGTCATATCCGTGTATGAGGTCGACTGAAGGAACAACACACTCACTGAACCACTGACTTCTGACCAACACAATCCCACACCCTGTATGTGTACAGTATGTATGCATGTATGTGTGTCTGTGTATAACATTTCCAACTTCATTTCAAATTTTTTCCATTTGCACCATTCCAAGACATGACAGCATCCCAGTAAAACGCATGCACTCTAAGTGGGATTCAATAATTTATAAATCATTCAGCGTCTTTCTCTCTCTTATCTTATATATATATATATATATACAAATATGTTCAGTTTTAACATATTTGTCTTATTGTTCATTACTTTCACAAGTGGAAAACGGATGTTATTATTTATTACCTTTATCTTAACTGTCTTTGCTGCCGTGACAAAGAAAATTTCTTATCTTTTGGGATTAAGGTTAGGTTGAAGGGCATTATGAGCGTCTGCACTAAGAATCCTGTAGAAGAAAGGAGTGTGTAACTAAGTGTGTTGCTAAAGCAGTCTGGCTGTTGTGATTGTGTTACTCCAGCTGGCTCAGCTCTGTGAAGGCACAGTCCATTAGTTGAAAAAAGTAACAGTGAGGTTATTCTTTGGAGCCTCAGCCCTGAGAAACAAGGACCATAATCTGGAGTAACAGCTTCTAGATGAGACTAAAATGCAGGGTTGTTCATGAATAGACAAGGAAACACTCACTCTTCTCCAGGAAACAAGAATGCAGTCAAACTTTTATTAACAGGACTAACAGGAATCTTATCCAACTACAAAAGTCCAAACATTGAAAAAATGCAATCTAAACCTGATCTTTACTTCTCATGTTGTGCTGCTTACAAAGACTTACTTAGCTTACTGTAGCTTTATACTCCACATGAGGGTCATGTGATCCCAGCTGACATAGGGTGAACGGCAGGGTGTGGACAAGCCAACAGTCCATCGCAGGACGCTGCTCACTAACAGACAGACAAAGACAAACTCCAGCACTGGAAACAACACCTCCTCATCCAGCAGCACCAGTGTGAGACGCTGCAGAGACACGGTGACGCCAACATGAGTGTAAATGCTTGTTTATTACAGATTAAAGCCAGGTAATCCCACAGTGACTCATGGTTTCACCCTCAGAAGGAAATAATACAACACCTTCAGTGTTTGGACAGTGTACACACAGCAGTGCATATGCTCCCATTCAAAAACAAAAGTCTGAAACAGTCTTAGCAGAGACTCTGTGCAAACCCTTAAGATAATTATTTGGGTGGTGGTGGTGGTGGTTTATGGATACAATAGTAAAAGTGTTTAAATCAGTGCAGAGTTTCAGTGATCATCACATTCATCTCGTGTTGTAACGTACCTCCCAGCCCAAAGGCAGACATAACACAATATTGCCATTAAATGCACAATCGATCAATCACACCTTGTTCACATCACTTCCAGTTCTTACAGCACAGATATGTCATTTGATAATAAATAAACAGGACATCCATTTTTAAAGTGCTGTACTCGTGGGATCCATCTTAAAGTGAGACTACATAAAATGGTTGTCCTCTCACAAATAAAAAGCTAGTGGTTTGATGGCGGTTAATGCAAGTCTATATTATATCAACTTTAGATGCAGAAGATGTCATTTAAATTAAATTATAATTTCACTTTTTCCACTTTGTGGTACTGTAATACTGTTTAATGTCACAATATTCTTCAATTAATTAACAGTAAAAATCTTCAGTATTTCTAATTTAATCGCATGTATAACAAGGAAAACAGGCAAATACTTATGTCGCTGGAATAAATCAAGATTAATTTTCAAGTGATAAATCAAGCAATCGTTCAATCAAGCCAATTTTGTGAATTTACTTTCAAAATGACATGGTCTCGCTTTGAAACTTCATTCTACGTCATGATCTCCTGATCGGGAAAGAAAAGCAGGAAAGAAAGTGAAAATCAATACAACTTTAAAAGAATTGAAAGTGTGGAGGTTGTCTGGTAGCAATTATTCACAAAGACAACAAATAAAAGAAAACACAGCAGTAAATAGCATTAGTTGGAGAAGTTGTTTAAAATGTTTAAATTAAATACAAAAACACTGTCAGATTGCTTTGTCAGTACCGGCACATGCTGAAAAAAAACAACAAAAAAACAGACGTCCAACTTCATTGTAAATACAATCTTGAGTCACAGAAGGCAACAGAACAGAACTCTAGCTGTCCGTTTGGCATAAGAAGCATTGTCTGAAGTCCATGCAGTGATGCAGGAGGAGGAGGAGGAGGGAGAGATAAAGACCCCATCCAGACCTGGTTTGACCTCTGACCTGAGAGATCCAATCTGTGGACATTGCTAAATGTGACCGTTTATGCCTGGCATTAAAGGGTAACTACTTCTGAAGCTAACTCTGGTCAATGTCTGATTTAGAAAATGCCAAGAAGTGGGCTGAGAGTGGAGTGCAGGGCACCAGTGGCAGCTGTGTGAGTTTGTTCAGTGAGTCCAGCCTCTCAATCGTTCACACCGTTCAAGTGGTGGGGAGAGAAAAGCGACAAAGCAACAGGTCCAGTGTTTATAAAAGGGGGAGGAGTCTGGGATAAGGAGTCTTGTGCTGATTGGATGATGAACGAATGAACCAGTGAAGCAGGAGTGGACTAAAAAATGTGACTCAATTTGAAAGTTGTTGCTGCTGTTTGATAAGCCAGGCAGTCTATACACTGATTGTTCTTCACTAACATCCCCAGATAAACATATAGACTGGTTTAAACCTGCAAAAGGTGGTTTAGGGGTTAAGTTTAAAACACCTCTCTTTTGACAACATGAGATCATATCTGGCATCCCCAGCCTTTATTTAAAGACTAGTACTATATTTCTGATATAAATTGTAATTGCAATATGATTCAGTTCAGTACAAACTGAGCAGTAGAAAAATATAAATAAACCATCAAAACATTAACATGCAGATTTGGGGATTAGGCAAATTGGACACTCCACATTGACCGTATGTTTGACTTTGAGTGTGTGAGTGGAGGGTTGCTTGTCTCAATGTGCTCCTGGGATGGACTAGTGACTTGTCAAGGCTGTACCCGGCCTTACCCTCACCCCCTGTGACCTTCATGTAGAGGATAAACCAGTAGAAGATGGATGGAAGACAGAGTGATCAAAAACAGAATCATTCATTTCAGCCTTTGCAATTTACAGTGTTGTTTTCGATACTATGTGTGACATCGTCTGGAAGCTTGGCAGAGTGTCATCACTGGAAGATTCATGAGCGCGATGTCTGACACAAGAATGAAAACCAAACAATCCTTAACTGTAGATCAGTTAAAAAAAAAACGTAAAATCCTGAAGACGTGTTATTCTCTAACATTTACCAAGGAAAACATTTGAACAGTCTGGTGTATTTAGCGACAGCACTGTCAAAAGACACAATTGCGAGCCGAATCACAATCCCTTCCGCTGTATTTCAGTTCAGTGACTGTGTCAGACGGAGTCTGTGCTCCGGTCATGCAGGAAGTACTGAACGAATCTGTGAACAAATCTTTTTCATTAATTGAGTCTAATGATTCAGTACACCGGAAAAAACTGCTTTACAAGTCACTAGTTTGTGTCCGTCGCGTATATAACAAAGCCACGGCAGTTTCATGCAGCCGTGCTGAGGCTGCCCACATTGAGGAAGTACTACAGTAATGGAAAACCATACCAAACCATGTAGAGTCGAGCTGTGCCGTGCCGAGGTGAGCTGAAGTGGGTAGTGGCCACCATTTGTCACAACAAAAATGCTTTTTTTTAACCAGTCTGTGTGTGTGTGTATCTGTGTGACTGGAAAAAAAGGGGATCCGATTGCTCTACTAACGCTGCTGTAACATGAAATAAGTTTTAATGTGTTTTCAAACCACTTCAGAATGTGGTTTTTGAACCTGGCATGATGTGCCCATGATTGTATCACTCAGGATGGATGTTCACAGGTCTGAACTGGGTCTACGAGACAGAGGAAGGAAAACGACCGACCACAGTTTCTAATCATCTCCTTGTGAGAAGCTGTTGTTTCAGCTCCTCGTCTTCTGTCCAAAGTCATCTGAAGCGACTGATTTCCTTTCTAGTGTTACAGAGGCACATTGTCCAAAGGTCACAGTCTAGAACCCTCTTTCTCCTCCTGCCCAGCAACAGTGGACATTGCTTCCGTTACTTCATGCACAGAGTCAGAAAACTTGCAGCCTTTGCTTTCATCTACAGTGAGTAAAGCAGAACCCAGGTAAAAAGAGAGAGAATGAAGTCTGCACTCGTAGTTCCACAGAGGTGCTGTGGAGACACAAGTGTCCAGTGCCAAGCAACTTCAACCTTCTGATGCGTTTCTACTTCATGGACGTCTCAAGTCCCAGAGGAGGAAGAGGGAAGAAGGTTTATGAGTAAACAGTCTGAGCGAGGAGAGGCCGTTAATTCTCAGTGGGACACACGGTGCGGTCCTTGCAGCAGAAGTAATGAACCACTACACCGTTGGGATACCTGGCAAATGCACTGAAGGAGAAAATTAATCAAACAGAGAAAAGCTTAATGTTTGTGGAATAAATAAATTCTACATCACAGCAGGTAAAAAAGCATTTGAAAAAATAAATAAAATAAATGAGAGAATCAGAAATGATAAATTAACGGCAGCAGAGTTGATAAACATTTCACTAAAACGAATGAAATTAGATGGTTATGATGCATGTCATATCAACTGAGACATGATCTTATTGTTTTTTACCAAACTCCTTTCATCAGAGATTTTATGTCGTCTTAAAGGCTTCTACACACAACTTGAAAACAATAGTCCCACCTCTTTTTCTTGCTCTTGTATTCTCTGTAGCTTATCTTTGTTATTGTTTTCTTCTTGTATTTAGAGTTTATTTGTTCTGTTCACCTCATGTAAACTTCTATTATCTTTCCTTAGTTGCTCTGGTTTGGTTAATTCTATCTCCATATCTATGATTTCTATACATTGTAATATATACTTGGTCAAATAAAGCTTTATTTAAAATACAAGTTTCTATACAGCGCTCAAGCTTTATGCACGTCAGTCATCCTCTCCTTCATTTTTGGGGTGTATGTCTGTGTCTGCGAGTACCACATACAGGCCTGGCACATGTACTCCAGTGTTTAGAATCTATCTGGGGTATTTCGTTTGTATGGAGGCATGAATAAATTATGATCATGAAGAGGTAAGACTGTGGAGTGTAACAAACTCAGCTGACCAAGCTCGTCAGAACTACGATTGGCAATTGCACACCAGAAAGGAGATTACTATGCTTTGGTTGCAGAAAGTATAAATTCAAAACACATGTTGCGGCTGGTTTGTTTCGTTCAGGTTGCTGTAGAAACATGGTGGCCTTTACATACAACTCCCCAGTCTTCCATTCTCTCACAGCTTGTTTGTCCTTCTTCTTCACTGGTTCATGCATCAGGTTTGTGTTTTAATTTGCATCGTCAGATTCCGCATCAAAACGCATATCTGCTGTAGTAACTTTGCAGCACAAGATGGCGGCTAAATGATTATACACGACATACAAACATACTTATGTGAAGCATATTTGGTTTCTGCTAATAAACTTAATGTTACACACTGGACCACATTATCTCATTTAAAGAGGAAAATATCCTAAATAAAAAAAAAATAAAAAAAAAGAACCAAAATCAAATTCTAAATTCTTGAGTCCCAGTGTTACCTGTTGCCTATTTTCTTTTTGCAAACTCTGCAGGTCTTCTCCTCCGTGATGACACATTTCACCTGCTGGTGGAAGATTCGCTCCTCCTGCACCTGAGAACACAGAACAAGAGATAGATGAGCAACAAATCAATGACATTTACATTTACATTTAGGGCATTTGGCAGACGCTTTTGTCCAAAGCGACTTACAATAAGTACATTTGTCACAAGAAAGAAACTTTCCATAAGTGCTATGATACAAGTGCTGAAGGTAGGAACCTATTAGTACTTTAGGTTAGTGCTATGTAGGGTCGAGGTGAAGTCTGAAAAAGTGAGTCTTGAGTCTTTTGCGAAAGATGGCGAGCGAATCTGCTGTCCTGATGTTGGTCGGAAGTTCGTTCCACCACTGAGGTGCCAGAGCAGAAAAGAGTCGGGACTTCGTTGAGCGGCCTTTGTTTGCTCTCAGGGATGGCGGTACCAGAAGGCCGGCTGATGTAGTAGAGCGAAGCGCTCGAGCTGGGGTGTGTGGTCTGATCAGTGTTTGGAGGTAGACTGGTGCAGTTCGGTTGATGGCTTTGAAGGCCAGCACCATGGTCTTCAATCTAATGCGGGCCGCAACAGGAAGCCAGTGGAGGTCACGGAGGAGGGGGGTCACATGGGAGAATTTGGGTAGATTGAAAACGAGGCGCACTGCAGCGTTCTGGATACGTTGCAACGGTTTAGTCACAGAGGCAGGGAGTCCAGCCAATAGCGAGTTGCAGTAGTCGAGGCGGGAGATGACCAGGGATTGAACCAGGAGTTGCGTTGCTTCCTTTGTGAGGAGGGGCCGGATCCTTCGGATGTTGTAGAGGGCAAATCTGCAGGATCGGGCTACCGCGATGATGTTGGGGGTGCAGGAAAGTCTGTCGTCGAGGATTACACCCTTTGCAGTTGATGATGGCGATACAGTGACGCCTTCAACAGTGACCAACAGGTCCATGTGAGGGCAGTTTTTTCCCGGGATGTATAGAAGTTCAGTTTTACTAAGGTTGAGCTTGAGATGATGAGCAGTTGTCCAAGTGGAAATGTCTGCCAGACATTCCGAGATGCGCGTGGCAACATGGGTGTTGGAGGATGGGGGGAAGGAGAGGAACAGCTGGGTGTCATCAGCACAACAGTGGTAAGAGAAACCATGTAATGTGATTGCAGAGCCTAGTGATCTGGTGTATAGTGAAAACAGAAGTGGTCCTAGTACTGAGCCTAGAGGGACACCAGTATCCATGGAGCAGGGTTTGGACAAGGAGCCATTCCACGTGACCTGAAAGGTGCGCTCTGTCAGGTATGATGTGAACCAGGTTAGGGCAGAGCCGGTAACGCCAAGTTTGGCCAGAGTGCAGAGGAGGATTTGGTGGTTGACTGTGTCAAACGCAGAGGATAAGTCGAGGAGGATGAGGACCGAAGAGAGGGACGAGGCTCTGGCGGCCCGGAGCGACTCAGTCACTGTGAGGAGGGCCGTCTCAGTGGAGTGAGCCGCACTGAAACCTGACTGATTAGGGTCAAGGAGGTCGTTTTGTGAAAGGTAAGAAGACAGTTGGTTGAAGACAGCACGTGCCAGGGTTTTTGAGAGGAACGAGAGAAGAGATACAGGTCTGTAGTTTTGAGTATCGGCAGGGTCTAGAGTGGGTTTCTTTTGGAGTGGCTTGTCTTTAGCGGTCTTGAAAGGAGCTGGAATACGGCCAGCAGTGAGGGAGGAGTTGATCAGGGTGGTGAGGAAAGGCAAGATGTCATTCGAGATGCTTTGTAGAAGAGGGGAGGGAATCGGGTCGAGGGAACAGGTGGTGGCACGGTTAGATGTCACTAGTGTGTGAACATCTTCAGAGGAGAGAGGGCTGAAGCAGGTAAGGCTGTCATAGGTGAGGGTTGGGGGAGGTGCTATCTGGGAGGGCGTCGCAGTAAATGAGGAACTAATGTCTCTTACTTTCTTCATAAAGTAAGTTGCAAATTCATCAGCAGTGAGGGAGGATGGAGGGGGAGCGGTGGGAGGGGTGAGGAGAGAAGAGAATAGGGAGAATAGTTTCCTGGGGTTGGAGGCAGAGGAGTTGATCTTTGACAGGTAGAAGGCAGATTTGGCTGCTGAAACCGTTGACGAGAAGTCAGCCAGGAGGTGGTCATAGTGAGAAAAGTCATCTGGATGATGTGATTTTTTCCATTTTCTCTCTGCCGTTCACCGTTCGATTGGTTCGTAGCATTTTAGACAGCCAGGGAGAGGGGGGAGATGATCTAGCCGGTCGTGAGGTGAGGGGGCAGAGAGTGTTTAAAGAGGAAGAGAGGGAGGACAACAGAGTGGAGGAGGCTTCCTCGGTGGACAGCTGAGAGAGCTGTTCTGTGGACGGCAGCGAGGAAAGAACAGTTGCGGAGAGAATAGAGGGAGAGAGGGATTTTAGATTTCGGCGGGTAGTGATCATGCGACGTGTAGGGGCAGGGACAGCAGCGGACTTCAAGGGGAGAGAAAAACCAACAAAGTGGTGGTCCGACACAGTGAGCGGGGTAACAGAGAGTGCCGAGGTACTACAGGACCTTGTGAAGACAAGGTCCAGTTGGTTCCCGGCCCGGTGGGTGGGTGGAGAGGGGGAAAGTGTGAGGTCAAATGTGGAAAAGAAGCTGATGAATTCAGATGAGCGCAGCTTCTCTGGGGGGATGTTGAAGAGAAGACGACAAGCGGTGTGCCATTGTCAGGGGAGCAGCTTAGTTAATGAAGCATTAACTGATAAATAATTATTTTCAGAATGTGATAATATTTATAGGTGGGTAGTAACAAAGTATAAAATATTTTGTAAATGTACTTAGCACATTTGTCTTTTTTATTTATTTTTTTAATAAATGTATATAATAATAATTTCACTGTCTACATTTGAACACAAACATCTGTAGTTTCTAACGTTTACCCGAATTAAGAAGTTGAATCTGTACAAATATCTGTACTTTTACTTAAAGGTACAGTGCATGACATTTCTTGGTGAAGTTACATTTTGCTGCTCATTATCCTCACCCTTTTCTTCCAAGTTCTATTCAGTTTCTGACAAATGAAAATAACTCACTGGACCTTTAAGTCAAGAATGTGGGATTATATTATATATATATTATATTATTTATGTATAAACTGTGAATATGACAGTATTTATGAATTTAAGTTGAAATATTCAGATTAAAAACTATTAAGTACTGACTTTCACACTCAGTAAGCGACGTCTGAATCAATCAATTTCCCCTCTAATGATTATTATTTCAGAGTTTAAGTTATGTGATTGTGACCATTTATCAGTTAACCCGAGTAATTCAGTTCAAGCTTCTTGTGTCACATATGCACATGGAACCCTGGAAAAACCTTTGATTTATCTTGCATCTGTCAAGCTGAGATGTCTGTGAACATTTAACGAATGTCCTTCAAATGAAGAGAAACCATATTGTCACCGACACTCACATCTCTCAAACTGTACCCCAGCCGTCAGATAAATCCCAGGCCACAAGATTACATGTTAACAACTGACATTTTTTTACTGCATTTGCATGAACTCCTGTGGAAACAGATTCAGCAGGACTCACCCTGAGGAACTCAGCCTGTAGTAGACTCTTCAGCACCTGGTTACAGCGTTTTCTCTGAGCCTTCTCCTCCAGGACACTCTCCAGGAAAACCCGGATCTCTCGGATCTGAGTGTTTGCTGGGAGCAGATTAATGGCCTGGAAACCAAACAGTCAGCTTTTAAGACTCATCACAAGACATGTCATGGTCTCCCTGCCAATGAGCCCACCCTGCCTCCACCAACAATTCAGCTTTGACCACATCACGAACAAACGATGAAAGCAAGTCTTCTTGCTTTCATCAAGTCTTCTTCTGAAAAGAAGCAGGATTGACACCGACCCTCACATAGAAAACCCAGGTTTAACAATGACATTTTTGTAGAGTAAGTTATATACAAGTTTAGATTTCAGGATCAACTTGACAAAAATTGTTGAAGAGCGGATTATGATAACTGAACACACAAGATAACACATTTGAACTGATGGAGGCACAATTTGACATTTCTGAGGTTGTGCCTTTCACAAACAATCATATCCAGTTAAAATCTCAGATACATTTTGTAATGAAGCATTTTACAACCATAGCAGCTAATCCCTTATATTAAAACATAATTAAAATAAAATAAAATACAGCGTGTCGTCTCGTTCATATGATGTTGGGACTACCTGGGCTGGGGAGATTTATCCTCAACAAAAATATAAACACACACACTTGAAATGGTGAACAAAAATAGAATGTCATGTCATTTGCTCATATTCTTGATGCATTTGTTTATGGAATGATTTGTTTTGCTCAAACCCAGTAGTCCAGTGTCACTTGGCACTCAATCTCAATCTCAGATTGAGTATTTCAACTCACGAGAGTCATGGAGCATGGCAGAGTGGTGGTCAATAGCAGCCAATAAAAGGGCACACCAAAATGTGGACTTTTGTCACTTGTCAATATACCACAGATGTCACAAGGGAGCTTGCCATTGGCATGCTGAGTGTTACAGCTGTGGCAACTCAACTGAATGTGCATCATTCCACTGTCAGCCACCTGTGGACTCGTTTCAGAGAGACTGGAACGACAGCGAACCGTGCACATGCCCGCCGGCCACGTGTTACCACGCCTGCTCAGGACCGGTACATGCGGCTCCAGCACATCTGTGATCGGTTCTGAACTGCCGGTGAGACTGTTGGTCTGCACAACAGGCGGATTTCAGCGCAGACCTTCAGGAACCGCCTGCAGAACTTGGATCATCGACCCCCATTGTGTTCTTCCTGCCGTTACTCCAGGACTTAAAAAAAAAATATTTATCCCAATGCTCGCAAATTAAAGCCACTTTATTGATAAAGATTTTCTTTGTGCGTTTACATTTTTGTTGAGTGTATTTTAATTTTTTTCAAGTGCCATCTGGATCATAAGACACTGAGGGAGCTTTATACAGCATCTCTCGTGGGAAATCTTCAAAAGACAGCATCCTCAACTCAACTCAACTCAACTTTATTTATAGAGCGCTTTAGGCAGCTAAAGCTGGTACAAAGTGCTTAACAGTACAATAAATAAAACATGGCACATAAAACATAGGAGACAAAATAAAAACAATAAAACTATAAAACAGTAACAATGTTTAAATAATAAAAAAAACAATAAAACTATAAAACAATAAAAATGTTTAAACAATAAAACACTAAAACAAGAGCAGAGTCTCATGCTGAGTTGAACGCAGAAGAATAAAAATGTGTTTTAAGATGAGTTTTAAAAATGGACAGTGAGGGGGCCTGTCTAATATGAAGCGGGAGGGCGTTCCAAAGTTTGGGACCGGCAATGGAGAAAGCTCTTTCCCCTCTGAGCTTCCGTTTAGACCTCGGTACCTCCAGGAGCAGCTGGTCAGCTGACCTGAGGCACCGAGCAGGAGTGTAAGGATGGAGAAGCTCAGAGAGGTAAGGCGGGGCAAGACCATTTAAAGATTTAAAAACAAATAAAAGAATCTTAAAATGGACTCTAAAATGCACAGGCAGCCAGTGAAGGGAGGCCAAAATGGGAGTAATGTGCTCCCTCTTACGTGCTCCAGTTAAGAGGCGAGCAGCAGCGTTCTGGACCAACTGGAGACGTGAGAGGGAGGACTGGCTGACTCCAAGATAAAGAGCGTTACAGTAATCCAGCCGAGATGTAACAAAGGCATGGATTACTGTTTCAAAGTGCTTTTGTGAGAGAAAGGGCCTCACCTTTGCCAGCTGCCTGAGGTGAAAAAAGCTGGACTTTACTGTTGCCCCAATTTGCCGGTCCAATTTAAAATCACTGTCCATAATAAAACCTAAGTTTGTCACTAAAGGCTTCACATACGATGCCAAAGGGCCCAAATCAGCAGGGGGGGGTTCACTAGAGCCGCTAGGACCAAACATTATGACTTCCGTCTTCTTTTCATTAAATTTTAAAAAGTTCAGTGACATCCATGCTTTTATGTCATCAAGACATAATAGAAGTGGTTGCAGACAGGCATTTTTCTTACTCAGTGGGACATAAATCTGACTGTCGTCTGCATAAAAATGAAATGAGATGCCATGTTTTCTCAAGATGGAGCCCAGGGGAAGCAGATACAGGGAGAAGAGCAGGGGCCCTAAAATTGAGCCCTGTGGAACCCCATATGACAGTGGAGCAGAGCGGGACTCAGAGCCACCGAGGCGTACACACATAGATCTTCCCTCAAGATACGATCTAAACCAATTAAGGGCGCTACCACTAATGCCCACTAGGTGCTGCAAGCGTGCCACTAAAATATTGTGGTCCACAGTGTCAAACGCTGCAGTTAGGTCCAGCAGGACAAGGATCACAGAGTCTCCAGAATCAACCGTCAGGAGGATGTCATTAAACACTCTTAATAAAGCTGACTCTGTACTATGCCTTGTTTTAAAGCCAGACTGGAAAATCTCCAGAATATCATGCTCGTCCAGGAACGACTGCAACTGGGCGTGGACAACTTTTTCCAGGATCTTTGAAATAAAAGGCAGCTTGGAGATAGGTCTATAATTGGCTAGCATAACACGATCAAGGCCAGGTTTCTTAAGCAGGGGTTGTACAACAGCATGTTTAAAACATTGGGGGACAACACCAGAAGACAGACTGCTGTTAATAATGGCCAGGACTGACTGCCCTATACAAGGAAATACCTCTTTAAAAAAGTGAGGCGGGACAGTGTCACAGGGAGAGCCTGATGGCTTCATCTGGGCAACCACTTTTTCTAAGGCAATCAGAGACACGGGCTCAAACGAATCAAGCACAGCTGAGAAAAGCACACTGTCAGAGGGGTCAGACACAGGTGTGGTGATTAGAGCCCTTGTGGTAGCAACCTTATCAATGAAGAACTGCAGGAAGCTATTGCACATTTCAGGGGATTCCTCTGTGCACACAGGCTGAGGTGAGCCAAGAACAGACTCTATGGTTTTAAATAACACACGTGGGTTGTGAGAGTTTGATTCAATAATATTTGACAGGTGCTCTCTTCTGGACTCTTTGACAGTGCTCTGGTAGCAGCGCCAGCTGTCTTTTAGGATTTGGCGAGAAACCTGCAGCTTGTCCTTTTTCCACCTGCGTTCAGCTTTGCGGCAATCCTGTCTGGCTGCGCGAGTTCTCGCATTGAACCAGGGCTCAGGTTTAGCTTTGGGCTGCACGGTTTTAAATGGAGCCACAGAGTCCAATATGGTTCGGCAGGAGGAGTGAAACGAAGAACTGAGCACCTCCGTGTTTGGTAATAATTCAGAAGGGACACAGAGCTGGTTAAAGGCAGCAGAAAACTGACCGGCAGTGACAGAGTTAAATATCCTACGACAGCGAGCAGGGGCGGCAGATTTAACTGTAGCACAGGAGACAGGAGCTTCGAACAGTACCGGCAAATGATCGGAAAACACATCGTCACATATTTCCACGTTTGACACAGACAGACCGTGACAGAGGACGAGGTCTAGTGTGTGTCCACGTTCATGAGTGGGACCAGACACACACTGCTCTAAGTTAAAAGAGTCAATAAGGCTTAAAAAGTCCTTCACCAACTGTTTGTCAGGACAGCACACGTGAATGTTAAAATCCCCTACAAGGAGAACGCGATCGTACTTGGGCATAATTTCAGCCAGAAAATCAGAGAAGTCATTTAGGAAGTCTTTGTTGTATTTGGGCGGTCGGTAGATGACGGCACACAGCACCGGGTCGGAGCGACCCACCTCAAATATATTCGCTTCAAAGCTGGAAAAGGAGGACGAGACAGCGCACTGCCTACAATTAAAGTCGTTTTTATAAACAGTCGCTGTTCCTCCCCCACGACCCGATGACCGCGGGGAGTTGAAAAAAGAACAACCAGCCGGTAGAAGTTCGATCAGAGGGCTGCACTCACCGGCACCGATCCACGTCTCTGTCACAAAGAGGAAATCCAGGCCACGGGAGTTGAAGAAATCCCTCAGGATGAATGTTTTGTTCACCAGTGATCTGGCGTTCACCAGGCCAAACCTGGCAGGGGCCGGGGGCTTCGGTTCGGCTGATCGCAGAGACGGTGGCAGCGACTTCAGGAGGCGGAGGTTCACGCCGCGCTGTGAAAGTCGCGGAGGGCAGGTGCGGCGGGGCCGGAGTCCCTCAAACGAGCCGATGACAGGAATAAGGCAGGCATCGATGGGATCCAGGAAACGCCAAGGCACGGCGAACGGATGAGTTAATCCATGTCCTGTCCGGGAGATGGACAACGATTGAGCCAGCCTGACTTTCAGCTTCACCAGCCGCCCGCCGCGTTTGCCACGGCGGCGGGAACGTTTCCGCCGAGGAGGTGGCGCAGAGGCCCGGCACAGGTATGTCGGGATCCCCGCTAGTAGCGGAGGCACGGTTTTCTGCCCATTATGCTTGAATGCACATATTTCACCGACATTTCGTCGAAGACTCAAAAGAGCCTGACGATCATACACCAGCAGAGACTCGATCTGGTTAGTGCCAAGGGCTATAAACAACACAAAAATCAACCATAGTAGGAGCAAGAGGCGGCCAGCAAAACACAACGGCGCCATCTTGGATCATGTCAGTATCCTGTAGATTGTGACATTAATAATTCCCAAGAAAAACGGGTTGTGAGCTAGTTTACTTAGTTTAGTTTGAGTTTGGGTGCATATATTTTAATCAAGTATATGAAAAGAACTTCGGAAGTGGTCTCTCTGCTCGAGGGAGAGCAGCCCCCTGGTTTGCTGAATCTTATTGACCTCAAAGGCGATACAAGCACTTGTATCTTGCACTTGTAAATTTTCTGATGACTTCAGCTGAGTTGAGTATGTGTCATTGTTAATCGTGTTATTCATCTCAATTGTAATCCAGCCTAAACAAACAGCCCCTTGTCAACTTCTCTTTCACTATCAAGACTTAATTATGCTGACACAATTTCATAATGAACCCAATAATCTTTGTCACTTCTCACAATAACTCTAACTTGGTGTTGTACAGCAGCGGTCCCCAACCTTTTTTGCTCCACGGACCGGTTTAATGACAGGCAATATTTCCACGGACCGGCCCCCTAACGCTCTCTGGTCGCTATGGTAACACTTAAACATGCCTTCAAAATAAGATACACAAAACAGCTGTAAACGTTTCATTAATGTTGATATATTTGTTTCAATCGCTGAATGAAGCCTGTCATATTTGGAACAAGAGTCGGGACCTTCAATTGCTTGCACAAAACTATTGATCAGCACTCAGCATTTTTTTGTTGTTCATCAAAATCAGTATGCGCCGAGAGCATGGGTGGGAGAAAGAGAGTAATGAGTGCCAGTGAGTGAGGTCTGCGATCTTGGCCATTAGTTCATTTACTTATTTTTGTGTAGGTGTGTAGGCTGAATACATTGCACAAGTAGGCGAATTTTGAAATGTGCTGCCAGCTGTGACTTCTTTTCTGAGAGAAATCGATTCAGCGGCTCTCGTAATTCAAACACTCTGGCCAGCGATCTCCCTTGGGATGCGTCAAGAGTGAGTCATAGACTGATGTAAAGGAGGGAATCCAGCCATTTTTCAAAATAAAACATTTTTCCGACCCCAATAATAAATAAAACGGAAATAATGTAAGTTATTTATTCTTTCTGTGCGGCCCGGTACCAAACGACCCACGGACCGGTACTGGTTCGTGGCCCTGTGGTTGGGGTCCACTGTTGTAGAGGATTGTGCAGAGTGATCTGACTCATGCTCACTCATACGATTCTTATTTTTCCTGCAGTGTAGAGCTGCAAAATTTGATCATGAACACCCCGCCTCCCTCAAAGGCCCACCCTCCAGGGCAGAACGGCAGCGGCTAAGCACATGCGCAACTCATTAGCAGCCAGGACACAGGTTATCGTTGCTGAAGGCTGGAACTGTGGAGGTTACCGTGCTTTCGGAGGTGATCCCGGCAACACACGCTGCTTGCTGAGCACAGTAACTGCAGAGTGATACGTGTTTTCACGTGAGAGTCTGGGTAGCTCTGCCAATTATTTAATTTGGTCCGAATATTTGAATTGGTCAAACTTTTATCATAATAATATGAGATTTAAATAATGATGAGTTTCAAAACCTGGTGGGTTTATCTTATGGTTTAGAGTGCCATATGCTTATTAGGAGCAATTTAAGATAACAGAGATTATTAAGAGACAAATGACACTAAATGGCATTGAGTCTAATTAGAAACAAATTCTTACTCATGTTTGATTAATGGTTTGAAGATAGTGATGTAGTTTTTTTTGGAAAGGAAGTTTGAATTAAAGAGATGGGGATTTGTTCCCAGGCTGAGGTTTTTTTTTTTTTAGTCAACCTGGTGAGGAATGGAATGCAGCACTGTCTCAGATTACCTTGGTGGTGTTCAGCTTGCTGTGGTGCAGCTCCAGGACCTGCAGAGCGGCCTGGAGGTTGGCCTGAGGCCCTGACAGCTCCATCTTTATAGGCCCCAGACAGTGGACATCAGGAGGTGACAGGTACATTCGCAGCAGGGACAGATAAACCTGGAAAACAAAGGTTATTGATTATCTTTGCCCACAGTTTATCTGCATCAGAATCTGATAGTGTTAAAATCACCTCTGAGACAACAACAAAGGCAACACGGTTGCCAATATGATGCCACCAATAAATAAGAGAAAAGCTATTATAAAGTAATTCAATGAACAAAAACATGACAAATTAATGAAAATGAAGTAAAATAGAACAGGATAAGATAATATTTGTCCAATTTCACAGTTCAAGCCGATGTCTAATTGATGTGAATGCTTCATTATACAAAATAACATTCAATGTCACAGGTAATTTTCCTCTTGGTACAGAAGAAAGTGGATTTGATGTTTTGATTTGTTTGGAGAACTAGGAATGTGCTTGTGCCATAAATAATTCACTATATTTGTAGGCACCTTTCTGCAAACTCTAAGGCATTTAAATGAAGGCAGCAGAGAGTGCAAAATGAAAAAAAGCAGCAATAAAACAAACACACAACTGCAGTAAAATCCAAGAGTGTATAATGAAAAACAAAGCCAGGAAAAAAACGAAAAGGGACATACAAGACACTTACATCTTTATTTCCTTCAAGTGAACTGTTGTAGTGCCGGTGACAGTATCTTCAGTGCACATGGAGGAAAAACACAAGCAAACAGTTAACAGGGTTGTGATTAAATATGGTGTCAGGGCAAAAAAAACCAAAAAACTCATTTGTACAGCTTTTTTTTAAATATCACTTTTATTTCCTTTCAGTTATAAAGTAACAGCTGATAGTCAATTAAATTAGCGGCTTCAGTTTTCAAACCCAACAATGAAAACAGGCTGTTGGTTGCAGTTAATTTACACCACACTGATGCAGGAGTATGTGGTGTTTGTGGTGCTGTACTCACTCTTCAGCCATGTGAATGTCTTTCAGGATGTGCACGTAGATGATCAGCGCCTGCTCGTGTTTACCCATCCGACCCAGAAGCAGAGCTCGCTCCTCCAAAAGGCCTTAGAAATAGATAACCAGGTCAAAGGGGCGCATTTAGGCTTTCAGCCTAGACATTACTTCAGTAAAACTTTCCTCTAAGACTGATAACATATGCATATGAGCCAATAGAAGATTTGCACCAAATCTCATTGCTGTCATAGCAACAAAGTGTTGCTTTAAACATTTAAAAAAAATAAAACACATCCTTTAAAAAAGGAGCTTTTAGCAAAAATCTTTATTAGAAAAAGAAACCTTGTTTGTCCTTGTCAATGTGAGTGCTGACTGTCAACTATCCATGCAAGTATAACGTGAGTTCTTACCATCAAAGGGAAAGTCACTGATAAGTCTGGCTGGTTCGTAGCTGGTCGAAACATCCAAGAAGGACAGCAGCTTCTTTCTAAACTCTCCCAGTTTGCCTTTCTCTTTTCCTGCAGCAACAGCTGGAACCCCTGCAACAGCACAGAGCTTTTTATTTCATCATCTAGAGCGAAAAGAGTTCACTTGCATATCTCTCGAACCAATGGTTCAATTGATTTCAAACATGACAGATGTCTTGCTACGGGCACAAGTAAGTGCAGTGCCAAGTTGGACATTGTTTGGATAAGTAATGGTAAAAGAAGCACACATTGGCTTTCTACCATAGCCACTCTCCCTCTCACTCACATAGCATTGTGGGCTAGCTGTAAGGATAAGCGGGGTGCACGGCAGACAAGGCACCATGAAGCCGAGGCAGACGACCAACACAGTGCTAGACTGAACTGGCACTGAACTTTGGCTATGTAATAGTAACAATTATCACTCAAACACACCAAACCAACAATTACTAAAAACACACACAAAAACAGATTTTGCACAGGCACTGCACTAGTGTTAAATAAATCACAAGAAAATGCAGTGATGACTATCAAAAATACAGCCAAATTACGGTAGCACACATTTATTAAAAAAAAAAAAAAGTATCTGTGATATCTAAAAAAAACAAATAAACATATGCATATTTTCTGAAGTGATAAATTAAGTTAGTGGTAAACCTTTAATGTGTGACCTTAAATTAAATGTTCAGGTTTTCTTTTGTTTATACCTTCCGGCAGCGAGTTCAGGTAATCTTTCATGAGGACTTGAACCCTCTCTAGGTAGAGCTGGATCAGCACATTGTGGAATTCCGGCCCCTTCTCTTCCCACACGTGGATGATGTGCTCCAGATATGGGAGGGCGAGCTCCGTAAACCCCTGCCTCAGGAAGTTCAGCACCTTGTCCCGGGGCAATGTCTCCACCTCTATCAGGTCCTCAGTGAAAATCTGCACGAAAGGAGTGATTTTAAACCCACATCATAAATAACCTTCATCTTTGGGGGTTAGCTGTAGGCAACTGGAATTGCTCGAGGCAAGCTGACGATGTTTGACCTCTCTTCCAAGAGGCTTCTTTAGAGGCCTCTTGCATATGAGGTAAAACATCTTCAACTTAACACACTTAGACAACTCCTAAACTCCTAAAAACTCCTAAAACTCCTGAAAAATGCTGCCAGAAAACGAAACATTAATATGGCTGGAGTTTATAAGGAAGCACTGGCAGCTCCACAACCACATGTGGGGGATGGAGCAGTCGACAATGTATTAAAGTTTGTACTACATAAAAACCTTGTTAGAATTTCAACATATGACTATAAGGGAAAATAAAAAATAAACTATTATAATGACAGTTTTGTGTAAATTGTGCTTCTCACCTTCAGGCCATCCTCAGGACAGATCTTCAACACCCAGGGTGAAAACTCAAAGATAATGCCCAGGTTCTCCACTCCTGTGACATGGAATTAAAGTAAATAACTTTAATTATTTTAAGGAGCTGAGAGAAAACCAGTTAAGGAAGAGGCACAAGGTATGATGTAAAACGTAGTACAATGCAAAAAAACTAATGAACACAAAAACACTTAATAGAGTGCTACATACAAATATCCTGATGTCAAGTATTACAACAAAGCCAATTGGCCAGAGTTCTCTTTCCTCCACTCTGGATTCCTCTTCCATAATCTGGTGAGTTTTATCATCATCTTTTTCCTCCTCCACATTTCCTTCACTAGTTTAAGTGGTGTTTCCTTACACAAATTAATCTTGGACTGATTCACTTCAGACTCCTGGATCATCCTCAATAGGTAAGTCTCTTTCCACAGGGAGTCTCCCTCATTTTTACTGTCTGAGTACTGTCTCCCCGATCTCTCATGGGATGAAACACGGCAGCTTCGGTGGTGAGACTTGACCCTTCAAAGCTCAGGTCATCTTTGTCATTTCCTCCAGACAAGTCAACTCTTGAATGATTGGGATTTCATGGACAATGGTGGTTATTGCCGGAAATGTGGCATCCTCTTTACCAGCTTGTGGGTAGCAGTAATCTACTTCTTCTTCACTTTCCCATGGCTGCTCTGAAACAACAGCATCTTGAGGCATTTCTCTTGCCTGGGGAGTTGAAGTTTCCCACCTCCTGCAAATTTTCCTTCAGTTTTTTCCACACAATCTTCATCAATCTTGTGACTTTCTTGCATCCTTCTGGATTAAGTCCAAATGCCACGTTGATGGGGAGGTTTGGATGTCTCCCAAACATCAATTGATAAGGAGAGAATCCAGTGGTGTCATTTTTGGATACGTTGTATGCATGTACCAGAGGCTGTAAACGATCACACCAATTGACTTTGTCCTCTTCTTGGAGAGTTCCTAACATCTGCAAGCTGCCATGTTGATACTGTGAGAGAACTAGTGGGGGGAGGGGAAAGGAGTGGAGGGGAGAGGAATGGAGTGGAGGGGACGGGAGCTGAGAGAGCGCAGTGAAAAGGAAACATTTTAATTTTTTTTTACATCCTCTAAACAAATAAAGCCCTAGCAGCAAGCCACCTTTGTCCTGCAGCGTCGAGCTTGGCTGATTGTCAAAACATAAGTCAGAGGATTGTTAGCCATCATGACTGTAAACTCGGCATCGTAAAGATAAAGGTCGCAAATAAGGGGAATGTTAAGGCCACATTATACTTCTCCGACTGTGTAATGCGTTATCCGACTGCGTCACCACGGAGAAGCCTCAAGCCTTTATACTTCTGCGTCATGGTGACGGACACGCTGCAATTTCCCGCCCGATCAGTGGGGGTCGCTGCGAAAGGTTGTTGGGCTTCTGGCTACAGTGAGCAATGGTGTCCGAGAGAGAAAGAGAGAGAAAGACTGTTGTTGAAACAGTTGCCGTTTCTCACTTTTCTGTGTGACGGAACGCAGTTTTAAGATAATTTGAGCCGAGAAATTGGCCATTTAGAGTCTAAACATGTGCCGTGTGTGTTAAGATATGACGTATTTATAGTTTGGCAGCGGCGTTATCGGCGGGGATCAGCTCCGCCTGTGGACGCTCGGGTGCTCACTGTGAGCCGGCACAGAGCAGCTTAGGACCAATCGTAGCTCTTGCCGTCTCCGTTGTCCCTTGACGGAGTGACAGACACTTAAAAAATATTTCGTGCAGTCGGAGACGACGCAGAGGCTCTTCGACAGGCTCTGCGTTGACGCAGAGGACTCTGCGTAACCTACGCAGAGTACTTTACGCAGAAGTATAAATTGGGCTTTAGTGCCTAAAAGCCATCATACCTGGTACCAGGTACTATTTTTAGTACCTGCTCTGGCGAGGTTCCGAGAAGTACTATGCGACGGGTGACATCGGCAGACTGCCGGCTACTGATTGGCCAGAGTGCCGTCACAGGAAGAGACGTCCTACACAAGGATCAAGCTGAACAATGCCCAACTGTAGATCAGTTAAAACTAGTTAACAATCCTAAAAATGTGGGTTAATCTCCAACAACTACCAGGGAAATGTCTAAAATCTCAACATTTAACAGAGGAGTCTGGTGTGTTTAGGGACAGCACTGCTGATTAGTAGACAGCACGCAATCAGTGGTGCTGAATGGCGAGCGCGAGCTGCATAAACCCTGCCGCTGTTTTTTTGACTGTATCAGACCGAGTCTGTGCTCCGTAGCCTTCCGATAAAAGAATCAACAGAACAGTGCAAATATCAAATGCGGACTCTATATCATCAAAAGTGGGTCGGTACCGTCTGCTACACAGATCTTAATTTTACTATTTGGAGTACCGGCACTATTATTTGCATATCCCTGTACACTGTTATTGTACCGTTATGTACAACGGTGTCTGATTTCCAAGCATGCAGTACGTAACATGACATTCACCCGTTCTCACAAGAGTCTACTGTTTTTTTCTAGCATCTTGACACATTTATGTCCTCGAGGACGGCATAATAACAAGACACCGAAAATAAAATGGACTGTGTGATTGAAGTTTATATAATTTTAAAAACAATTTGAATGTTAAGGATAATCTAAACAAACAAGATGGAAAAAAGTGCAACAGAATTCTTAGTTATTTGTTATTTTAATATGGACTGAACATTTAAATAAACAGATGATGTGAACATCAATAACATCTTCTGGCATCATTTATTTACTGAAGATGTTCATAAAAACACTTGATAATTCAGTAATTCAGACACACACAACTGACATAAGGGCACTGGACTGGCAATTATTTTTCCCCACTTCACACATTGCTCCATAGCAAAAAGATTGATTTGTGATCAGAGGCCAAAAAAGCTCAACTGTACAACCTGAGTGATTCGACTACTAGTGCTAGACTGACAAAGACCCTCGTCTTAGTATGAGTGGAACTGTGGCAATGTAATCATGTAGCGACATAGAAAGGTGAAACTATGGTTGGGCCCTTACCCAGTCTTTGAAGGTACTCCACCGTTCGTTCGTGACCCTTCAGTGGAGAGTTGGCCTTGGTGGACTGGTCCAGCAGAACCTGCAGAGCTGTGAAAGGACAAACAGGGTGACGGGAGAACATGTGAAAGGGGAGAAGGAAGAAATGGGTGATTAGACATGCTGATAGAAAGAAGCAGGGTGTCTTCTATGCTGCTGTGCACTGCATTACATAATCCTTTCAGCAGCAGAGATTGGATGAAACACAAGCACTGTGTTAAATTGGTGGCTGGGCACAGCTGTTTTGAATTGGTACAGAGAGAGGAAGACTTCAGCAGCATGACATCATCACGAGTACAAACTGCAGCTGACCGATTAAAAAAAGAACAATAAAAAAAAAACAGCTCAGAAATCTACCGCAGAATGCTGCCAGAAACTATAAAATGCTCTATATAGACGATTTGTTGAGCACATGCAGGAAACCTGACCGAGTAGATTCACCATTTAAATGAACTGGTACCTGTTGAATTTAATCACAGTGTAACAAATCAAGTTCAGAACGCTTGTTGTATTTGAACAGGAAGGTCATAAAGAAACTCTGACAGAGGTCGACAAAGGTCTGGCATCCAGAGATTTAACATCCACTTTGAAAGAGGAATTGGGAGCAGATGTTTCATTGTGTTTCAGTGTGATGCGCTCAGTTGCCATCCTGAGGTCTGCAACAGATAAATCACACGACCACATTAACCACAGAAATCAAGCTGAACTCTGATTTCACTCATTATCCAGTGATTGACTTGAGAATTATATACTGTATGATGTCATTTTGTTATGTAAATATTACATTCATTATTATTTTGGTTCTACTTCAGTCTTGAACAATATCTGCACTGTAGCCTATAACTGAGATGCACTATACATTATAGGAGATCTCTTGTAAGGATTATATTTTCCATTAACTGCTGCATTCCATTTATAGCTGGAACTTGGATTTCTTAACCTTGGAAACTCGGTATTGCTAACAATAGCTAACCTGAGATAAGTTTGTGTTTCTGACTTTTCAAGTGAAACGTGGTGAACTCGGTGTAGATATTATTCCGACTTCCCAAGTAAAAGAAATGTGGCTTTTATTTTTTTCCTTTTGATGCCTGCCCTAGCTTTTTTTTGTCATGTATTTTAATGCATACTGTAACCATTCAACCATTGCTTAAAAAACTCTGCATATTAGTTATTCATAATCATTTCTTTTCATCAATTAATTTTCTCAAAGGAGCCAAGAACAGCTGAAAAAAGTGAATAAAACCTCACATTTTAGAATGAACCATTATACCAAACTGCACACTATCATAAGTGACTGAAATTACTTCTTGAGAAGCAAAACAGTTCAGGAAAATGTACAAATAGGGAGCTGGCATTAATGGCATGACTGAGACGTAGAAGGGTGAAAATTCAAGTCACTGTGCTGATATTTTGATCTTTTGAAATCAGGCATAGCATTTATTTCGTGTGTATCAGGAAATTTGCAAAAAGTATAGTTTCATAATACAAAAAACAAATGTCACAATCTCATAGTGTTGAAATAATCTGTATTTTTTTTTTTTTTTTATCTCAAAAGGCTAATAAATACATAGAAATACTGCTATAAACTCTAATAAATCAGATTGCTTTCTCTAAAGCCAAAAATGTACAGACATATTCAGTACTATCCTATTACAAGAGCAGAAAAGACAACTTGTATAAGACGACTTCCTCTACCACTGAGCTACCGTTGCCCCCAAGTGTCTGGAGCACAGTCAAACTCTTACCTTTCTGGTGCAGGCCCTTCTTCTCATAGAGAATAATGAGCTCGCTGTACTTATGAGCCTTCTTCAGCACGCACTCACTCTCGTCAATGTGGCAGTGGTTGTTCTCCAGACGTAGGAGTGGGGACACCATCGCCACATTGGTCTGAAGGATTAGAGCAGATTATATGACATGAAGACCAAGAATGTTCAAATATGTATCCTTTCCAACACTTAAAAGCTGCAGTGTGTAACTTTTGGTAATTTATTGTCATTGTTGACGTCATTATTCTGCTTCTGTTTGGTCTCTGAACATAAATTATGTAACATTATTTGAGTGCTGTGTTCTTAATCTGAAAACAGACCTGACTGAAGGAGCATTTGTGCGTAATGCGTATACAGCTGCAGAGCAGAAATGGACAGTTGCACAGATGGACACTTCTGAAACTTTCCATGGACACTTACTTCAATTTTCAGTTGTTTATTAAATTATTTAAAGGTTACAAACTACATTTTTTCCAAACTTTGACCACAAGTAGGTGACTTCACAGATTATGTGATCACCTATAATATAATAATATACTTTCAGATGAATTATTACACATCTTATTCTACAGACTGAAGAGAATTCTTATTTTCTCACAGATATCACACATTAATAATTTAAAATATGTTCTTGAACGAAAATCAGAATAATGATTTAAAAATTACCATTCCCTCTGATAATGCGAATCATAATATGATAATGCGAATCATAATATGATTGAAAAAAACTATATCAAATATAACCTAGCTTAGGTACATATATTTCACCTCCAATATATTTCAATTTTTCTGTCGTTCACTTTTTATTGAAGTAACATTTTCAAGACCACAGTTGTTTTTAAAAGTGACAGGAAGGGCGTGGATCATTCCTTCATTTTTACCCAAATTGTTCAATTTTTTGTTTTTTTCACAACATATTACCTACGCAAAAATAGGTAAATTAACTAATGGCCAAGACCTCACTCTCTCTCTCTCCCCTCCTCCCGCCCCGTGCCGTGCCAATAAGGCTTCATGCTCTCTGCGCATACTGGTTTAGATGAACAACAAACAAATGCTGAGTGTTGTTTTGGCCTACTGATCCTGCAAGATCCTGTTTTCAATTCTTATTTTCAATTCATGTGCCGGAAACCCTATAGTAAATAATTTATTTAGAAAAAATTCTGTTTGAAATAGTCATAATTTCACATTTCAAAATTCGTTCAGCCCTAATCCCAGTGGATCTCCAGAAACTCCCATCTTTTCAGTCCAGCAGAAACTACAATTCTTGCACTTGTTATACTGCACCTCCACAGGGAAACTCCTGACGGCATATTTTCATAAACACGTATGAAATGGACTATCCTATTTCAACACAGAAAAACAGGACAAAGACTCTGAGTCAAACCCAGAAACAATCATTCTGTGGATAAAACTTGGGTTTGGATGCTTATATCTGTGGTCCATTTCCTCATAATGGCAATGTTTTTAAACAGATGATGTGGTTTGACAGAATCAACACCATAAACACCCAAATTATTTTTTTCACACAATACTGTGTCTTTTTTTAAAAGGGAACTTATAATGCAAAATCAACTTTTTAATAATTCTAATACTTATATTTGGGACTCTGGAGGCCCGAAGATTAGGCAAAATGTGAAAAAAGATGACTCACTCATGTTTTTGTGGTCCTCCTCAGTCTAAGTACAGGAGATAAAACGTGATGTTGACTTCCGCACTCATTGTGATGTCACAATGAGACATTCCTGGAATTGTTGTCTCGGGGAGCTCCGCTTTGTCCCTAAACAATGCAAGAGTGTAGGCGAGGGCAATAGATTCCGGAAGAGCGGAAGTCCGCAGAATCTATTCTTCTATTCTTCTACACAAACTTCAAGCCTCAGAGGATTTATCTGTCCAGTGGGTACATTTTACATATGACGGCAATGTGCCAGCTAGAGTCGGCAAATGATCGCTTTTCCAAATGCTAACTGCTGTTAGCTACAGCTAACTGCCAGGAGTACCTACCAGTTTATGTGAGCGTTTAACATTAATGACTTTAGAACTCATTTCAAGTGGAGGGTGGCCACTGTCAAGTTTGTATGAATGTAAAAAACTTGATATATAAATATTTGGATCAGGTTCAATATAATAACAGGTTGTTTGCATATCATAAAGTAAAATAATAGATGTGTGGCTAGTGTTTGTCTGTGACACACTTATAACCAACCACCTAGAGTTTGAGCAGATAGGAGGATCACTTTAAAATAAAACCTATTGTTTTTTGTAGCCTTTAAGATTTTGAAGCAGAAGCTTAACCTCCTCTTCCCTGACCCTCTTTTTGGAGTCCCTGCTTGAAAATGACATGCCCAAACTAAATAGAGTAAATATCTGCAGTTAAAACCCTATGTGGATTATCCTGGTATCAAAATAAAGATAACACTTGTGAGATTCCACCAGAGGTGTACGTTTCACTGTAGATGCTACTGTGTCATGTGTGAGTAAATGGAACACAGCATAAATGAAGTATTTTTTTTCTCTCGCCTAAAAAAATATTGCATTTTAAACTAAATGACATCTTTAAAATATGCAGTAGGAGCTTTAAAACGCATGGAGGTCATGTAACAACATGTGGACATGAGCTGTGCAATGCCTGATGCTGCTGCAGTGTAAAAGCAAAGTGAAATTACAGAGGTTTTAGTAAAGAGATGTCTAGGCGTTCTGTTGTTTGGCACGGTTTGGCACCATCTGTGCCATTTGAGGGTTCTTCGGTACCAAATTATTAAAACCCATTTCATTTTATTTATTTTTTATTATATATTTACACTATTGGTCTTAAAACTTTATTTGAAAAAAAAAAAAGTATGAAAACTCGATGTAAATCGATGCTCCCTGTGTGGTGCGAAATAACAACTCTGTGACTCTGCAGCGTCTTCAGTTACGCAGCACCATAGGTCTGGCTTGCCTTGGTCAATGTGGGTGATTGACAGCTCGTTTTAAACCTCCATACTGGTAGAATCAGGCCGGTCTCCAGATGCGTGTGAATCACTTCATTAACGAGTCAAAAGGACATAAATGCGTACGATGTGCGGACATTCGCCCTTCTCTATTCAGAATGATCTAATGTCGCTCTGTAATGATCAATCAGAGCGGGATTGTCCCCAAAGCATGCTGGGAAGTTTAGTTTTTCATTAGAAGTGGTTTTGTTCCAGTGGAAATAACTTGTTTAGATAAACAGCAAAAGTAAGACATTTCTGGTTGTATTTCTTGAAAGTCAGTTGTTGTTTTGCTATTATTTTGGGGCTGGATCCGTGAATCTTGGTCGTAGAGTGATACAAATGGTACCGCTGGAATCTGTGGATTCTCCAGTCGACACGTTTCTTTGTTCATTATCATAATCACGATGCCGCTCCGGTGCTGCTTTTCAATGTGTGCGCTGTAGCGTTTTTTTCCCGCTCCTGCTGGGTTGATCCATCAGTGTTTCGCGAACATAAGAATGGTTTATATGAGCTTTTAGCTGGGTTTCTGACCTTTCTGTGGGTATGCAGCATGTCTGTGTTTATTAAAGTTAGATATGGTTTTATGACGCTTTTGTCGCTGTGTGTGACACTGCCCCCAGTACCAGGGGCAACCGCGAAGAAGAGGTTAATACAATGACAAAAAACTGACACAGTGCTGCTAATAAGTAAAGTAAAAGCAAGAAAAACAGGATGATCATGGACTTACATGCAGGTAACATTTCAGCAGTGTTGTATCAATGATCTGCAGGAGTTTTTTGCGGCTCTTTATAGTTGGTGTGCCCTCCATGAGCGGAGACGTTGTGGATGGGTCAGAGTCATTCAGCTGTTTCACCAGGTGGCTACGTTTCTATGATAACAATAAATAAATAAATAAATAAAAGAATGGTTATTAATGCTGTATAGTTTCAATTCCTTTTTATTGCTTTATCACAATTTTAACATATGAAATCATAGCAGACCTGGGTGAGGTAATCAATGAGAGCGAGATGAGCCTTCTCCAGCTCTGCACCTGATAGTGTAGGCAGAGGGTTGGGATAATGCAGCTGTTTGCGGTAGTCTGATGGGAGCAGGTCAGGGTACAGTCCAATCACATGGGTGGGATCTGCAGAGCACAGGCATGTTAGTTTGTTCAACTCTGTAATACTAGAGGCGGTTTAGCACTTTTTATTTTTACGGTATAAACTCCAAACATCTAAAAATGCAAAAATAATATGCCCGTCTGTCTAACAGATTCTTGACAGGCTTCAAACTTGACAGGTGAGATACTAAGGGCACCACTGTGTGCAATTCCAACTTGGAGGTGTTGGGATGAGCTACGCAATAGATACAATATCAGTAGAAATCACTAAAATTACACTTTTGCCCCCACACACATCGGATATTCCATTCATCTGACTGTACCTCACATAACTGTCAAAAAGCCGCTTCAAACTTGACAGATTACTTACTAAGGGCACCAGTGTGTGTAACACAAACTGAATAGAGCACCGCCCCTCTGCCTTGAGGACAATTTTGTTGTGGTGGCCACTCATGGTACTGCAACAATAAATAATCATGCGGCACATAAAGCAATTTTCCCATTGACCACAATAGTAAACTAGAAAAGCACTGGGAGAGAGCAAACCTAGTAAAGATATGCCTGTGAGACATCAGATAAAGACAACAGATATTTATATTCTATATTCTATCTAGTTCTTATAATACATCAAGCTGCAAAAATGGACAGGATGGACCCTGAAGGTTCCAGAAGAATAGGACAACACAGACGAATTTGAAGAACTGTGTCTGTTGTTTGAGTGTGATGTGGACCAAACAGCAATTTACTGCAAATGTTGTTGGGCTAGAGCTGGTGCTGGAGGTGACAAAACACAAGCAACAATTTCCTTAACAATTAGAATGCAAGACTTGGTGATGTATGTCGACACACAAGTCTTCCATGAAAAAACGTTTGTAATACCATAATATATATTTTTGGTCATACCTTGTGTGTGTAATGCTGACTTGGATGTTGTTTGGATAAGAAATACAAGAAATATCGGAGGAAAAAACAAGCACACATTAAACGTGTACTGCACTAGTTACCACCAAAACAGTCAAAGATGATCAATGATCAAAAGTGTTTTTCTGAGTGGGTCTGCTATCGTGTAGGCGAGTTAAATTACATTTTACAACATTGGTAAAAGAGACAATTAACTTTTAATAGCAGAATGTTTTTCTGAAAAACATTGACAAATCTGTCCCAAACAGAAATCTATACCTGTGCCGAGTTTGGCAAACACTTGCATGGAGTCATCAAATCTCTTCTGGCAAAACAGATTGAAGGCGTAGAGATTCTGGATGTGATGGATCTGCTGCTTCTTATCACCATCTGAATCATCTTTCATCTTCTGACAGAAACATAAAAGTAAAAGATGCATCACACTATATAAACTTTAACCCATTTATCCAGTTTCTGTTCATTGCCAAGAATAAGAAATCCACATGAAACTGATTTTTTTTATATTTGGAAATGCTCCTGGAATTCTAGATCACTGGATAAGATGACTGTGACAAACAATGTCATGGAAGATCTGAAGTTTAAATGTGCTGCTCCTAATCAAGATAAGTGAATTTCAGTTCCATCCTCCAGCTAAAACGCAAAGTGGAATGAGATTCATTAAGTGAAGTGAGAGATTGTGTTGCTCACCGCTAGCTGAAGAGCCAGCTCAAACTGTTTGTCCTGAAGAAGCTGCCGGATTTGGCTCGCGATTGACACAGGCACCAGGCGCCAAACAAAGTGGTTGCTGGCAACATACACAATGTTTTGCCTGTGAATGATAAGAGACAACAAGATTAGAAAGAAGAGGTTGGAGCAAAAAGATTTTTATTTTGGAAGTGACTTTATCAGGATAATCATGAGGCATAGAAGACCAGGGCACCAGATGAAAGCAGCAAATAATAAACAAAGCTGCAACAGCCTCTACATTCTATTTTTTTGGTACAATTCTGTAATAATGATAGCTTAATCCTCCACCGTTTTTTCATGACTGATTAAGATTAGAAAGTTAAACGTTCAAAGGTCTGAATATATTTATTATTATTGTTATCATGACAAAAAGCAAAGAATGACTGTGAACGTTTGTGCTAAAGCATAATGAGACTTAAAGAGGACCTAGACCGGAAGTTCCAATTAACGCTGTTTTTTAGTGTGTATCTGCGTCATTACCTTGTTTAAGAAGACCTGAAGTTTCGAAAACAAACAGTTCAGCCATTGCTCAGAACGCTGTGTTTTATTGTAATCTCGGGCTCAGCGAGATCTCTGAAAAAACCCTGTCCGGTTATGTAAACAGAGGTTCTCCTGAACAGCAGATCCTCCTGCTCCGGGCACTAGTCCGGGCACATCCGGTTGCGTACATTGAACCGCAGAAGAAGAATAAAGTCCGTTGTTTGAGGTGTTTCACGAGCGACAGTGTCTTCTGACTCTGGGTCAAACTCCAGGTCAAAGTCATAAAAGGGACTGCGGCGGGGAGTCGTGACAGAACTATTTTTAAACATTGTTAAAACAATGTTTTGATAATGAGTAGCAGTGCATCCACCGTTCCAGAGGGGGTAGCTGCGATTCTGAGAGCGGGTGGGCTTAATATGTCACTTCCGTGTATTGGCCAATCACAAGGCAGTTGGGAAGGCTCTGCGCTGGCTGGCCATCACAACACACTCTGGCCGTTTCTCAATACCCAAGTATGCCAGTATGTACTTGCTTACTTGGAAAGTACATACTTGAGAAGTACGACTGAAGTACATACTTGCCAAGTACGGGAGTACACAAGCACGATTCTTCAATTGGAACATCAGCGTACTTCCTTGTTCTACTGTTTGAATGGCGGGTGGCGCGAAGCACTTAAGCCTCATTACCGCCACCTACAGTGTCGATGAATGAACATATAAAATACTTTTAATAAATACATATATTGTTGTTATTTTCACATTTTAAATATTTTATACACTATAAAATGTGTCCATTATATGTAAATACATATACAATGACAGTGCGACTTTAATATAGATCTAAAATTCAAAGTTACAATAAATTACACATTAATATTATACAAAAGTTCACACCGTCAGGTCAAAATGTTTTCATGAAAAACAAAACATGTCAACAACAAATCTATAGATCACACCAAGTATGTAATGACGGAGCCGTCTGAGCCAGCGGATCATTTCATCAGGACAGGCCGAGGTAACGCTGCTCTGTGCCGGGCACTGTGAGCACCGAGCGTCCGCTGAGGCGGAGCTGATAACCTCTGATAGTGCCGCTGTCATACTATAAATACGTCATATCTTATTACACAAACCACATGTTTGGATTCTAAATGACAAATTTCTCGCCTAAAATGATTTCAAAACTGCGTTCCGGGACACAGAAAAATATTTATTTCAGGTTTACATTTGTATTTTATCCTGCTATGTTCTGCCCAAATGCATTCTGGGATATATGGCTTTCCCAAGTATGCTCAAGTCACCACCCGATGCATACTTGGTAAAATGGACGGAGCGAGAACACTTCCGGGTATGAGAACCGTACTCGCTGCTCGCGTTCTTGAGAAATGGAACAGAACTTGGACTGAGGCTGATGACTTTTTCACAAGTACGGGAGTACGCAAGTACGGACAAGTACACACAAGTATGGATATTGAGAAACGGCCTCTGTCTTCTGGTTGTGAGATTTATGCCTGAAATCTGACGCAATCTTTTGAAGATGGCAAAAGTCATACAAATTAAACAAAAAAAAGTCACAGAAGGTCACAGAAGACAGGCTGCCTCACCCTGCTGAGGTGATGAAGCGAGGCCTCTGCAGCTCCACACTCTGCACAAGCAGTCTCGGTTCAAAGGTACGGATCTCCACGTACCGAGGAAGAACAGCAATGATGTACGGAGACTGGTGATCTGAGGAGTTCAGAGAATAGGCAAAAGTGAACCAAAACTGAATACTCACAAAGGGTATTTGACAAAAACAAAACAAAAAAAACACAGGTCTCAAAACATTTTGACGTTTTAAGACCTGTGTCTTGAGGTAAACACAGTACTTTAATTCATGGATTTGATTACTTCATCGCTGATTCAAGGTAAGTGGACACTGGACCTGGTGTTACAGGAGGTGTTTTTAGCATGTGGTTAACTGTGCATGTTACCATTTGGACTTATTTGATGGCTCACATAAACTGTGTCTTCAAAGCAGGTGCCTCATTTGTGATTATGGGGTGAACACTTTAAGACTAATGCAGCAGGAGATCCAGCACGAACTGGCTCCTTTAATAGGCAAACACTTTAGTCTCTCAGTCCTACCACATTCAGTCAGGACAAACAGGAACAGCATTTCAAACAGGTGATTCATGCCACAGCTACAACTTTAACAAAACAAGGAAATTGCAATTGCCTGTAATTTTTCTTCTCAGTACTAAAATGACCACAGACAAAAGGGACTTTGATAGAACTCATCTGCATCACCTCTATCACAGAGTCCATTAGTAACCCAGACCTGTAGTGACTTAGTTACAGAATAAAAAAAAAAGTCTACAACTGTCTGGCGTGGAAAACAGCAACTCCCCTCAAACAGAATGGAATAAAACACTTTAAACAAGAGAAGAAAAGATGTAAGTACCTATGAAGCAAAATATAGAGATTTTGGCTGAGAACATGAATTATGATGATCCGTGGTTAACTGCAACTGACCACATTACTGCTTTTGGCTTGCCAGCTAGCTGAGAAGTCTTTGTGTTGAAAATGTGTCTTAGCATGATGCAAAAACAAAGAAAAGATCAGTCACTTTATTTTAAAAAGTAGTAGAAGAAGAACCAAAAGAAGAGCAGATTTCTGCAGTACCACTGATAGAGAAAAAGATAACAGCTCTGTGTTTGTGTCATTAAACTACGACCAAAAGTGGTGAAACTTTTTCTTGACATTATTGCCGAGTGTTTACGTTTATATTCTGTGCAAACACTGACAAACATTTCATTATTTAAAACCTAATTTTCAAACACTTACCCTAACTTTTCATTCAAATTTGGAAAAGCGATAACTATCACCTTTCCCTAAGGACGAATTTTTACCACTTTGCAGGGACTTTAAGAAAAAAAAGAAAGAACAGAGAGCACCTACTAAACAACGTACAGATCTTTGGCAGTATAAAAGCCAAATGCTTTGTCCTTTAAGGCTGTAACGTTTAATTTAATATGAATTGATTACTACATTAATCCTCGATTCTCAACTATTTTCATAATCGATTAATCCGTTTGTGCGTTTTTTTTATTTGACTTTTCAGCTTCTTAAATGTGAATTTTTTCTGTTTGTTTTTTGCTCCATATCAAACAAGTCACTAAAACTAAAGTTACTTAATATCATGATAAAGCTTGTAGTCGGATTTATAGCAGACCATGTTCAAAGCAAAATTCGATTGAAATTAAATTTGTTATTGAAACCTGACAAACATGGCTCCATTCTGTTTCTGTGGACTTTTGAGGTTTGAAGGTTTTATGTGAAGACTTAAAGGAAACACAACAGTAAATGAAGCAGAATGTTCCCAGGACAAACACATTTTGGCAAAACATGACCCGTGTTTTCTGGAAGACAATCAACAAACTTCTGGCTCTTGCTACTCTGCATGTCTTTTGACTTTGCTGTCAGTTTCTGTTGACATCAAACATTAGTTAACTCTAGCAAAGGGAGTCGTGGACGAATGAACTACTATTTAACATACAACTAATCAATTATTAATCAATAATTGAATTAACCACCATTTTGTAAATTGATGAATTGGTCTGAGAGTAAAAGAATAAATAAAAATAAAAACAGGGTCTCTAATCTTTTTGACTTATTAAATGTGATTTATCTCACAATAACAAAAAGACTGAATACCTAAGGTTTTTGGCCAAAATAAGACATGTAAGGACATTGTCCTTCTGACACTTGATCAACCAATCAAGTAACTGAAATATAATTGTCACATAACTCAATCAACAAATTCATTCATGATGGCTGCAGCCAGCAGCCATAATATGAAGTAGTAATATAAACATGGAAATACAACAGCAATTCGACAGAACAATCCTCATAGCATTTGCTGCAGGTTTTTCCTTCTTACCCATGGCTATGGGGATGTCGGTCCAGTTCAGCGCACACTTCTGGGTGCAAACACCCTCTTCATTCAGGACCACAGTGAGGTCATCCTGGCCGACAGCCACCTTCCCATCAGCCAGTGGTGCAACCAGAGGCTCCAACTGCTTCCCAGTGGGGAAAAGCTCCTTAATGGAGCCACGACCGTCCACCTGAGTGACAACAGAGAGAGTATGACTTTGTGAAAAGATACAAAAACGATTATTGTAAACTAAGTGATAATATTACCTTATCTTTGTAAATTAATCTATCGGGAATGTCGTTGTTCATTTATGTGTGTCTTTTGTAGTTTACAATATTTAATAGTACAGTACAAGCCCTTATAGTTGTCTAAAATATGTAAATATGTAAACAGACAGATAAATAGAATAAGTGAATTGTTCTTCAAGTTCATGTGGTTTTTATATATGTTCCGACTCTTCCTTCAAAATCTGCCACACTCAGAATCCATTAAAGTGCCACTAATCCAGATTAAGGCCTTTTTACTTCTTTTAAATAAAGACACCTTTTACAGCCTTCTTGCAAATCTACAAGGGGATAAGTGTTTCACATGCAAATGATGGATTAAAAGTGAAAGATCACTTGAGTAAGAAGCTTCACGTAATTCTTTTCTTTTTAGCACATACCCGGATAAGGTAATAGTCTCTCTTAAAACCAACACATATGGAGTTTCCACACCAAGCCATGGATTTTGGAATATCTGGTGCACCAAAGTCGCCCTAACAGACAAAAAACAAGAAAAAAAAATATCAAGATGACTAATGTGTCAAAGGATACTGGAAAATAACTAAATCTGTATTAGAGAGCAGTGAGCCACACATATCAAGTATATTTTATTATACCTGCAGCTCATGGAACTCCCTGTCCTTCCAGTAATACAGCTGGAGTTTCTTCTTCACTGCAACGCACATTCTCAACCTTTCCTCTCCCGAATCTGTTTGCTGAGAGACAAAAAAAGAGAGACAAAACATAATATTTCTAAAATTCAAGAAAATCTAGCTAAATAAGGAATCATTGTTGCAAAAAATACAAGTTTGTGCCATAATCGTTTTAAATGCTGCCAGTGTTCACAGAAAACGGGCAGGGATGGACACTTGCTTGAGTTTAATATTAATATATATATATATATATTTTTTTTTTAATTAAAGAATAATTTCAAAAAGACTGTTAATGCTGGTAGGAACCACATTTATGTCTAAACTAACGCCAAATTTCCTTTTGTTTTAATTGCCCAGGAAAATATTGAATGACTGCAGTGGTGAGAACACATAAACAAAAATGTCCGAATATGATAAGAACCCTGTAAATTATAATCCTGCCAACATGTTGTGTTACAAAACCCTCTGTTACCGACCTGCAGGTCACATGCAAAGAGTGTGGCTCCTTTGGCTTTTGACAACACAGTGATCTGCTGGAAGGTCAGGAGGTCATGGACGTAGATGTTGTTCTCTGCAGGAGAGAAGCAAAGCGATTGTATGGAGATTTCTCCCGAAAACGTAGACAAATATGATGCTATGTGTTTTCATGTGTTCAACAAGTAAAAACTTACCAAGAAGACTGACAAGGATTTTGTACTGAGCAACGACGTAAAGCTGTAGACAGAGCAGGAATAGTAGGATGTTAGTCATTTGTGTTTGGGATGGGAATCGGAATCAGTCAGTACCGATATCGGTCTGATATTGGTCAAAATCACTTGATTGGATATTGGACAGATAAAAATATATAAATACAAAACACTCCAAATATCATATATGCACTACTCACAATAAGTTAGGGATATTGTGAGGGACACAATGGAATTCATACATAAAGTATTTGTTTCACTTCAGAGATTTTTGGTATAGGGAGGCAATTGTATTGGGGTGATAGACACACCTCATTTTGTGTTTTCCGCGTAATGATCTAACCGTGCACAGTGTGCCTTACATATTGGGGCTAATACCAAAAAACTTAAAGACAACCCTTTTCAATGTGGCATCAATTTCAACATTCTGTGGGTATAAAAAGCTGGTAATGTCAGTAAGTCCTTCCAAGTTCACCATTCAAACAGCCATGAACACACAACGTCACTTAACGGCCGAGCAGCGCCACTTGGCCACAGCGCGCCTTTGGGTCGGTGGCAGGCAGTCAGATGTTGCTCGTGAACTTGGTGTGTCTCAAAGTGTCATCAGCAGACTTGCATCAAGACACAGAACTACTGGCAGATTTTGTAAAAGACCCAGGAGCAGATCGCAACGATGACCAGTACCCAAGGACCTATGCACTCAGACATTGTTATGCAACTGCCACACAGCTATATATACATATATATACACACACATATATAAACATACATACATATATGTATATACATACACACATATATATTTAGAGATATACAGTACTGTGCAAATGTTCTCTGCTGTTTTTTCTGTCTGTCAAATTCTATCATCATGTGAATTTGGAATGAAGTGATGCTCTTATATATTAGCGAGCTGTCAATGAGTTTAACTCATGTGCAACGTGTGTGTAATGCTCAAGCATGTCTTCAATAAACCTGCCGTAATAGACGTTTTTTACAGCAGATATTTCTTAAAATTAAATAGAAAGACAAACACTAGATTTACCAATAACATTAATTAAGGTTCCTTATCTACCTGTTGAATCTTTTTTGAGAAGTTCTTGTGGGATTTTTCCAGTGTCACCTCAAACCGGTTTGTACCTGAGGAGAACAGAAACAAAAAAATCACTGTCAAATATAAAGTACATTCTGAGTAGTGAAAAATGTATGTTGTCCACCTACTACATGCTATAACATTAGTCATTGAACATTCATCCCAACTTCAGCACGCTGCACCCATGTAGTATTTGATTTTTGTATGAATACATTACACTGAATTGTAATTGTTGTTCATTGCATAATTTACTGTATTGTATACAAATGTTCAGCCAACTAAAGTGTTCATCTACATTTCCTTTTCCATTATCATCCGTTATTTTATTAAACCAGGTAGTCCATATTTTCATAATCAATTAATCAGTCAACTACTAAATGTCTTTGTCCAAAATCATTCAGCTTTAAAGTTTTTCATAAACCAGGAAATGTTCACATTTAAGATGCTGAAAAATCAGAGAACTTGCTTTGTTATAAAAAGTAAACACTAAAATTTATCAAAAATAATTGGCGATTAATTTAGTATTTCCTTAATAATTTTTTCGATAAATCATTGCAGATCTTTTTTCAAGAACAGCTACCCATCTTTAAGCTTTATCATCTTGAATTATAAACTGAATGTCCCTTTTTACGTTTGCGTGCAAATAGCAAGTGAAAGCCATTATTTTGTTAAGCATGCAAATACAAGCTGGGATAGAAGGAATCTTTTAATTAAAAACAGATGGTGAGTTGAAAAGGTTATGTGAATACACAAAGACAACATCTGCATCTCACATCCCCTTCACTATTATCTCCATTCTGCCAAGAAGATTATGTTTTTGGCCATGTACGTCTGTGAGCAGCATCACTCAATAACTAACTGACAGATTTGGATGGAATTTTTTGGAGATGTGGCTTATGGCCTGAGGACGACCTGATGATGACGCAAATCTCGATTAAGAATTTTATTCAAAACGAACTGCTAAATTGGTGAGATAGGCACCAACTTTGAAAAGATGTGGCAAACACAGGGGTAGGAAACATTTTTCCAGAAGGCCACACTGACATAAATGAAGCAAGCAAAGTGCCTTAAATCAAAGCTTTTAAAGAAATAATAATCATTAAAATCATCTTCATATACACCATGGATAGCAATGACATTTTAAAACAAGGCTGTACAAATGCAACATGACTGTGATATGTAACCTCACTAATACATTTCCTTTCCTGTGACAATTTCAAAATGAACATCTGGCTGTGATTCACTAGTTAAATGCTACTTATGTGAAGGTGCAAATCTTAAATGTTCGGTCTGTATTTGTAGTAGGGATGAACGATTCATTGAAATTTTATCGAAATACAGCCTACTGCAATTTTCAAATCAAAAATATTTGTTAAAGCCTAGAGGAGACGGAGAAGCGCACACAAAAAAAGGCTTGTCTGTCTGCACCAAAAAACAATGGTACAAAACTGGAATAATAGTTTCTTTCTTTCTTTTAGTATCAGTTCCTTTTTTTTTCGGCTAAGCGTGTCCTGGTTTTTCGGTTTTGGCCAACAATTTGGTCAGCTGAGCTAGAGTCAACTTGTGGTAACCTGTATAGGACATCACGACCGGATAAAACTGGTCTGTGGGCAGGATTCCAGCCAAAGGGCCGTATGTTACCCGTATGTGGGCTTTTTTTTTCTGCCACTTCATCTTTTCCATATACCAAATCTTTTCCTTTCTTTATGTGGACACCAAGCTTGCTGTGGCCCTGCTTGTTTTTTTCTCTTTTTATGCAACCACATCTGGGGAGCCCAAATGTGATCATGGGCGTATTGTTTACAATCAAACTGTGGTACATTTAATAGGGCTGGGCGATAATACGATAATGATATGTATCCCAATAGACACTGCTGCGATATCAATATTTAAAAAAAATTCAATAACATTCGATAGTCACTCAACTTCTTTCGGAAAAAAATAAAAAAGCACTAGAAAAAATAGACGAAGCAGGTTTGGTTGCATGAACAAACTCAACCCCTCCCTCCCTACCAAGTTGCTACCATGCTTGCAACCAGTAGAGTGGTCAGTGTCTATGGAGTGGCAGTCAAAAAGCCAGTCACTGAAGAGTCATGTTTGGTTGCACCGTCCTCCTCCCCGTGTCTCACTCACAACAACAACAGCATGTGAACATCGAGTGAGCAGAGGCGAAAATGTGCTAGCAGTCAGCATAGTTGAGAAGTTTGTTTTTAAAAATCTGATGAACGTGCTTGACATTACTATTTTTGTCTGTGTGATTTGAAGATGTTGAAAAATGTTTTTATTATTATTATCCATTCTTTATCGATTATCGATATCGATCAATATGAAGTAGTTATATCGTGATACGCTTTTCAGCCATATCGCCCACCCCTAACGTGCACCAATACACAAGCTTCCTCTAGTGGTACCACTGGGGGAGTAAATCAGAAATACTGTTCTACTGTACATATGAATGTAACATAAAATAACAATTAATTTGTTTGTATCCACCCGCTCCGGTGAGGTCTTTTAGCAGCTGTGGGCGACTTTCGATTGGCTTTTATCGAAAGGAAACAAGGGAAGTGCTGTGAGTTTACACAGCTTTCCCACTGACAAGAAGAGGAGAAAGGAGTGTGAAGATGCCTGTGGAAGGACACAACTTCCTAAAGATCCGCGGCTGTGTTCTCGACATTTTTCGCCATAAGCATTTGAGGCTTTTAGTCGACCACAGCTGCTAAAAGACCTCACCGGAGCAGGTGGATACAAACGGAGACGTAAACCAAATGCCTGTCTGACAATTCTCCCACATAAGGAGCCTAAACGCCCGCGTGAAGCGAGTGAAATCCGCGTTAAAAAGCGGCAGAGACAAGAGACGCTGGATGCTCTCCTGAGCAGACAACCCGCGTCTGCAGTCGCCGCTTCACTGTATATCCATATATGGAGACGCAGTTGCCGCACAAACACCACAGGTTTTGTCCCACTCTCGCCTCATCCCGTCTTTCTTGCGCTTCATTTTGATGCTCGTTTTGTGAAACATTGTCAGTGCTGTATGTTTCGCTCGGGTTCAAATTGAAAAGGCTGAACAGATGACATGTTTATGCTGAACAGTCACAACAGGGTCCCGAAGCCCCCAGTACAACCTTTATACGTCACTATCCAGAGTGCATTGCGACGTAAACAACAACGGCGACATACGAGTTAAACTATTTTTACAAATTTTATAAAAACGAAGACATCAAGAAGGTTTTTTATATCAATTTATTATAACTGATACTAACATTTATCTTTTAAGAACTACAAGTTTTATAGCCGGGGTTCCTTTTAATCTAATTTCACTATACCAGTTTGTGAAGTATATGTATATGTTATGTGAAAATGAGGGGGATGATGAGAGAGCAAGTAAGATATTCTTATTGGGAATAAACCTGCCTCATGAGAAAAGTCTGCAGCCAACTGCTTGGCCCTTTAGCGTTATGATAATGGTGTTACTTTGAGAACTCATTTTCTCAGGTGGTACTTGGTATAAAAAGTTTGAGAACCACTCATGTACAGTATTTATTAGTATTGCTTTCTGTTGTGGGACTGGAGGCTAATCTAATGTGGTATAGTGTTATTTTAGGTCTATGGTCTCTGGGTGCTTTCTCTAGAATTTACCTGCATCTTTTTTTATCCGGTACAGGAGCAGATGTCCTGGTTTTGTTCCAACAAGAAGACAGTCCTCTGCAGGGAGAAAAAAAAACAGCACGTTAAAGTATGCTTGATGTGACACCTTAAGTAAAAGCTTGTAAAAGAGATCATCCCGTCAGTGATGACATGACTCTTGGTGGACAGTGGGAGAGCTGAGACTGCAGTTCAGTTTAGTTTATAAACACTATAAGACCACTTAAAAGCAAGGAACAACTGTGATACACTATCATAAAACGAGATCAACTCACCCCAGGCTGCAAGACAGTCAATCTGAAGAGGAAGCTTTTCCAGAATAGGCACTGGTTCGTACGCGTCGTGCATCTTGATTGATTGTGTAGAATCAACTACCGAATGCTTTTGACGGATCAACCCCACGCCGAGTCGACGCCCGACAGACAACAGCTGACTAACGGACCGCTGATTAACCAGTTAGGGTGGTAAGGTTTTATATGTCGCCATTAACCGACAGAGCGGTTCCGTGTTTCAAAAGACAGGGGGAAGCTGGTCTGGTGGACCCTGGCGTAGCTGACGTCTTCAATAAAATGCAGTTCTGCTTGTTAGCTAACTGTCTCTGCCACCAAAACAACAGCTAGTTTGCTAGCCTGGTAGCATAGAAGTGAGCAAGCCGCGGCTAGTCCTCATCGTTCCCTCTCACGTTGTTATCAATAACAACCAACTGTTGTTAACAGAATACGACTGGTAACAGTTAACACACTGGCGTTCGGGCTTAGTCAACGCTAGGTAGTTTAGCTTCTTGCTACTTCCCTGTTGTTTTGTTGACGACGGCTGCGCGAGGAACTGACGTCTGATAGGCACGTGACTGAGGCGAGCGCACTCACGAGGAAAGTGTTAAAGATGTATTGACCAAATTGTCGTTCAATGGTCGCGTACGAAAGAGGATCATCGTCACATGTGATTTTCTTTGGAAACAAACTAATAATAATAATAATAATAATAATAATAATAATAATAATAATAATAAAGAATTCTGAGGAAAAAGTCAGACTGACTTTAATCTCAGAAGTCAGGCTGTTTTCCCCATTTTTCATTTTATTTTTTTCAAAAAACACTGCATTCATTCAGAAGCGCAGCTTGAGAACAGGCAAGGCAGGCAACTGCTTGGGGCCCCGAGCCGATAGGAGGCCTCCGACACTCGGAGTCTGAGGGCTGTTTTTACTGAAATGTGCAGTGACCAGCCGCATCCCCGTCCCCCTTAAAAAACAATGGGCGATTTGCAATGACATCTCAGTAGAAAACCTCCCTAAAGGGGCCCCACCTCACTTTAACCTCTGTGAAGTCATCGTTCTGCAAGTTGGAAAATGAAGAGGATTTTTTGCAGTGAAATGCATTTCTTTTTTACTCAGTTTATATATGTTTTTTTCAGTTATTTACAGTATTTTATTGGTCTATATATTTATATTGTTTTATAATGTGGGTTCTTTACAGTGTAATGTATTTTTTTTAGTAAGTTCATATAGTTTTTTAAAAAGCTATTTACAGTATTTTATTGTTCTTTACATTAATATTTTCACATACTTTTTAATCACAAGGTTTGTCCATGTTATTTCATTCATTTTGAAAAAAAATATTTTGAACTCATACATTTTTTGTTGGTGTCAGATTATTTGTAACACAATGGTGATGAACACTGGTTGGAAGGGCCCCCTGGGAATTTTTGTTTAGGGCCCCTACAGACTCTAGAATCGCCTCTGCATACATTGTAATCTTTAAAATCAGGATATACCGTTTTTTTCAGAATTTTAACAAATTTGTATTATTTAACTCTTGTATCTGAATTATTTTACCTGTATGAAGTTTTTTTTTTATTATTGTTTCAATATTTTAACCCTGTCGACCTCTTATTCTCGTGTTAGATTTTATTCATGCTCTATTAAATGAACTGTTATGGAGTGTAAGACTTTGTACTGATTTATTTGCTACCTTTATGTACAAGCGCTTCATAAATAAATGCCTTACAACACTTCAAGACAAAACAAGTGCAATAAGAACAACAATATTTCACTATTATTTTTAGTTTATTTAGTGCTGCTTTCGTTTTAAGTTGCAGCTTGTTTTAGTAATGGTATCGCTACTTCATGGTTGACTTTTACACTATTCTACAAAAAACTTTTGTCCAATAAGAGATTAAAAAGATACAAATTCTACAAATATAAATAAAATCCCATTCTGAAAGTCAAAAAACATGTCCAAAGTCAACAAAAAGCATCCATTCTCAAAGACACCGTAACCATGTTTCAATACAAATTTTATTTGCAAGACATACGCAAAAAGATACAATATTGTCAGCTTCACATTACAGTACGGACTCAAAGCCAAATATTGGGCTTTAGTATCTCTGAAATAAATATCCTCAACAAGACTTGAAACAAATATAAAAAACGAAAAGCAAATATAACATACCTGCACAAACTGCAGTAGACTGCACAAGGACGGGATTAAAATTCTGCCACGGCAGGCAGATTTTTTTGCAATGTGAACACGATAAGCACAAAGGAGTCTGTACTTGAGGTGTTATTAAAAATATTAATTTGTCATGTACATTATTTAAAAACTACTCTGCCCCACTGATGTGAGGACCTAAATAAAACTCAGTGGAAGGTGAGTGAGATTACATTTATACAGTCCATGACATACAGTATACAGAATTTGAATTGAGGCCCAAACCACATTATACAAGGGTTATCAATTGGGATTGAAATGTTTGTAAATAAAATGTAGCTAACCTCGTCTCCTTAAAAGAAAACCTGTTATTTCAAGAAAAATGGAAATTAACATAATTCAGTTTATATTCAAGATTTAAATAGAGGTCTGTTCATTCAGCTTTCTCACTGTTTCAATAATCAGTAATATCACAAAAATAACCATTACTACAATTCCATTTTCACTTGTTTTCACTGTTCTGTCATAAAGACAGAGTTGTGACATGGAGTAACAAGAGCAAAGGTTTTTCTTGGCTTTGAAAGATTTCCTTCGACCAACACCATAATTTAAGAAAAAATGAGTAGCATTTTGCTATGAGAGGCTTCAAGTATCGGTATTCAATGATGCACAATTAGGCCATGTTCATGTACAGTAACACTGGCAAATCAAGACAGAAAACAACGTGCAAATAATTATGAGTTGACAGCATTTCACCTTAAAAATTAGCTAAGAAGATAATCGCTGGCAGGTGCAAGCCCAATAAACTTTACTTTTTATTTTTTTCATTAAGAAGCTTATGGGTTGACACGAAACAAGGGCCTTCGCCCTATGTCAGCTGAGATAGGCACAGCACCCCCCCGTGACCCTCCGGTGGAGGATAAAGCGGTAGGTAATGGATGGATGGGTTGACACACCATAAGGTTTCTTGCTCATTTAAATATTAGACGTGGCAATGTATGATACAATGAAAAGATACAGTATGTAAAATTAAGCAACATTTATTGGCAATTTTTACTGAATATCCCTCACCCTTGCCCTACCTTACAAGTGTGTTGAAGAATCTATGTAGCCTTCAGTTAGTGTCAAAACTCGAAACATGTTTAGTTTGTCTATTGTGGGCGACTGTAAAATCATGGTGGTCCAAAATGGCTCCTGATATAAATATAAAATATACTGGAAAACATCAATTCATACAACAAATGGTTGTACACTTTTAAAATATAACTGTAATTATTGTATTTTCAGCTATTTTTTTTTTTCACAATGGACCTTTAACATAATGAAAACAGCATTTATTTTACTAGTGTCAGACGCTATGTTGGCATAAAGATAATCTCAACAGAAAATAACTTGAGCCTTTTTCAAACATAAACCCCAACATTTTAAACAAAAGTCAACTTATGATGAATGCAGCGGGAGATTGTCAATGTTGAGACGTGCTCACAACAGCAGGAATTTTCTGCTGTGATCTTATACAGTCTCACTCAGACATTATGTGGAAATGTTCCTGGGAAGCTAGCAGGAGAGCCAGACCTCCACATCCATACTCCCATACATGTCTGAAAGCAGCTTTAGTGTTTTCAGTTTCCACTCCACTCCCAGGATATGTGATATTCTGACTGTGATGACTTTTCCTGACATGTTTTTATCCTAACCCCAGTTCTTAAAACACCCATTAACCCTTTGAATATTATATCAATTTAACACCACCAAGCAGGATTTTGATAAATATGCTATTTTCTACAATTGCATTGTGTAAAATATCCATTAGTGTGATTATTTTGTGACTTGGCCAAAACCATTCTTGAAGGAAATAAAGAAAATACCAATGACCGTGCTCTGTTGTGTAATGTGTTCAGTTTCACATTAGTTAAAAAGTACTGATCTACAAAACATCAAGAGCAGCCAACCCATCCGACCAAACCACCTTAATAAAACACACTATTCATGCTTCTTTTAGCTTATTAAATTATTATTACACAATGTGCAGTAAAAAATGAAGTGTCTGGAGATAAACTTTTTTTTGGTAATTAGATCTCTTAAAAAGCAATAATTGCTACCTTAGTTAATTTGCTCTTTTCATTCTCAAGTCAAACTTCTCAGGTTTGTTCCTACTCCATTTTGGATCTTTCCATCTTGGTTTTCAGTATTTCCTGTAAAAATGTATGGAACATTAAGTTAAGGAACATCTTGAAAAGAGAAAAATGTGAAGGTACAGGGCAAAAAAATAGTTTTTACCTCTTCCTCATCTAGCATGACCGGGAGTGCTCTATATAAAATAGAGACAGCAGAAATTAGAGGGTAAAAGGTCAAACATTTTCAGATTCTCTCCATGTTTCAAAGATGCTGATATCATCTTTGGGGCTTATAAGATACATAATATAGATGAAGTTATTAAAAGGTCCTATATGTAAGAAACGCGTTGTATTAAGTCATAAAAGGACCATGATGTGTGATCAGAGATTAAAGGAAACAAGTTCAATTGAAATACTGGCTTCACTGATAACAGTGACAGTTTATTCAGGATTAAAATGTTCATCAACAACCTGTAAAGACTGTTTATGTTTAAAAAATTCAGTTCAAAAAGGTAAAAGATTTAATACGTCAAATTTTAAGCAAATACATTGCTCTCATGCTTTAAAGGTAGCATACCATTATATGATTTTGAAACCATTTCAGGATATCTTCACGACAGCCTTGACATCAGAGAGTTCAATGAATTCTAATTTGCTACTTACACGTCAGCAACAGTTGTCGGAATATTCTCCTCGACCCACTTTAGGTCTTCATCCTAGAAAAAACAGCATTTTAGAACAGAAAATAATTCAACAATTATGCATGGAGACTTCTGGTGGCGATGCGGAGAGGCTGTGACGCTCCAACTATATTTGTCAAATAATAGAAGTTATAACCTGACCTATTCTGAATGGCTCAATGCATTAACAGAAACAGCCTCATATGAACAATTCATATAAAGAATAAATGGTAAGATAGATATTTATACAGAAATTTGGTTTGTCATTTGTTTTAATGGTACCATTATATACATTCAAGTGAAACCCACATCACCTGTATATTGACTGTATGTGTAGAGACGGTGCTCACATTGTCACAGGTCATTTTATTTTTGTCATAATTCAGTGATGTGAAGAGAACCCTCTCACGTATCGGCGTGTTGGTTTAAGTTATTTTGTGAATGTATGATGTGTACTTGTTGACACAAAAACTAATAAAAAGTCAAATAAGAAACACAATTACGCATGGAAACATCAAGAGCAGAGAGGATGAATGTCAACAAACCTCTTTACTCAGTAGCTTCTGGGAGCCGTTAGTTTCAGGCTTTGAACCTCTCATCTTCATTCCCGCTGACATAAAAAATAAAACAAGAGCAAATTGAGCAAACACAAAAAGCCTCTGGTTCAATGACACAATTAGAACATAACCAGGTTACTAAAAAGTGCCTTTATACTTAATATGAAGAAAAGTAGTGGGTTATAAACCGTTCGGAGCCAACATGCTAGAAAAATAAAGTTGACTTATAGTATTTTCATAGTCTTGTATCCTTGGTCAAGACAGCAAAATGTTAATAGATCAATTTCTCCAATGTTCATGGGGGCTGTTTTTAGGTAACTTTTGGAATATAGCAATGTGATTTGTATTTATTTTATTTATATTTTTCTATGGTAAATGAGGGTCACCCCTCAATGATTTTCAAAGAATAAATAAAGGGCTTTATAAGTAAATAAAAGTAATCTTTTAAGTTTTGATTTTGTTCATGTTTACAAGCCTTTTGCCATTTCCTTATTTAAAATTTTTGATAAGAGAGGCTTCCTAGTTCCTGTTAATCTTGTTTTGTTCTGTGCGTGAGTGGATGAAGCAATTTTGGCCAGAGTTCAACAAAACGTACAAAAACACAGCACTGGTTTAGTTAACAGGGAACTGATGACACCCTGGCCCTCTTTCGCTCAAATTAAATACTCACAATAAATAAAAAGCAACTTAATATGAAATCCAGGCAGGAACATTGACCATTTAAAAAAGAAAATGGTGAACTGTGCAGCTCTGTTATCCAAGGATATGCAAGTATTAGATAGATCGGATCAGGTTTGAGGCTTAAAAAACAGATCACGTCCCTACCATCTGACGCAGGTTTACACAATACTAAGCAACTTCTGACCATTTTGTAATGGAAAGCAGGACTAGCAGGAAAACCATACCATAAGCTTCATTCAGCATGGGCTCCTTGGTCTCCTCCTCTTCATCATCTTCATCAATCAGAGGGGAATGAGAGAACCTAAGAAGCAAAGGAAGACAGGCTGAGATGCAGCCTGTGTAAAGTCATACACCATCTGAGATCACGCCCTCAGCTCTGGATGAACTCTGACCTCTGGTTGTTCACAGAGGGCCGCAGCAACACCATGATGACCAGCAGAATGGTGGAGAACAGGAGACGCCAGAAGGCATCGTCCACCCACAAGTCCCTCCAACCCTACAGAAGAGAGGAACACAAGTGAAAAAAAAAAGTGAATATGTGAAGACGTACAATTTTCAAGTCAGTTTAAACAAGATACAGAGAGCTTGTGAGGAAAACAGCAACAAAGCAATCAATCAGCAACAGAGAATAAACTGACCGTTTGGCAGTCCATCATCTTGAAGACTTTGGTGGTCCAGATGATGAATATAATGGAAGCTGATGAAACAAAGTAAACACTGGTTTTTATTTTGATGTGTGTAAACAATATGCAAATCCTTGGAAATACAGCAAAAAGGTTTTCCCAAATGGAATGCTTTCGTGCGAACAGCGTGTACATACATTTTCTGTCAAACACACACCTTCAATAACCTGCGCCCCATTTCTAACCCTCCTTTCATCTCCAAACTACTTGAAAAACAGTAGCCACTCAACTCCACTCTTAACCCAAAACAGCCTATATGAACAATTCCAGTCTTGTACCCCCGCCACAGTACTGAAACTACTCTCATAAAAATCACAGATGACCTCCTAATGGCAGCTGATTCTGGATTACTCACCAATCTCATCCTTCTTGACCCGAGTGCAGCCTTTGACACAATTTCTCACTCCATCCTCATAAATATATTATCTTCCGTAGGCATCACTCACACACCTCTGCACTGGTTTCACTCATATCTCACAGGCCTCCCCCGTCAATACAGGTGTGCTCCAGGGGTCAGTCCTGGGGCCCCTCCTCTTTATCATCTACTGCCTTCCCCTTGGCAATATCTTCCACAAATTTGATATCCATTTCCACTGCTTTGCAGATGACACCCAGCTCTCCCTCACAAATCTCTCCATAAACATTAACTGGTCCAGAATTCAGTTGCCTGCATCATCATCAGACCCCTCATTCCACCACATCACCACCACCCTTCAACAACTCCACCGGCTCCTATTCAACCGCAGAATTCAATTTGAAATCCCCCTGTATGCTTTCAAGGTCATCCACAACCTCGCCCCTCCGTATCTCTCTGGCCATCTCCACATTGCCACCTCCTCCCGTTCCCTCAGATCCTCCTTCATCATCCACCTCACTGTACCCTCTGCCCACCTCTCTTTCCCTCTTCAAATCCAGACTTAAAACCCACCTGTTCAAAATAGCCTAATATCTATAGTCATCGTAGTGTGGTTTATAGTCGCCTTGGTGTGCCAGGCATATGCCAAAAAAAGATGTCATCCCGTGTCGCGCCAGGCACGTGAGCTCCAAAAGGTGGCAGGGTGCTAGGGCACGCACCTCTAATTTTTCTAACTTTGTCAGCTGCGGTGCACGCCAGCTGTGAAAAACACACTGAACGCATCGACCATAAACGCCTCCGTATATACTTGTATGGTTGCTTGCCATCTGCGGCAAATCTTATCTCATTTTGAACAAAAACCTTAAAGTGAGTGTGACATTGACTTGATTTTTGGTCTCTCTGTGACCCTGTGATGGACTGGAAAGTCACATTTTCATAAAACTTGACGCACAAATTAATTAATGGAAAATAACTCGTACTGAAAACAACTAGTACCATGAGCGGTGAAGGAACGGGTTTGAGGTTGAGGCACGGGTGGAGGCGACTCGCAAGCTTTGACTCAAACTCCTTCAGAATCGCTTGCGGTACTAGTTATAAGGGCCCAAGCCCAAATGTGCTAGGAACCTATTGTACCCGACGTGAACTCAAATTTATTTTCTCCCTCTAGGAGAAGCTGTGATCACAGACACCTACAAATGACTGTAACTCACCCACAACAGAGAAGATGAGTGTGTTGGTGAAGTGCTGATACAAAGACAGCTTCACAATGTTTCTGCGGAGCTTCAGCAGACGAATGGTTTGAGACAGACTGATGAAAATGTAGATGCAAGTTAAGGAGAACAAGACAAAAACTCTACATTCAAATAATAATAATAATGTTAAATGCAACAATTTAAGGCAGTTGTCTTTTCAGCTGCTTGAGTAAAGGATATCCACCACATCACGCAGGAGTCAATGAGGGAGAGGCTGAGGTTAGCAACCAGGGCAACTGTACCATAGAAACCCTGGAGAAAGAAATAAGATGAGAGTCAGACTTTATCACTGAGAACTTTGCCTGATCTGATCCCACATGAACACCTCTGTGTTCTTCAGCTCACACCAGACACCAGATTAGAGTGCATCTCCACATTTTCAAGTCTAAATCGCAATTTGAAACAACAAAATGCTTTATTCTGAATAAAACATTATTCAGTTAAAATTATTTATTTGTTATTGCAGAAAATAAACCAGAAAATATTCACATTTAAAAAGCTGAAAAGGGTCAGAAAAGTTTGAACATTGTTAACAATTTATTTAACCATCAACCAACAATTTTATTAACCAATTAAGCCCTAGTTATAGCATACGATTTTACCCACTTTATAAAGTAAAAAAACAAACAATAAATAGGGTCAATCTGTTAATGTAGATCAATTCAGCCAGATGAGATTTAGAAATGTTGCATTTGAATAAATTTTATTGAAAACTATGTGCAATATACTTTGCATATAATTTGCATAAACATACAGCATTATTAAATCATAAGCGGAGTTCCACTGCTTTTCTAAACCACTTTTCTGTCAAGATCTGGTGAAGACTTACAATCTCCAACTGCCTCCTGACAAAACACATCTACTCACCAAAGATCATCAGCTCTCCACATTCCCCCTGTTGTTGCTCTTTGTTTGCATAACGAGATGTTTTTTTATGACCTTTTTGAAGTTGCTGCAGTGTCTTTGGTTGCACTTAAAATCACACGCACATCAAATTTGTCATTCCCAGTTATCATCATTACTCCTCTGGTGACTGAATCCCTGAATAACCTTCTCCCTACATCCACTTAAAATTACATTTATTCATACAGTCTATGGCAAAAATAAAGGCATTGGCCTCACTGTTGCCTTGAAAGTTGTGCAAGGCAACATACTCTAAATACACAGTCCCCATCAGCTTCATTCTTCCTACTGTAGCCTGTAATAGATAATGTTCCCTCTGCATTAATTTAAACACACTGGGTTCTTTTTATATTAAGTCCTACTATAAATAAATATTTATGTATAAAGTGTCACCTAAAAAGAAACAGAATCTTGAAAAAGATAAGAAAATATTTTCAACTTTCTCTAAAGACCAGCTTTTAATTAGCTGCAGCAATGTGTTCTTCCCAAGAACTTCATGAAATCAACCTAATTACTGCCAACATTGTTTTAGCAACAGCGACTGTTGTTTTGCAGTAAATAAAAAGCTCTCTGCATTGTTAGTTATAAATTACACAATTTCTACTGCAGCTATTTTACAAAACTTGCAAACACAGGGTGGATTTTACTTGCATTCTTAAAGCGGACCTAGAGTGGTCCTGTTGCACATATATGTTAGTTATGGAGGTCTACTTACATACATTAACTTGTTTTTATGGTCAAAAACATCCTAGGCTGAACTGTTTGCTTAGAACCTTCAGGGCTTCTTAAACAAGGTAATGACGCAGATACACTAAAACTAATATGTAAGCGTATGAAAATCAATATGTTTTGAATTCATCTGCATAGTCATTGCTACAATCAAAGTAAAAGCTGACACTTACACCCGTTACTCTCAGCACACCCTCCACAGAGGAGAAGAGAAGGTAAAGAAGCCCAACAGCTGCAAGCCGGTGCACTGTGGTACCCAACCTGGGCCTACACATAAAAACAACAACAAAAAGGTCAGTTTTACTAACAAATGAAGGAAGAATATTAAATTAGTGTTTCTAAACAGTACAGTGCAAAAGTCTCAAACTACCACTAGACATGTTCTTTTATCAATACATATACAATTGTGTCTCAATAGGTTTATTAGAATACAACCAGAAAGTTCAAACAATGTATGTAGTATAAAGGCCACATTATACTTCTCCGACTGCGTATGCGTTATCCGTCTGCGTAACCACGGAGACGCCTCGAGCCTTTATACTTCTGCGTCGTGGTGACGGACACGCGCTGCAATTTTCCAGTAGGGGTCGCTGCGCAAGGTTGTTTTGCTTCTGGCTACAGTGAGCAATGGTGTCCGAGAAAGAAAGAGAGAGAAAGACTGTTGTTGTTGAAACAGTGGCCGTTTCTCACTTTTCTATGTGACGGAACGCAGTTTTAAGATAATTTGAGGCGAGAAATTGGCCTTTTAGAGTCTAAACATGTGCTGTGTGTGTTAAGATATGACGTATTTATAGTTTGGCAGCGGCGTTATCGGCAGGGGTGAGCTTCGCGTCTGTGGACGCTCGGTGATCACTGTGAGCCGGCAGAGCGGCTTAGCTCAGAGGCTCTTCGACAGGCTCTGCGTCGATGCAGAGTCTCTGCGTAACCTACGCAGAGCACTTTACGCAGAAGTATAAATTGGGCTTAACAAATGAACATTCTCAGCCAAAAAAAACTTGGACCAGAGTACTGTCATCATCTCAGAAGATGGCAGAAACATTTCTGCTGGCCCGCAATGAATTACAGTTAATAGTTTTAATCCAGGAGCTACTGAGCTTGTTAAATGTTTATTGGACATTACTAGATACAGACCAATAAGTGTAAACTGTAGAACTGCAATCTGGTCATTAAAATGATTACAAATGGAATTTATTTTTGTTTTTTTTCCTTTGGCGGCCCTCAGTCCAACGTTGGGTTCCTAAATTGGCCCTTGGGTATCAAAACTTTGAGAAGCCCTGCTGTAGATGAAGCATACAACCACTTCTGCAGAACCATCTACAAGGCTGCCGACACAGCAATCCCATGAGGCTACCGACCCCTCTACATCCCATGCCTGGATAAAGAAAGGGCTGCCCTCCTACAAGCCTATCAAACATCAGGGGACCCTGAGACGGCAGACCACCTCATTGAATCACTAACTACAAAAGTGGGAGGAGACAGCTGACTTGATTTTCACCCACTCCAGCAGCCTCATCCACCGCCTAGGAGCTGCACAAAAACCACCTACCCAAAAGCCAATCATCCGTCACACCCAACCAAGTTGCATCCCACCTTATGTCTATCGCAAAAGCAACTCATGACAAACACACCAGAAGAGCAGTCACAACTGAGCAAAAGTCAAATCTAAAAACGCTTGGAAAGGAAACAAACGATGAGCCTTTTGAGGTTGCTGAACTGGAGAAAGTCCTGCAGGGCCCAAAATGTGGAAAGGCAGCAGTATACGACAACATCTCTCCAGAGTTTATGAAACATCTGGGCCACCCGAACACTAATCTGGCTGACCCAATTCTACACCAGAATCATACAGATCAACCTGATACTAAAGAAAGGGCAAACAGAAAAAGTTATTGCCATATTAAAACCTGGAAAAGACCATAAACTACCAGCAAGCTCCCATCCAGTCTCTCTACTCCGCATTGCTTGACAAAATTCTTTTTTGTCGGCTTATACTTCAACGTATATCCCCAAGAGTAGAGGATATTCTCTGTGTGGATCAGGAAGATTTCCGCAAGGACTGCAGCACAGGAGAACAAGTAATAGCCTTAACCACCTTCATCAAAAATGGTTTCGAGAGCAGAATAAAGACAGGGACTTGGGTTTCTCAACCTCAAATCCACCTATGATATGGTCTGGCACAAAGGCCTTCTACTGAAACTCACACAGGTGCTCCCCTGCCTGGGCAACATCATATTTATTTGCAAATCCTTTGCTTTCTATAAGTGCATCAAGCCTGTGACCCATTGACAGCCTGTGACAGAAGACAGCATGCAAGCCCAAGCCATGACATTACCTCCATGTGTATCAGATCCAGATGTAAATACCTGGAAATAATAGCTGAAATGTTCTTCTCTTGTCTCATATTCATCTTTGGATGTCAAGCCTGTATGTTTTCAGTCTATGGCAAAAATAAAGGCATTGGCCTCACTGTTCCAATACTTTTGGACGGCACTGTATAACACTCAATATAATACTGTGATTCAACTTACTTGACTATGCCATAGCCAAGACTGACGATGAGGACCAGGATCCGAGCTAAAGATCTTTTGAGAGCAGAGAGCAGTTCTGCAAAAATCACTGCACCTTGAACTGTGAAGAGAAACAGAAATGCATAAATAGAGAGAATAACAACAAAAAACATCAACACAAGCGAGGACAAAAGTATAAAATCAACCAACCATAGTCTCCTTTGGACCGGATGTTCTGGTATTCTGAATAAAATACGGCTTTCTCTAACATGCCGAGGATGATGACAGCGCCGATCCAGAACTGAATCCGCAGCAGATCCCGCCAATAACAGGCGCACCAGAAGAGCCACAGAGCCCCGAACAGCACGTATATGATGCACATAACCATGAAGAACTGAGATGGTAGACAGAAGAGAGAAAGGACTTGTACCTTGTCGAAGACAGACCAATACCTGTATTCTCTTACAGTATGTAACAATGACCATTGGATTAATTCATCAACATTAAAACAGAACGTTGACAAAAAATTTATAATTTATTTATTTATAATTTATAATAAAATTTTTAATCACATGTTAATCCATCTGCTGAAGTTCACAAGATGATTATTCGTAATAAGTAAGATGTTAAATGGAATTTATGTAAAATATTCTGTGTAGTGGGTAGTTCACGAGGAAAATTTTGGTTTCCGTAGTTCCCTGATCAGGCTTTTAGCTAGGATTTTTTAGAGGGTGCCCCCATCCTTATCTAATTTGGTTGTTATGGCTGGGACTATGTGTACTTGACTCAGCTTTCCATTTTAATCAGGTGTGGTGAAGCAGTACAAGGCAAACTAAAGGTAAAGGTAGTCATTACCATCATGAGAGGCCAGTCTGCTGGAGATGAGTAGTCATGTGGACCCTTCATCTCAACTTTCACTAAAAGAAAGAAAGACAAAGTGAGAAACTTCTGCTGACATAAAATGACCATGTTAGAGTTTTAATATCTTTCTTTTGCTTTCAAAGAATACTAAGTGACATAAATTCTCACTTGTGAAAGCAAAGTTGACCTGCTCTGGCCCAATGTCTTCATCTTCAACGCCACGAAACAAAGGCTGCACCTTTACAATGAAAAGATATGGACTGTCCTTCCACGCTTTGGCCACTGCACTGATGTCCTGTAATGAATCACACACTGTTTCACACCTCTATTTAACTCTAATGAGTTTTGAAATCATCTAATTGTTGCAAAAGGCTAGTTAGAATCATAAAAAAGCAAGACCTGGTACAGACTTCAGAAAATCACATATATAAAAAGTAAAAAGATCACTTCTTACCGTTTTATCAGGCCAAATAAAGCTCTGATTTGATGGGCCACTCTAAAGAAAATGAAGAAAACATAGTTTTGAAATAAACAGGGAGTGGTGCTGAGAAAAATGTGCATTCCTTTACTTATGGGGCAATGTTATTTTGAAAAACAACAACAAAAAATTATTAAAGATCCTATCGTAAAGGTCCTATCGTACATACAGTCAGGTCCATAAATATTGGGACATCGACACAATTCTCTTCTTTTTGGCTCGATATACCACTTCAATGGATTTTAATTTACCAAACAACACCTAAAGAAGCTGTTACAATTGTGGAAGAACATCCTATGGACAGATGAGACCAAGATCAACTAACCCATACCTGTACCACAGTGATGGGAAAAGAAGAGTGTGGAGAAGGTAAGTAACTGCTCATGATCCAAAACATACCACCTCATCAGTGAAGCGTGGTGGTGGCAGTGTCATGGCGTGGGCTTGTACCTGCTTGTTTGTACTTCTCAAGAAACATTTCTGTACAACTGGATCGACAGCAAAAGGTACAGACTCGTACTTTGATTTCTTATCTTGTTTGTTTCATTTCAAATCCATTGTAGTGGTGTATATAGCCAAAAAGAAAATAATTTTGTCCCAATATGTATGGGCCTGACTGTATAAGTGAGTTATGGAGGACTACTTACATACATTAACTTGTTTTTATGGTCAAAAATGGCTGATAGAAATCTCTCCTCACTGAAGCTCTCGTCAGCTGCGCTGTTTCAGACTGAAATCTCACCCCCAGAACGCAGACTGTGTTGTGATTGGCCAGCCAACGAGAGCTTTCGCAACTATCTTGTGATTGGCCAGGTACCTGGAAGTGACGTAATTAGCAAGTCAGCTCTCAGAAGCGCAGCTCCCTCTCTGGAACTGCTACTCATTATCAAAACATTGTTTTTAACAATGTTTAAAATAACTTCATCATGACTCCCCACCGCAGTCCCTTTTATGACTTTGACCCAGAGTCGGATCCAGAGTCAGAAGACACTGTCGCCCGTGAAACACCTCCACAACGGACGTTATTCTACTTCTGCGGTACAATGAACGCAACCGAATGTGCGCGGACTGGTGCCCGGAGCAGGAGGATCTGCTGTTCTGGAGACGGGATCCTTACGTACGATTCCAGGCTTTTTCTGACTGCTTGGTGAGTCCGAGAATACAATAAAAGCCAAAACTTTAGGGCTTTATCAACGAGGCACAGATGCACAAAAAACAGCGTTAATTGAAACTTCCGGTCTATAGGAGTGTTAAGCACTGAGATGCTTTATATGACAAGTACTGCTAAAAACTAATTATATATGACACTAAAGATTGACAACTTCACTTAGTACACAAAATCAGGCATATTTTTTTTATATCTGAGCACTTTAGATGTTAATGTTGATATAACATCAAAAAAAAAATTTATATCTAAAATTCTTAGATATGAAGTGACTCACCTTTGGGCTAGTGAGGGGCTGATATGGGTTGAATTCAGGATAATACACCTGAGTGAGAGGACAGAGCCAAAATGTATCCATAAAAAATTATTACAATATGATTAATAATGTCTCTGAAACATCCTCATACTAAATAATTGCTGCAATGCATGAACTTTGTCTTTGTAACAAACCTTTGGTAAGAAGAGGGAGGAGCAGTTTTCAAAGTACATGTAGCCCTGACTGTAGAAGCCACTCCAGCCATCTTTCAACATGTGGTCCATACCAATCATGTTTGTGGCTTTGTTGTCCTACACAACAAGGGAGGGAGGGATGGAGGGAGGGAGGACATGGTATATGCAGGAATCCTGAAGTTAATTTCAACAAATTTTTAAGATTTTTTCAAGACCATCTCAAAATATGTTTAAGACCTTATCATCACTTCAAGCTGTAATCAGCAACACATATTTAACTTATAAAACAGTTTTAGTTTGCAATTAAATCTATAGAGCACAACTGTACAAAGGAACAAAGCTCGAAATAATAAATTAAACCAAAGGTAAGGTTTATGAAAATAAACAACAAGCAACACTTTGACTAAAGTATTATGGGTGAGCATGCGGAGCTTTTGAAAATTTGAGGTAAAAATGGGGCATTCTGAGGCTTTTGGGAGGACTCATGAAGTAAGGTAAAGTAACCCAAAATGGGAAAAAATTAAAACCGAAATTAATTATTATGCCAATTTTGTAACATTTTTTTTTTTTTTTAAATCTAATCGTGTTGTTATGGCTGGGACTGTGTGTGCTTGCCTCACTAAAGTCAAGGCATTGCAATTATAGAGGGTGCCCCCCATCTGGTGCGAGCCTTTTTTTTCCTGCGCATCGCCCCTGCAGACTGTTCTCTTCTCCCTCTCCTGCATTGTGCGCCGCTGTAAGCGGGCTCTCCGCATCCAACGCAGAATGGATGATTTCTCTATGCACAGTTTTATCCACACATCCATATATGACACATACATAATGATGTTTATGACAAGGATCGAGTACAGTCGCGATGAAATACAGGAGATTCGAGTAGATCTTAGTAAAATGTGTTGACAGATTCTCAAGGGCGCACTTTTCATTGTTTTCACTCCGTGGTCTCAATCTTTGTGTGGAAGATGCTTTAGCGCTGTAATTAAGGGAATAACAGATGCATCAGATGAGCTGATCTCTTTAGTTAACTGCTCAAAGGGAGAGAGAAGAGAGTTCTGTCGCGGGGAGTTCATAATCTGCGCTACAGCCAAGTTTCGCTTTTGCGCAAAGAGAGCATTTTCCAGCATTTAATAGGCACTGTTCCACCGTGTCCTCAGATCTTGTTAGATTTGTTTCATTGGTGTTCCAAACTGATCTTTTGCAGCCAGCACACGCCTATACCCGCGTGTCATCACAACATCGTTTTGGTGGTTACCGGGGGAAACAGGAGGAAAAAATAGCCTAAAAGTCCTGTCCCCGGGACGCCCTGCTGGCTAAAAGCCTGGTGAGCATGCCTGTGCATCTTTGTTGTTGAACAAACATGCAAATTTTTTTTGCAGTCAAACTCTATGGACAAAATGTACCTCATGAAATCACGATTAAGACCTTTAAATACTTTTTAAGGGCCAATTTTCCACAAAATTGATTTATCAACTTTTAATACTTCTTAAGACCCTGCGGACACCCTGGAGGAATTTAAACAAATGAAATTACAAATTAAACATTTAAGCTGCAGCTGTTTTGCTGCTCTACAAAGTTTCACTTATGTAAGTGACAACAATCAACACTCACTGGTGTGTTGAAGACCTCATTGTAGCAAATGGAGGAACGCAGGTACCAGCTGATGTTGAACGCCAAGTTTCTGTCACATGACGCTGTATCACCCTGAACTGCAAAGAAAAACAATTCCAGTAATTTACTCAGAGGGTGAGGCACTGGCATGCTGTAATATTTTCATTTTTATGATGTGTACAGACTTAATGTCAACATCCCTGAATTACTCAACTTCCACCCTTTCCATTCACGCTGTTACTACATGGTAACCATGATGTATATTTTTTGCTACTGTGAGCAGAAATATGCATCTCAGAGATCAGACAACTCACACTTCATGGAGATGGTGGTGTTGGCATACAGTGTCTTCCGAAACACAGCATTTTGTACCTGAAAAACACAGAGAGATGAGGTCAGTGTTTGAAAACATGTAAAGAGGTAACAGAAACAAATAAAAACAATATTAAACTGTTAAAATATACATAAAAAGACATTAAACACACCCACCACCTTACAAATTAGCCACATAGAGCAATCATTTTTAATCAGAAAAATAAACTTTTCTTGGCCACTGGATCTGAAGAGATTTCTGGAAAAATGATAAAATGCGGTCTTAAAATGCCAGGACATGATACACAAAAAAGATCAAACATCAAGGTTTGAAACTACAGATCCTGAATGAATGAGTCCAGATGAGGAGTTTCAGGCATTTTTTCTAAAGGAACGGCCCACAAATCTAATAGAGAATCAGCTAAATTAGTCAGTCAGTGGTGTTCGTCTATAATGTCCTCAAAGCTTTTCTAGCTACTTGATGGTCAGTCCCCTTCATACCTGAAAGACCTAGTTTTACTTCATCAACCCAACAGATCACTATCTCTCTCTCTCTATCAAGAGCGATGTGTAATAGAAAATGGTGTTAAGCAGCTTTGAGACGATAAAAGAGCTATATAAATGCAGATTATTTAACTTTCTGATTTTATTAATTATGAAGATAGCAAGGAGAAACGTGTTGGAGTAAAAGTAGAACATATATTCAGTCAATGTAGAGTAAGTATGTAAGTAAATAAGTAAAAGTATAATAAAATGAGTAAATGAGTAATGAGTAAAGTACAGATGTGTGAATTTTGTACCCAAGTACAGCACTGCTGAAAATGTTGCCTTTTATTTACGGTGCTGTGGGAGTGCAACTTTAATAAGCAGAAAAAATGTAAAGTTCAACTTGTAAGACAAGTTTATGTAGCAGTATCAAAAGTATAATACGCACCGTCTGTCTGATAGACAGACACCACACAGCTACATAGGCGCTAACTAGCAAAACTGGCTAACAGCTGTTGCTGTGGTTGATGTATTAAAGAAGACAGCGAAACAATAATAAAACGAAGAAAGGTGAAGGTATAACACTAACCGGGTTGATGTCCACGCTCCACACGGACACTTCTGCCGCCGCACCGAGACGAAAAATTAAGCCAAAAAGCAGAAAACATAATGGATGTGCAGCTGGCATCTTGGTTTCTACCATGGATAACACATCCATGGTTTCTACAGGAAGAGAGCAGGACTGAGCCGCATCCGGCTCCACTTCCGGTTTGTGTTGCAGTTCATATTGTCGTCGCTTGAGGTCAGAGTTTCCTTTATTTTACTCTGATCTTTATTTAAAAATATAAAAAACATTTTATTTTGTATTTTTGATCCACTGAGATAATAGAAATATGCAAATAGAAATAAGGTTTATTGTTAAGGTGAGCACCAAAAACAAAACCAACCAACCTGTTAATGAATGCAAGTAAATCACTATAATTTGAAATCTTAATCAACAAATTAAAATATGTTTTACTATTTTGCTGTAACAAGAGTAAATTGGAAAGATCATGGATAACAATAATTATATGTTTGCATTAAATTTATCATTTCGTTGAAATACCATGACATCCAATGTAACTAAAAAATACCTTATTTAAGATTCCATGCGCAACATGAATAATTATCATAATTTAATTTTTGATCTCACAATTTCGACTTAGTTAGAGGATATCTTTATCAAGACTAAGTTTTACCTATTTTTTCTGGCGGAAATGGGCTACCATGAAAAGTTCTGTAAAAATAAAGCTTTGATTGAATGATTATTTTGAAAGGTTGCACCGGATGTGTCTCGTTGTTGTTGTTTGTGTAGTTTGATTGCAGCGGCATTTTACTTCCGGTCTGTCCGTCGAGGTCGTTCTGTTCCTGTTTCAGGAGATTCAGGATTAACTCACAAACATAAATAATGCTTACTGAAGATTAAAACCGACTGTGATCATCTGAGGGTTATTTTGCTTTTTATTTTTGACGTCTGATCAGAATGGCGGAAGAAAGTCAAGACGTGATTAGGTATTTTGTATTTTTAAAAAACAAAACAATTCTGCTTGACTTCTCATTTGCAGTGCGCGTGTGAAGAAAGCCATTCATTCGCGCTTTCATTCCTGCATTTGGAAAAAAGTTACTAATATTACAAAAACATGACAGAATATCAGTGTTTTTTATAATCTGGATTATTTACAGTCCATAAATGTTTCCTGTAAAAATGTGTGTATTTAAAATGTCCTGTTAGAATAATCCTGGGGCCTGTTTCAGAAAGCAGGCTCAACAAACTCTCAGTCTAACCCTGAACTCTGAGTTTTCGGTTTCAGAACAGCTGATTTGAGTTAGTTTGTTCAACTCGGAGTAGTTTCACCTCGAGTTAAGCGCGTGCACCACAAGTCTAAAAAGACAGCATGAATGTAGCCCCGTTTCAACGAGTCACCATGACAACGGGGAAGCGGATAGTGACGTTCTTCATTACACTGGAGTTGGAAATATTAATGCGCTCATACGGTGAGTTTGAGCATGTTTTTAGAAGGAAGTGTAACAGCAGCAAAAGAGAGGGAGACGGCGTCGGAGAGAACACTGCTGCTGATGCGGAAGTTTAAATATTACAGCGGGAAACTGCTTGAGTTGTAGATTATTAATTTATTTATTTAGGTGTAATCCCGCGGGGGAGAAGCGCAGTTGGCAGCAGTTTAAGATTAAACATAAAAACATTGTTCAAACAGGTAAAACCTCGGTATAATCTCATGGGATTAACCTCATTTTGATCATGTTTTACATAAAGTAAATATGAAGTGGCTGTTTGACTGTACAGTTGTTTAATCCCCAACATAATGATGTTTTCACACACATAAATGACTTGTCATTTATATCATGGTCAAGTGCTCTGCATCTCTGACGTTCTATAAAAAACTCCCATTTGTATCAAATATTTATCAAAACATGACTTATTTGATGTGAAAGTGTAGAAAAATATTACAATACAAAAGATTACTTGTTATTACAAATGTAATAAAAAAATGTTATTATGTCACAAACTACATTAGTGTTGTAATTGTGATGTGAGATGGTATAAGTTGACACGTCCATTAAATAATTAATCTAGAAAATGTTTCATATTCCAGCTTCTGTCTGGTATAAAATCGGCATAATGACAGTTTCTCTGTGCTTGTTCCTCAGTGTTGTCCCTGATGATGATCAGTGCAAAGAAAAGTTCAAGAAGAGTCACCATGTTGCTTTTTACAGGTATAGTGTCCAACAATCTAACACACACAGTTGCAGATAATGTCACGTCTTGATTTTGATCACTGTTGTCATGTTTTAAGACGACAGATGCAGAGTCCAATCCGAAAGCACCAAGCTCTTCTGGACACCATAGTGCTCACAGAGAGGGGGGCGCGATTTGACCTGCTGGAGCTCGACACACAGGTCTGAACATGACACTCACAATCAGCCACAATACCAACTGTTTTCATCAGTGAGTCATCACTTTGTCATATGTGACTATTTTCTGTTTTCTTTGTTACATATAACAAGTAAATCCTTAAAGTTGAATCGTTTTGGTTTGTGGACAAAACACGATATTTCAGAACATCATCATTTCTATGTTACAGTCGTCAAATAAAGTGTATTAGCAGCATTGAAAGTTGTATTGAAATACTAAAATGTCCACATTATCAGCTATACAGCTCAACCAGTTCACCTGTCATAAATAAAATAATAATACCATGTCATTTCCAAAGTAATATCCAGGTAGTAATTTACTCATGATAACATGAGAATGTTTATGAATCAAAATTGATAATTGACACATTCAGGGTTGTAACGATTAATCAATTATTAAGTGATTAATACCTTCCTTGCCGTTTATTTTGATAATCAATTCATCAGTTCAATTAATCAAGCTTTTCATTTTTAAACCCTTGCGCATTTGTTGTGCTTTTCATTCTTCATTTATTTGGCTGTGTTCATGTGTCCACATGACATGAATTTCGAAAAGATTGTGTATTTTTATTTGGTCTTGTTATTTCCAGAGCAGCTCCTATGGTAAGGCTAAAATAAACTGTGTACAAACAAGTGTTACACTCATACCATTAAGTGCCAAAAATGTCCCATTGAAACCCATTCAAATTGCAATTTTTTTAATCACACATCCTTTGACGCATATTACATTCATTTTATTATATCTGGGTGTCAATGTGGAATTTTGCCTTGGAACTGAAAATTGAGTGTGATTTTAATCACACTAATAGTGGTAATATTAGACCCAGCCCCAAGGGTTGATTTTCTGTTTTGCTCCATGTAACATCAAAACCGAATAATTTCTTTGTGGACAAAATACGATATTTGATCGACATTTTCTGACATTTTAAGGACCAAACATCTAATGGATTCATTGAGAAAATAACCAACAGATTAATGAAAATAATTGTATATTGTCTTATTATAATACAGTGTATGAAAGAACACCTTTTGATTCTCTCTAACTTTTACAGACACGTCTGCTTCTCTTGATATCGCCCTGCAAAAACGACACTGTCAGGATTTTAATAGATGAACTCCAGCCCATTAAAGCACGATACAGAGTTCCAGATGTGCTAATGGCAGAACCACAGTGTGAACAGTAAGAACCACATCTGCACCAATCATTAATAACTCGAATCCACTCCTCTTTTTATCTTGGTATCATTAAAAAAGTCCACTATTGTGCATCCCTAAATTCCTTTCTCTGCTACACTAAAAGCTTTGTGATTCACATGTGGTTTTAAATTGCATGGAAAAGAAATTGAGGAATGTTTTAACATTTTACTGTAGTTTTTAAGTCAAAATGGAACCGATGAATTTTTGAGTTTACATCTTAACTGACTGGAACTCTTTTTCTATCCCTGTGAAAACCACTTTAACTCTGCTTTGATTTGTGTGTTGGTGGTTATTCTTAAACACCGTTTGCACCTTTTTTAAACTTTTGTCATCTGGCAGGTTGAGGGTGGAGACACAGACCGGGGACGCCGCCACCTTGTCGTGGTCGTCTGGATGTCATCAGGTGCGCGTGTGGAGTTTTCCTTTCCAGGTGGAGATCCTGTGTGAAAATGAAGCGATGCTCACATTTAATGCTAAAGAGAAACTGTGGTTTGAGACGCTGCAGGATCGACCCAGGTGAGGATCCACATTTGTGTACATAATAGCTTTTGATACCAAGTACCACCTGAGAACATATTGACCTCTTGAGGCAACACCATTATCACCAACGTTAATATACAGTGGTGTAAATAGGTTAAGCAAAGTCAGCTACAGACATTTCACAGGAAGTAGATTTATTCCCAATAAGATTGTTTTCTCTCTCATCATCCTCCTCTTTCTCACATATACTTTATCAACACTGGTATAATGAAATGAGATGGAGCGAGAGATAAGGTATCCAGTCCAGTATTAGATTATACTGCTGCGGGGTTCCCTGACGCAGGGGTTGGCAGCAGTCTTCACACATCGCATCCAAGCGGCTCTGTCCAGCGGGTCCACGTTGGTGAGGCTGCACTCTTTAATGTCCTTCTTTACGCACTCAATCCAAGATTTCTTTGGTCTACCACGACCTCTGTTGCCCGGTAACTGCAGTTTTGTGATAGTGTTGATGCAGCCACTAGCTCTTTCACGTGTCCGTACCACCGGAGACGACGTGACCGCAGCACTGAGGAGATGTCTGCAACACCTAGTTTAGAATGTAGACTAGCAGATGGTGCCTCATCCATGGCACCACAGATCCACCTGATCATGGCTCGGTCATTTTGGCGCAGTCGCTGCAGATCAGGGGCAGTAGGGGCCCAAGTTTCACTCCCGTGAAGGAAGGCTGGACGTACACATGAGTTAAACACCTTGCCACGGGTTTTGAAGCCACGGGTTATTATTATTATTTAATTTATTATTATTTTGTTATTTGTTTCATTCTACGCACTCTGGTCAAAATTCCTCAGCTCCACTCTGATCACATACCCTGATATATACAGTAGAACAGTATTTTTGATTTTCCTCCAAGTACCACCAGAGGAAGCTTGCGTACCACTGGTGGTACACGTACCACAGTTTGAGAACCATGGGTTTAAACTATTTATCTGACTGGGGGAAAGTGTATTCTATGTATATTTTATGATCTTTTTTACAAATAAACAAAATTAAATATTCAGCAAATTATACAAAATGAAGTCAGAATCATCAAATGTATGAGAACCATGCCCGGCAGCTTTGGTTTTAGAATGTATTATTGATGGTCAGGGACAGAATGAGACAAAACACTGGTCTTGCAGGCCTCATTAGGTCAGCTAGTAAGGAGTTGAGCTTTGAAACCAAGTACTAGGCTTCAAAACCAAGCAATGACAGACAAATACATGCATTTACCTCTGTATGTTATTATCTAACTCCACATGTGAAAGAAAGGTAGCTTTATTACATTTGTTCATGCCTGCGTGACATAGATTTGGTTACATTTCCATTTAAAAATGATACATACACGTGAAATTATAATAAAACAGTGCATTTGTATGTAACTTTTAATGTTAAAAAAAGGTCTAAAGGCCCCCAGGAATCTTCACATTATCAAATCTGGCCCTCTATAAAAAAAGGGTTGGACACCCCTGCTTTAGAATAATAACTAAACACATTTTGATCCAAAAGTCAACATGATGTGTGGCCTAATAAGGGATTTTTATATGTTTGGACTTTTCCTTTAACGATTGAAAAACAGTCATTACTGAGACTTTTAAACAAAGTTGTATTGCTTTCCTTTGTCTCTTTCTCCCTTAGGTCCACATCTCATGGCAGTGAGGTAAGAGAGTGTCAATGCTGTTTAAACTCTTGTTCTATTGTATTAATCCAACATGAAGCTGAACGTTTTCTGTAAATACACTTTTTCCTCGTTGTTGTTCCACTGACAGAGTCAAGAAGAGCCCACAGCTTCATTATGGAAAGAGACTTTCCGGCACTTTGAGGATATTAAAGCTAACGGTTTGTTCCTGCTACAATTAATATTTTACTGACAAATTAAAGGGACACTGTGTAGTATTTATGGGTTTATATGACCCACAATCCACTTTTGTATACATATTATATGCTCCTGCATTGTCTAGTCGCTGTATAATAGTTCTTGTTTCATTTTCGTAGTTTTTCAAAAAGTCATGTAAAATAACATGGTCACGGGCCGCGGTTGCATAGCCAATGTTAGCAGCGAGACGCCATGTTTCTACCGGAGCCTGTAAGGACAAACGCGAGAGAACAAATCAAGTGTCGCTTTACTTGTAGCGGAAGTCCCGCCTCCACTGACGGAGCAGTTACGATATACAAAAGACACACTTATACATCTGAATAAATACTAGAACCTCATCTGCTGACACGGAGAAAGACGACGAGGACGACATTTGACCGGCTGAGGATACCGTAGCGCTCAGGGAAGGGAGGGGGTGAGCAGAGGAGTAGTTCATTGTTGTAAATTTCAGCCTCTCCTCTAGATGTCACTATAAACTATTTACTTCACCTTTAAAGGGAAAAGTTCTAGTTTATAGTGACATCTAGAGGAGAGGCGGAAATTTACAACAACAAACTGCTCCTCTGCTCACCCCCTCCCTTCCCTGAGCGTGACAGTGGTCTCTGCCGATCAAATGCCCTCCTCGTCATCTGTGACCGTATCAACAGATGAGATTCTGTATAAAGACACGTTGATACGTTTTACTTGTGTATATTGTCATTGTATAGATCATTGACGTGTATGGTAGCCATACGTATGATTTTTTTCATATCCTGTAAGCATTTGTGCACTTGTAAAAAAAAAAGTAGCGATAATTGCATTTTACTGTACGTGATCAGAACGAGAGACAGAGAGAAAGAACGAGTGTATAGAGAAGCAGACCAGGGAGGGGAGCACACGTCACTCACTACATGTGTTAGACATTGTTGGAAGGCTGTAAATAACTCAAAATGTCCCTCGGCCTATACTTGTTCCCGGTTTTGCCATGGCTGGCCACATATAATCCTTTTGGGTTCATATGAAGTGAATTTATTTTTCCTCTGCTGGCAATTTTGAAAGGTTGTCTTTTCATTCATCATAAAATCTTTCCAGTTTGTTTTTGTTCACAATGTGAGACATGAGGCTTTGCAAGTTAAACACAACATTCATCCATCCATTTTCTACTGCTTTTATCCTCCACAGGAGGGTCGCGGGGTTGCTGTGCCAATCAGCTGACAGGGTGATAGGCAGGGTATGTTCATGTGTGTCTTTAGTCTGTTAGTTATTTGGATTTTACCTGACACACTAACTGCATCTACCCTCGGCCAGAGCCGGACAGTAACAGAGTACATTTACTTGAGTACAGTACTTAAGTACAATTTTGAGGGATCTGACTTTACTCAAGTACATTTGAGAAGCAAATATTGTACTCTTTACTGCACTACATATCTATCCATAACCGTGAGTACTCGTTACTTCTTCTATAAAAAAAAACCCCAAAAAAACCAATTCCATGGTCAGATTTAGTTGAGAGACAAAACCATGGATGAAACAATGGATGAAGACACAGTAGGTCCATCCCGGGAATGTGCCAATACGTGTCCCCACCTCGCCAGAATATTTCAATTTTCTGAACAAGTTAATGATAGTGTTCACTTCAAGTGTTTGCTGTGTTTACCAAAACAAAACTTCATCACCACCTACATAAATTAAAGGAGCATGATGTAATAAATCTAAAGCAACTGGCCATAAAATCCTCCTAATATGTCACAGAGACTCAGGAATAATGTTCATATAACAAACTGAACTCACCAACAACAACAGTACAGACAAAATATTTGCATAAAAAAATCTTTTGCAGACTGCAAATCATGTTTATGTTTTGACATCATGTTTTGGCATGTGGCGCCACCTACCGCCATCTACCAATAATTGCAGTCAGTAGAGTCTCAGCTGCCGAGCAATTACGTTTTAGCTACAATGGTGAAACGGTGAAAAACAAAAACTAAAAGACCTCGGTATTTTAAATTTGAGTGTAGTAACTGTTTTTGGCCACATTCTTACATATGGCGCCTATAATCTTCCAACTTGAGGAAGAATGTCAAGGTGCGTACTTTGAAATAAACTTCCTTACATTTCTAAGCGATAAAGAGCGTTGCCATTGTGCTTTTGCTAAATGTTAAATAAAGCAACATGGTAAAAAGATAAAAATGACTTAATTTTAATTTCAATTCCTTTTACATTTTTCAAGGTATTAACATTAACATTTCTCATAACTTCATGTAGCACGTTTCTATATGTAAATGTAAGAAGTGTGGCAGTAGTAATTAAATATTTAGAAAATGTACTCTTGTACTCTTGATACTCAAGTACTTTTAAAAACAAGTACTTCCATACTTTTACTTAAGTAGACATCTGACTGTAGTACTTTTACTTGCACTTGAGTAAAATTTAGCAAGGGGTATCTGTACTTTTACTCAAGTAAAGAAGCTGTGTACTCTGTCCGCCTCTGCCCTCAACACTATGATGCACATTTCGCACTTCAGGTTACTTTCTTGTAGACTCTTATATTTGATACAGGGATGGTAGTTCATCGGTCTTAATACATTTTTAAAATGGCATCTACTCTTTTATATATTACAAAAAACTCAAACAAACACTACACAAATAAAAACTAAGCATTAACAAAAAATAAAAACTGGCAAACCCACACTTCTACCAACTAATCACTCCCACCAACTCGCGAGAACATTGTCTAATTAAGATCTCTGGTGTCAAAGGCCAAACTTGAAACGGTGATCCATGCTTTTATTTCTTCTTGTTACAGATATACTACTGTAACAGCCTTTTTTTACTTGTTTTAACAAGAGAGAGCTTGACTGTCACCAGGCGGTAAAGAACACATCAGCGCGGCTTTTAACCAACACATGCAGGACAGATCACATCACACCAGGTTCAGTATCATAGTGGGTTTAAGAAGCCTGAGGAAGAGCTGCTTTCTGTACTCGTCCAGGCTCAGAAGTCATTGACACAAAAGCCTCTGTATGAATGTCTGAATTGATTGATGTGGTTGTACTTGTTGGTTATTTTTTACTTGATTTCATTCTATGGACTCGCACCCACTTACATGGGAGAGGCTGTTAGCTGTAAGGACAAGAGGGGATTCTGTTGCTTATAATTAGACAAGGGTTTTTATGGCTTTGAATCTATGTGTTTTTGTGTCTATGTTTTTATACATTGTATTCTTATGCCTCTTTTATTATTTATTGTGTCTATTTTATTGTATTTATCTGTGAAAGGTGCTATATAAATAAACTTTACTTACTTTACTTACCCTCTGTATCTCCAGGTCCCAGCAGCATCGGCGTGGACTTCTGTCTCCATGGTTTCAGTCACGTGTACGGTCTTCCAGAACACGCTGACAGCCTGCAGCTCAGAGACACCAGGTACACACACACACACACACACACACACACACACACACACACACACACACACACACACACACACACACACACACACACGCACACGCACACGCACACATTCCTGAACAGAAAAGTTCGTTTTAGTGGTTGAATGTTAATATGCTTGATTAATTGCTCAACAACAACTGCAGCCCAGTGTTTTCAGTATAAAAAAAGGTGAATTTGGTTCAGTAAATAACAATAACATTTCTTAAGATTTTTTATGACAGGTAATCTAATACACTTGTATGTGCTAAACTTTAGCTTCACACTGGAGCGAACAATGCAAGACACCAAAATATGAGTTTAGTATGATTTGACTGCAGAAGCTGGTTGGCAAAGTTTTGGATTCGTCCAAATCATTATGTGGGTATCTGTGGTCTCTGAAGTCCAGGATGGCGGGGTAAAGAATAAAAAAAAGTTAGTATTAGGGCCACAGATGAAGAAAAAAATATTTTTGATGTGACGAGATTAGTCACGGCTTTAGTCGAAATGTCATGTTGAATAAAGTCGACATAATGTTTTCGACTTTATTCTCGACATTTCAAGTTTTTCCTCATGTCTGGCACTAATACTCTGTCGTACGTAAGGCAGGTGATCTGAAGCACAGAGGAAAAAAGACACAAAGCAAGTCAAACCTGAACTTGAGTTTGTCAACAACTGATGTTTAACAATGATCAGGGGCCTCATTTATAAACGTTGCGTACGCACAAAAGAAGGCGTACGCCACTCTCTACGCAAACCATGGGATTTATAAAAAGAGAACTTGACGGGAAAATGTGCGGTCCTCCACGCCAACTCTGACCCATGCGTACGCACATACCTGGGGTAAGGCGAAACTGCGCCACTGATGGCAGAAGAAAGAAACGGGAGAAATGTGTGAAACTGATCGTGTAAAATAAATTATAAGTTATATTACCTCTCATATATGAACAGTTTATTTGCAAGAAATGGATAAAAACAACTACATTTCTACAACGAACAAACAAGCTAACTCCCTGGAGTGCACACGGGAAACATAATGATTTAGGACAATAGTAAGACAACAGTAGGGCAAATTATGTATTCACTGATATCAGGGTAATTCTAACACGTGTAGCAGATACCTAATCGACGGGCATATAAAGGCAGGTACTCACAATGCGTCATGGCGCACAATGATTTGGCACTGTTAGAGGATGTGTCAAACGGAAGGCTACGGAGGGAGCGGAACTTCCGAGACGAGCTAGATCCACTGGCCAACAGTGATGAGTGGCTGATGAGCCGTTTCCGACTCCCACGAGCTGTCCTCTTGGATCTGTGTGCGGCATTGGGCCCATCCTTAGAGAGGAGCACCCGCAGAAACCACGCCGTGCCAGTCCCGCTCCAAGTGCTCACAACACTCGGGTTTCTGGCGACAGGTGTTGTGCCAATGTAGGTATCCCCGACAGAAAGTGTTCACCCTGGCCACGGAGGCGGAGGCAGAGAAACATTGGTGCGCTTGCTTTCACCCAAGTAAATTAAAACTCAAAATTGCATTGTTTAATGATTTATTTTATGTGTACTTCACATACTAGTCTATAACCTCTGGTATTATTAACAGCTTTCTTCTATTCTAGCCAAAAATATGGGGGGATACACATTATGGCAGACAGGTAAACAGTCTGAATGAATGTGTTTCCCCCCATATCTTTGCCAGACATTATAGAGTAGTATGTGAAGTATACATAAAATACATCATTAAACAATGCAATTGTTTTAATTTACTTGGGTGAAAGCAAGCGCACCACTGTTTCTCCGCCTCCGCGGCAACACTTTCTGTCGGATATACCTACATTGGCGCGACACCTGCATGGGTGTCCCCCTAAACCTCCGTCACCTCTCCACTCAGGAGGGATTCCCCGATGATCCCCACCAGTTTTTCATCCAGCGGGGTGAGCTCCGGTTGGCCTGTTCCTCGCCCGTGGCACAGACGCTCTGCCTGTGTGACTCCAGGCGCTTTTTTGCGTCTACTTTAATGTCTGATCACTTTTTTTTCACCTCGGCCACACTCCGACCTTCTGATGAAACAGCATTGACATTATCCGCCACATGCTGCCACTCTAGAACACTAAACAATAAAGCCTTCCTCTTCTCCACCTCCCCGACAAGTATTTCCACCTCGTGAAATTACGTTATTTGGCCTTTCTCTCCGATTTCGGCATGATTTCAGTCATGAATCAATATTTATGAGGGGCGTTTCTCTGAATATTTATCGGCAAATATGGGCGTGGTATGACCCGCAAACAGGTGCGCCACATTTAGAGTAGATTGTGATTTATAAAGGGAAATCAGCGTAGGACGTGCGTGCGCACTGTTTTATAAATCAGGATATTTTTGTGCGTAAGCACTTTCTGTGCTTCGTGCGTACGCCGATTTTGACGTCGGTCCTACGCACAGTTTTATAAATGAGGCCCCAGGAATGTAGCAGGTGGTGAAGGGAGGGTGAGCTGCAGGTGTGCTGGTTGGCTACATCTGCAAGAGAGGGGGGCGGAACTACAAAAAGGGGGTGGGACTTCAGGTTGTCAAATCACACACACCTACACAAGACATCAGAAGTAACAAAATAAAAGACTTAAAAACAGACCAGTATCTCCAGTATATGTGGAAATGAGAATGTGTTGGTATCTAGTGATAAGTGTTAGGCTAGGTAAATGAAATGGCAGCCCCATTTAATGTACCTAGTAAAACATATTACCTTGCAGAACGTAAAAAAAGAAATACTTTATTGTATGAGAATGTCTTATATATTTAAATTCAAACATTCAAATAGGTTATTGAATGTTGTATGTAAACAATTATCAGGCCACTATCTAGTGCCATAACTCTCATACATTTGCAACATTTTAATGCAGTTGTTGACTCTTCTATGTGGTCTACGGCAATTTTTTTAATTCTGCAATATTTATATTCTGGAAATTATATTTTTAGGTTGTAGTAGCATCTTAGCTCAATAAAAATGTCCCTGTGAGTTCAATAAAGTATATTTGATTGTCTTTTTCTTTTTTCTGTCACAGAGATGGGGAACCTTATCGCTTGTATAACTTGGATGTCTTTGCCTATGAATTGAACAGTCGCTTCGGCCTGTATGGCTCCGTGCCACTGTTGGTGGCCCACAAACTCGAGAGAACTGTAGGAATATTTTGGCTGAATGCGTCAGAGACTTTTGTGAACATACATTACAGCTCCAGTGAGGATCAGGTGAACCAGCACTGTCTGTCTGTGTCTATATGTTACCAAAAGTTGCAGAATTGTGGATTAAAATCTTCAAATGTTATGACTGAATCCAGAATATCTCAGTCCTGTTAACATCACATCCTTAGATTTATTCTTTAAAAGCAGGATTGAAACCTTCACATTGAACATGGAAAGAGGTTGGTCATATACAAAGATGTAAACTTATACTAAATCCCGCTCTCATCCAGGAAGAGCAAACACCTCCAGTGAAGAGACGGAGGATGCAGCCACACACTGACGTCCACTGGCTGTCAGAGAGTGGTGTGATCGACTGTGTGGTTCTGCTCGGGCCCGGTCCACAGCAGCTCTTCAGCCAGTACGCTCAGCTGACAGGTGAGATCCCACTATGGTAGAATGGTCTAAGAACCTGGATAGCTCAGTCAGCATTATCTTGACTTACTACAGTATATGTGGGTGTCTCTCACTTTGTTGGATGTATTCTGTGTTTAAAGAGCAAATGTTATTATTAGTCATTAGTAATGTGCAGTAACTTTAAAATCTCTGTGAGGTAATGTTAAGTAGACGTCATTATATTAATAATTTCACTGTTTACATGGACACCAATAATCCGACTATTGACGTTATCCTGTCATATGATATTGTTTATGTTTCAAAAAGAGTATTCCAGTTACAGTAATATAACTGTTTACATGTTACACAGCATAATCTGATTGAGACTCATGTCTACATTATGTCTACAGTATGCCCATTGCTGTGAAAACTCAGATCAGACGAGTCTTTTAAGATAATGTACTGTATATTATTTCAGCCTCATCCTTAAGGCGTTAAAACTGTAGTGTGTATCTGTTGGATTCAAGTCATTGTCTGTCTCTGTGATTCTCAGTGTAGCAGTGTTGAGCGCTTTTGTCGCTCTGTGACGTTCCTGCACTTCCTCCACACAGGAAGTGATTTGTTCTATGTCAGGCCAGAAGAATACGAGCAGTCTGCAAACATGCTGGAGTTTGACTGAAAACAAAAAAACTGTCAGAGAAATAAATAAATAAATTATTCTGCTGAAAAAAGGTTATTCATTCAGCAGTTTGACAGGATAACTCATCTTGCCCCCGCCCGCCCCTGCTCTGCTGCTGTATATACAAAAACGCTCCGTCAGTCAGGTCTGATAGTACTGCCTGACAGACCCTTGAGATGAAGGATGCAGCATACATCATTTCTGTTCACAAAGACCACACAGAGGCACAACAATATAACCAACAACAAATATTACAAACTTACCTACCTTAAAAGCAGTGAATTTGATCATTTGTCCATCACTTTGACGCAGACCTTCCTCTCTTTTCCTCGGCGTCCTTCAGGTCATCAGGCCCTGCCCCCTCTGTTTGCCCTTGGTTACCACCAGTGCCGCTGGAACTATGACAGCGAGGCTGACGTGAAGTCTGTTGATTCTGGATTTGACCTCCACAACATCCCATACGATGTTATCTGGCTGGACATTGAGCACACAGATGGGAAGCGTTACTTCACCTGGGACACTGATCACTTCCCCAATCCGACTGAGCTGCAGCGCCACCTGGAGAGGAAGAAAAGGAAGGTCAGCCTTATAGATTAAAACAATTCACAGATTAAAGAGCTTTACAAGGTTTGGACTATTATCATGTGTTGTTGTTGTTTTTTTAGTTGGTCGTTATAAATGATCCTCACATCAAAGTGGATCCTGATTGGTCCTTGTTCTGTGAGGCCAGAGATGGAGGACATTTTGTCAAGGACAGAGAGGGACAACTCTATCAGGGCTCATGTTGGCCTGGTAATGTTTTCTCATAATAGTTTCTCTTATATGTATATATACATATACATATATATATATATATATATGTATATGTATATATATATATATATATGTATATGTATATATATATATATATATATTTGCATAAATATAATATTCCACTGTCATTATTTTAAAGGCCCAGTGTGTAAGTTTTTTCAAAACAAACAGTCAAGCTTATTTGTCTATTCAAACATGGCGGAACAAAATGGCAGCCTCTGCAAAATAAGGTGCTTACCTGAAGTACATTGGAAAAAGGCAAATTCTAAGACCATGAAAACCAAAATATTAAGTTTTAAGTGATTAGACACTTATGCAAACATACTAAAAGTTAGTACCGATAAAACCTCCCAAATGTTTTACACTGTACCTTTAAACCTAAATTATTATATTTATGTACCTGATTATGTCTTCTTTTTAAAATATTTTTAAATCTAATCAATTAAATTACTTGGAATTTAATTTCATCAATATGATTTTAAAATGTCTGTGTTCTACACTAATTCAAATTGTAATAAAGAAAAGTTTGAAATAATTTATATCTTTAAATATCATCGTTATTTTAAAGTGCAGTTATTAATATATTGATGGTATCTCCTCTGTCTAAGTATTACAATTCAAAAGGCATTATGTAAAAAAATAAAATAAAATGTAATTATACTTTATCCAAATCAATCAACCAGACAAGATAAGATACTTTTTATTGTCATTGCACACAAACATACAAAGAAACATATATATTTAACTACCATATTAAAGTGATCAGATAACATCAGATTACTTCATACTCATTGTAAGTTGAATATGGGACTGGATCTACTTTTTGTGAATGTTATACACATTGAAAACCTGATTTTATTCATGTTTAATCCTTATTTTCTTAAAGGTAAGTCCTGTTACCTTGATTTCAGCAGTGCAGCCACTCGAGCCTGGTACTCCAGATGCTTCTCCCTGGACAAATACAAGGCAAGTGTCAACATAATCATCAAAATCAGTCACATTGTGAATCAGTTCGAGCATCAACAACCAAAGCACAACAGACTCCTTGAAAAAGACTTAAACCTTGTGCAGATGCACTTTGATCTTATTTAAAGCCTTTGGAAACCCAAATCCACAAAAGTCTTCTAACTATGTAATTTAGGGTCTTATGTACATAATATTTAAGATGTAAAAATATTAGAAATCAGTTTTCAGTTTTTTATTTCATTCGATATGCCCCATGTGTTGAGGCTATAGTCCTCTCTGCCCCAGTTTGAATCCTGCACTGAGTGGCCCTATACAGTACTGCATGTCACCCACCCCCCCACTAATACTATTCAAACCTTGCTCTGATACAGGGGTCGACTCCGTCTTTATTTGTGTGGAATGATATGAATGAACCGTCTGTGTTCGACGGGCCAGAGCAGACAATGCCAAAGGACGCAGTGCATTATGGGGGCTGGGAACATCGGGAACTGCACAACCTGTACGGCTTTTACCAGGTGAGGGATAGACTCAGTGACAGAGCTATCAGAGCTATGAATGACAATAATATGTGTTTAACTGTGTGATGTTAACATTGTCTTCGAAGGAAAATGACTGATGTTTTATTTCACAGCACATGGCCACAGTGGAAGGTCTGATCACTCGCTCAGGAGGTTCACAAAGACCTTTTGTCCTTTCACGCTCTTTCTTCGCTGGATCACAGAGACTTGGTGAGTTACTTTAACCCTTGATAAATGTCACAGGTGCACAATTGGTAAATTACTGTGGGAATAATACACAGCGCCTTATATGGACATCAGGGGTGTGTAGGTCACATATTCAGGTTTTAAAAAACCTTATATTCTAACCTATTCTATTTACATTTACATTTAGGGCATTTGGCAGACGCTTTTGTCCAAAGCGACTTACAATAAGTACATTTGTCACAAGAAAGGAACTTTCCATAAGTGCTATGATACAAGTGCTGAAGGTAGGAACCTATTAGTACTTTAGGTTAGTGCTAAGTAGGGTCGAGGTGAAGTCTGAACAAGTGAGTCTTCAGTCTTTTGCGAAAGATGGCGAGGGAATCTGCTGTCCTGACGTTGGTCGGAAGTTCGTTCCACCACTGAGGTGCCAGAGCTTTTTTATAAAATTGAGTAGTGATAATTGTGCAGTTGCAAAATGGACTGTTTCTTTTATTTGTTCATAAAATTAACCAAGTGAACTTCGAACTGTAACATAATATTTCCAAATTTCACAAATTCAATTAAATCCTTCTTTTTTTCTTTTTTTTTTAATCAGTATTTTTTTTTATTCAGGAGAAAATGGGGGGAAAAAAATTTGGATTCCCCATATGTTGTGCTGTATAAGACAATATTATCGCCATATACATTTTAACATAGTAATGGAAAAAAAAAACATTGCTGTGTTCTCAGGGCTAAACATGGAAAAACCCTGTTTACACAGTTTACATTGCATATCTATTACTTTAATTTCCTGCTGTTCATAATGCAAATTTACCACATTTATTTTTTCACAATTTATGCTGCTTACCTATTTCCATATTGGAAATATAGCTTATTATATCAAATATCATGTTGTTCATCTGCCGATTTTTGGTGTGGTGCACAGGTGCAGTATGGACTGGTGACAATGTTGCCAACTGGGAATATCTGAAGATCTCAATTCCAATGCTTTTGTCAATCAGTGTGACCGGGGTGGGGTTTTGTGGAGGTGAGCTCAGTTTTTAATTTGTATTTAACCCTTCTTCTGTTCCTCTTTCTACCAGAAGTGAAACCTTCTTTTTTTTTTTAATTGTGAAACTACATATATACTGAAGCGTTTTAAGAGAAAACCTGGTGTGTACAAACAAGTAAGATAATACAACCATAACACAGAACATAGACAGGTGATTTAAAATAGCAAGAAGAAGAAACAAAGAATAAGGAACAGGAAAAATACAAACAGGACAAGCAAGATCATTACACTAAGAATATATTTACTAATATTTGTGTAAAGACATTTTATAAATAAATACTAACATTTCAGTGACTGACGGTCCTTTTCTTAAAAGTAGTAAGTATTTTCTATAAATTTGAGAACATAACTGATTCCAGAACTGATTTATTCTGGATAAAGTGCTCTTTTATTTTTTATTCCACTGCTGAATCTCACACTTTAATTTGCGCTTTCTCATACTCTCCGTCCATGTTTTTAGCTGATGTCGGTGGGTTTGTCAAGGATCCAGATCCGGAGTTGTTGGTGCGTTGGTACCAGGCTGCCGCTCTGCAGCCATTTTTCCGCGGTCACTCTGCAAACGTGACAAAGCGCAGAGAGCCTTGGCTGTTTGGCGAGGAGGTGACGGCTGCGATCCGCGCTGTAATCCAGCAGAGGTACAGTACTGACAGTGCTTCAGCACCTTCTATTGTCTATTTATTCTGATTATAGTTCTACTTTCTGTCTTTTGCTATGAACACTCCAATAGAACTTTACAATCTGATTATGGCATATACATGTTTATATACTGTGACTAAAAATGTACTATTACACATGTTTTAATCCACTGATTGCTTTGGTAAATGTAATACAATGGCTGGTTAATATCAGTATATTGCTGTCCATGTAAATAAAATAAAATTAAACAAGTACAATTTTGAGTAACCTGTCTCTGCTTTATTCAGATATTGCCTGCTGCCGTACTGGTACACTCTGTTCCACCAGGCTCACACCACTGGTCTGCCTCCCATCAGGTTTGTGTTTTCTGTTGTCCAACATCCAATGAATGAATGACTGAATGAATGAAAAGTAACCTTATTGCTGCAGTTTGTCACTTTTAAATACAAACAGATGTTTAATACTTTCAAACCAGTGTCAGATATCTTCACACAGTGGTGATTAAGTCTTAAGTCTGCACACATAGTTACACATTTTACATCATGACTGAGCAGGTGAGGAGGAAGAAGCACTCGGTGTGAGTAAAGTGAGACAGCTTCATACAGCAGCACTGTGCCTGAAAACACAGAAGTGGATTCTACCACTTAAAATAAACCTGGATGTTTGTATTTTAATCCCAATTTTGGCTTCTCGTAAAAAGCACCATTAGTGCTCTGCCAACAGAACTCTAATGGTGCTTTTCCACTACACAGTTTCAGCATGGCTCGACTCAGCACAGTTATTCTTCTATGAATTAGTCGTTCAGAAGTGATCTTTATGCTAGCTTCAGCTAGCTGTTTATTATCATAACAAAAACAAAAAGAAAATACTGCGTTTTGAGGGGGCGGGACAGTCCACCTCTTGACACCGGACTGGCCAAATCACAACCCGTTCAGTGGTATTTTAGTTCAGTGACTGTGTCAGACAGAGTCTTTGTTCCAACTGCTTTGACCATCACTAGTTTGTTTGTGTCGCATATAAAACGATGTCACAGCAGTTTCATGCAGCCATGATGTGATGACACTGTCCACTTGAGGAGGTGCTATATAGTAATGGAAAACAATACCAAACCAAGTAAAGTTGTGCCGTGCCAAGCCATGCTGGAACTCTATAGTGGAAAAGTGCCATAAGCAAATCAGCAAATCAAGCACTCCCTACATCACAGTCACCAGCTCCAGTTTCCCAAATACAGTCTGGAAGTGTGTGTGTGTGTGTGTGTGTGTGTGTGTGTGTGTGTGTGTGTGTGTGTGTGTGTGTGTGTGTGTGTGTGTGTGTGTGTGTGTGTGTGTGTGTGTGTGTGTGTGTGTGTGTGTGTGTGTGTGTGTGTGTGAGAGATACACAGAGAAAGAGAGTGTGGGTAGGAGTGGGGGAGAAAAAAGTAGGTCACATACCACATGGTCTTACAGCTCACAAACTGTTTTGGTAATTACTCTGATATCAACAGTGGGCTAAATAACATAAAATAACTGGGTCTACATGACTGCATGACAAATTATGTGTGTAATCTCTAAAATGTTTTCATGTTCTGGTAATGTAATGATTAAAAACACTTCTTCTATTTCAAACAGACCTTTGTGGGTGGAGTTCTCGACAGAACAGAGCACCTTTGCTGTGGACAACCAATATATGATCGGTGATCATTTTGCATTATTACACGGACAGTTCAGTTTATAATGTAATCATCGCATTTTCAACAAAGTTTGACATTTTTTGTTTGATTTCATGCAGGTGGAGCACTGCTGGCCTGTCCTGTCACTGAACCAGGTGTTCAGAAGGTCACAGTGTTACTTCCTGGATGTGCTGAGGTAAATAAACCACCTGGTGGTGACAAATGTTTCCTGCATGTGCTCGTGTGTCATAAAGGCTTATTTCTGTTTCAGATCTGGTACGATGTCCACTCTGCAGAGGTGTACAAAGGAGGCAGGACACTGAGTCTTCCAGTCACTCTGGACACAGTTAGTGTTTAACATGATACGAACAGTAGGGGGAGTCGTGGGGCTGTAACACAGACTGAGCTCACAGATGTTATCGGGTTTCCTGAGGGAAATAAATGCAAACAAATGTTTCAAATTATTATAATATTGGATGATTGTTCTAGTGCAGATTAATTTGAAATCAGATACTGTTATATTTTTTATGAAGGTGTTAAGAGTGGTAAAGTAAAGTAAAACAATGAATACTCTGACTTTAAGTCATTTATTGATGGTGAAATAATGAAAAACTTGTATGGTGATTCAGTGGTTAATCACTTTAATATCTTGTTTATTTCACTTTTTTTCCCTCCACCACACCTTCAGATCAGACCAATGGTTCAGATGATCATCGTCATCACCATAAAATAGAAAACAAGCACATACAGTATTTTCAAAACTCATCACAGGAATGAGATTAATTTTCACGTATATCAACATGGAAATGAATCTAGAACAGCTTTAACAAAGGTGTTTTCACTGTGTACAGGTTCCTGTGTTCCAGCGCGGAGGATCAGTGGTGTGCAGGTCAACAGGAAGTGGCTGCTGCACAGATGAGATGCAGCAGCTGCCTCTTTCCATCACTGTGGCTCTAAATTCTCAGGTGAGAATCAGTGTATGTTGACTTCTGTCAGTCAGTCAGTCTCGTTGTAGAGCTGTTATAGAGCTCCAGACACCACACGTGACACAGTTTGTTTACACCTCCATGTTGGCAGGAAAAGCTTCTGCAAATGGATGGTGAACATGCTCATTTCAAGTGTTCACGTTTGTGGCTCTTAATTATTAAAGTAGTCTGTCCTCTCTGCAGGGAGTCGCTGATGGTGAGTTATACCTGGACGACGGCCACTCTTTCAGTTACCGTGACAGAAAGGCCTTCTGTCTGTGCAGGTTCAGCCTGCTGTCAGGCCGGCTGCTCTGCCGGTGAGTCACACTCACACCAGTTCACTTTTAGATCATGTAAACGTAGCTGGGAAGTACATATGTGTACTTTGCAAGAAATAAAACAAGAAAAGTGACATTTGAATATTTTAAAGCTGCAGTGTGTAACTTTTGGTGATTTTTTGTTGTTATTCTGCTTCTGTTTGGTCTTCATGGACAAAAATTATGTAACTTTATTTATATATTTTCATCCTTCATCTTAAAATAAGCTATCGTACCTTTTCCACCAACATTTCCAGGAACTTTGATTACCAGGAACTGACTTACCTGGGGGGAAAAAAAAAATCCCCGGTAATCTGTGTGGTTTGAGTTTCCACCACACCTCATTCGCTCAAAAGAGCCTGAACCTATTGAAGAAGACATGTAACTGTCATGATCTCTTCTTTCAGTCCTTCTCCCCCTCCTGCTTATCACATGCCTGCCACTCCCTCCTCATCAGCTCAACTCCACCCACCTGTTCACCTTAGCTGCATCTGATCTCCAATCAGCCTGGTATATAAACTCCTCTCCACCCAGCTCTCACTGCCAGGTTGTTTTTTGATGCTTGCATCAGACTTTCCAGCAGTTCTCTGCCCGATCTCCCGCTTTCGACCCCACTTGCCTTCTACTATCCTGCCTCGCCGATCTCCTGGTAATCAGCTCAGCTTTCCATCCCCAACCACGATCCTCGCCTGTCCCTTTCTGGGTTCTGCCTCTCTGCTCCCTTGGTGATTACCTGATTCAGCTCTACAAAGTGATTGTTACTCCCGTCTCCTCTGTGGCTACCTGCACTTACGTGACTCTGATTATTCTTTCACTGAGTGAGTACAAGACTGAGTCTCATGGACATTACTCACCAGTATCCAGGTTTGATTCGGCTACCTAACCTCCAATCCCTACCAGAGACCGTTAAAGGCCAGCGGCCAGAAGACAGACAGCACACTTGCTAAATAAAGTTTATCAAAGATACTTGCCTGTCTTGTGCTGCTATTGGATCCAAACCACACCCATTACAGTACAATCTGGCCAAAGAATGGATCCAGCGCACAGCCCCAATCCACTGGCTCGCCTAGATCGGGTGGTGACCCAGCTCCAGCTCCAAGAGGCGATGTTATCCTCTACCACAGCTAATATTCAGTTAGCAGCAGCTAACCCAGAGCAAGCGATAGCCACCCTATCCACACTAACTCACCCCGACCCTCGCCCAGTCCATCTCTCTACTCATTATCAAAACATTGTTTTAAAAATGGCTTTGTCACGACTCCCCACTGTAGTCCCTTTTACGCCTTTGACCTCCACAACAGACGTTCTTCTTCTGTGGTTCAATGTACACAACTGGATGTGCCCGGACTAGTGCCCGGAGCAGGAGGATCTGCAGTTCAGGAGACGGGATACTTGCGTCACGATTGCAGGCTTTTCCAGACCGCTTGCAGAGCCCGACAATACAATAAAACCCAACTTTCTCAGCAGTGGCAGAACTGTTGGTTTCCAAACTTTAGGGTTTCATAAACAAGGTAATCGCGCAGATACATGCCAAAACAACTCCCGGTCTATGGGAGCTTTAATAACCTGAGTGGCAACCGGGTTGCCACTCCTCCTTCAAAGCCTTCTCCACCGAACTCGGATAAAGCCCACCTATACCTGCGACATCCCCAAGCCTTGGGGCCGGCCTCCTCAACCACCTTCTCTGCTCGACCCGTCTACTGCTGAGTCTGATACTGACAATCCCAGCTTCGAGGACCCTTCCTCTGATGAGCAGGCCGAGCTCCCGGGAGCCGGAGAGGATGGCGGTGAATGTCTCACACAAATATTATTAATATTAGTTTGATGTTTTCTCTCTCAGTTCTGCCAGGGAAGAAGGAGTCTTCGATTGTAACACCATCGTAAGCTCCGTCACCGTCCTCGGCGTGAAAACCAAACCGTCCGCTGTGACCGTGCACGTGTCAGGTGAGGAAGGTCTGTGGCTTTTACACCTTAATCAATTTACAACTGTCACATTATATAGACTTGAGCCAGTGACATTCAGAGGAACAATGACAACATAAAGGGGAAAGTTTAGTTTTTTAAGTGTGGTTGTGTGATCATCACATTGTCAACACTGACTTTGATTCTGAAGAATGCACCATTGTTTGGGACCTGAAAACTTGATCTTACCAAAATTATGGCCAACAACAGATTAATTTAGCAACTAAACAAAAGGCCTGCCTAAAAAAATCTACACCTGCTCAAGTCTATGATATCTTATGGATGTTTGCTGCTTTTTTGTTCAGTGAAACAGCTTTTTCTGGCTAAAAACTAAAGTTCATAGAGAAAATCAAAGCTTTTAGATTACAGCACAGGGGAGTTGTTAAACAATTGATGCCTCCATCAGTCAACTCAATTGTGATATCTTGTGTCTTTGGTGTTTCAATTCTTTCATTCAGATTTACCAATGTGACACAAATTTTACAAATGTAGCAGCAGCAGACAAGCAGTTCCTGTGTCCCTGTTAGCTTAAAACACTTTATATCTATGGACTTTGGTGCAGGAGATTCACTAGTTAATAACTGTCAGCTTCCAGTCAGGAAAAAGTTGTCTAATGGTGTAGGAGTGGATTTTATTAGGTGAGCCATGTTTGTCCTGACTGGAACTAACTATGTTATAATTGAGAGCATGTGTTTGTGTCCCAGCCTGGTTCACATAAATGGCAACGCTCTTTGTGAAGTCAGTGTTGAAACTGTGTGGATAACTCATACAACTACACTAAAAAACAGTTAGGAAAATGCAACTTCCTTTTGAGAGCTTTGTTTTTGTATAAGACACTGTTTTAACTTTTAAAGAAAGAAAACACAAACGATTCCTCAATGTTCTTGCAAATCATGTCTTTTCATCACCAGGTTCCAAGGATTCTTCTGCTGTCTTTCACTACTCAGACTCCTGCTGTCAGCTGACAGTGAGCAGCCTGAACCTCAGGGTGGTGATGGACTGGGACATACAGATTACAGATTACCTTTGATGCTCGTGCTGTGACATTGAAAGTGCCTTAATATTGATCTTTATTGTGAGAAAAGTCTAATCAAAGACTGATTTTTGCTTCGGAGTGGATCATATGTGATGTGTGCTTGTGCAGATAATATTATCTTATATGGCTATTGAGGAAATTACACTGCAAAAATTCTTCTCTGAATTGAAGGGATGGCACAATAATAAAAAAAAAAAACATATTTTACTATGGGCAAATATAATACTTAATTGATCATGAATTGATATCTTTAAATGAAGACTTGTTTGCTACTTTTAATATTAATGTGGGAGAGGGGAGAGGCGGGGGAAGGTTCTCTCAAACCACTGCGCTTCAATGGTCAGGATCACACATGGGAGGTTGGACGGTATATTTTTGATACGTGGCATCAATAGATCTTGCATTAAAATAACAGATTTCACATCAGCATGAGGGATTTTGATTTTTATGGTGCAAACTAAATGCTGCTCTCCATCGATTTTGAGATTCTCCTCTTCATTTATAAATGAATCAACCCCTATTTCAAACAGAAATAAGTGAGGTCGTCATTATCAAAATCTACATTCAATACAATGTACAAACCTCGAAATCTGATATGACTTTCCCTTATGGGTCTCTAGGGGTCACTGAACTTTTTCCCACTTGGAAACTCAGAAGCAAAATTACATGCAAGTTAGAATTCCAAGGAAGCAGCCACAATCCAAATACTGCTTCTTGTTTGGATTGTGGGAGCCTGGAATATATTTACATCCATGTTTTTTTTTTTTCAAACTTTTCTCTGGAACGTGGTGAGCTCAGAGGTGACGTCGCTCCCATCTCTGAGATCCAATATGAATGGGACCACATCAAGAAAGTGTCACGAGGTGCCAGATCTCGGTTTACTTAGTCAGTTCTTGTGTTAGTTTATGTTTAAAGTCACGTTAAGTTCATTTCACTTTTTGGTGTCGAGTTTGATTTTCACTTCCCTTTTATTTTGGTAAACGTTCATGTCTTCCTGTTGCGTCACTTCACCTGTCTTGACACATCTCCCCTAATTCCCTGATGCACTTCACCTGGTCATCCTTAAGTAATCACTCCCACCTGCCTTTGATTCCCTCTTCCCTAATATAGTGTTCCCAGTCCCTCTGTCATGTGCCAGTGTGTCGTTTATGCTATGAGAGAAAACATTGTGTCCAACTCTGTCTCGTTCATTTTGTTCTTTTGATTTTTCTACTTTGAAGACGATGAGCTCCTGTGGCTTTATTTCTTTGCTGGAGGAACAATAAAAGGCTTTTGAATCATTCGTCTTGCCTCCTGTCTAGTGCATTTCGATCCAAGCAGTGTATTCATTCAGATGCATGTAAGTCTAATTTGGCTGCTTGTTTGCGTGTATCAATCACCACGGCATACTTTCACTTTCCTGGTAGTTTTCCAGAATCCCAGCAGAGTAAACAATATTTCCCAATACTATACCATCTGTTTCATTCATACCTAATCCTATCCTGGCCTGAGGTGGTAATTGCCCCATCTTGTATAGCTTTTATTGTATTTTTGTGCAGTTTCATGGTAAAAAACACACGCAACATGAAGATTCTCAGTCATCCAGGTTCTAATCATCTTAACTATTGAAGATGATTGTAGCCTCTCATCCATATTTCACTGCTCATCCAGGAGGCTAACTACAGTAACATTTAGTTGAGTCTAAAATTAAACCAAAAGCTTGAAAAACTCATTCATCTGTCTATCTTTGGAGTTACTTCATGTATGTTGTATAAGGTTGTATTGGATGGTGCAATATGTACCATGAAAGGCATACTTCAGACTAGTGATTGTATGAGGTACTGACGCAACTTGTTTTTACATCAAAGGCATATTGAGTCAGTCAACGATTAGTGATGCAGATATGATGTCACTAAGGACCTGTGCTTTCATGGTGCATTATGAGAGGTGAGAAGAGAAGAGGAGGCAAAGGAAAGAGAGCAAGGGCGTTATTTCTTACTCGACTCTCACAAGATTCTACACTGTGAGAGTAACTTCACTTCAACCTTTGACATTCACTAGACGTTAAGAAACATGGTAAGAAAAATACATTTTCCACTTCTCTTAAGTTAGGTAACATTAGATACAGGTTGTTAGATTTTATACAACTAGCCTATAGTATAGGTTAGTTGTTAGTTGTAACTGGTTTGGCACTCTCTTTTCAATGATCCCCACAATCTGGTTAAAGTTCATTGGGAAAGGCAATGCCAGTTTGTACAATAATAGGTCAAACCTACTCGATATTGAAATGTCTGCCTTTCCATTCATTAGCACAAAAGATATTTGGAACAAATAATCAAAAATAGTAATTTCATTAAAAATTCAAACAGCCCAGTTCTACATAAAGTGCATAACACAGAACAGAGAATGTTCCAAATGCGGCTTACAGGCTTTCTTATGAATGAGCTATGAAAGTTTTTTGTAATTTATATATTTAATGATTGTGTTAAGATGGGCACGATTCAGAATGACAGCAAACTGATAAAATTGTTGTTTTAAAAATTGTGTTTTTTTTCCCATAGCGTGAGTGCATTTCCGTTCACGTTGGCCAGGCCGGAGTCCAGATTGGCAATGCCTGCTGGGAACTTTTCTGTCTGGAACATGGGATCCAGCCAGATGGACAAATGCCCAGTGACAAGACTCTTGGAGGTGGAGATGATTCTTGCAGCACCTTCTTCAGTGAGACTGGAGCTGGAAAGCACGTCCCCAGAGCTGTGTTTGTTGACCTGGAGCCCACTGTCATCAGTGAGTGTCATATTTTCAAAAATCAATTTCGGAAAAAAAATAAATGTGACAAAAGATGATAGTAACAAGATCAATATGTACATTGCCCCTTTAGATGAGGTGCGTACTGGGACCTACCGCCAGCTATTCCACCCTGAGCAGCTGATAACTGGGAAGGAGGATGCTGCCAACAACTACGCCCGTGGACACTACACCATCGGCAAAGAGATCATAGACCTAGTGATGGACAGGATCCGAAAACTGGTACGTAACTTAATATCAAAAGGGGTCAGTTGCCCAAATTTGACTCAAAATATCAAACCAAATCAGGCCTTAAACGACCCAGACTATCAGAGGACACAGCCTTGAATCTTATAGAATCCTCGACACCACTTGATAAGCCACACCTTGACAATTTCCTGTAAACTACAGAAATGTGGGGTCCTCGAACAGGCACAAAAACTAATTAATTATCTACCAAATCTCAAAAACCCATAAAGAATTTGGTACCTTTCATTTTTTTCCCTGCTAATAATTATATTTGAACTTTTTCCCTACTGAAAACAAATGGAAGTACCCCTTGCCTGCCTTTAAACTGGGTTGCTATGGCAACTGTGAAGGCAAATTTCATCTGTCTTTGATAAGTTAACAAGGGTCCAAGTCAGTGCTGCTTGCAGCTACTGTATTGTATTGTAATTGTTATATTTGATCACTATCTCCTTCTCTGTCCTCAGGCTGACCAGTGCACTGGTCTGCAGGGCTTCCTGGTTTTCCACAGCTTTGGAGGTGGCACTGGTTCTGGCTTCACCTCTCTGCTAATGGAACGTCTCTCTGTTGACTATGGAAAGAAGTCCAAGCTGGAGTTTGCAATCTACCCAGCTCCCCAGGTGTCTACAGCTGTGGTGGAGCCCTACAATGCCATCCTGACCACCCACACCACCCTGGAACACTCAGACTGTGCCTTCATGGTAGATAATGAGGCCATTTACGATATCTGTCTCAGGAACCTTGATATTGAGCGTCCCACCTATATAAATCTGAACAGGTTGATCAGTCAGATTGTGTCCTCCATCACTGCTTCCCTCCGCTTCGATGGTGCCCTCAATGTTGATCTGACGGAGTTCCAGACCAACTTGGTGCCATATCCCCGTATCCACTTCCCTATGGCCACCTATGCCCCTGTCATATCTGCTGAGAAGGCGTACCATGAGCAATTAACAGTGGCTGAGATCACAAACGCCTGCTTCGAGCCGGCCAATCAAATGGTAAAATGTGACCCTCGTCACGGAAAGTACATGGCCTGCTGCCTTTTGTATCGTGGTGATGTGGTGCCCAAAGATGTCAACTCAGCCATCGCCACAATCAAGACCAAGCGCACCATCCAGTTTGTGGACTGGTGTCCCACTGGTTTCAAGGTTGGTATCAACTACCAGCCCCCCACTGTGGTTCCTGGTGGAGACCTGGCCAAGGTCCAGAGGGCTGTGTGCATGCTGAGCAACACCACTGCTATTGCAGAGGCCTGGGCTCGGCTCGACCACAAGTTTGATCTGATGTACGCCAAGCGTGCCTTTGTTCACTGGTACGTGGGTGAGGGTATGGAGGAGGGAGAGTTCTCTGAGGCCAGAGAGGACATGGCAGCACTCGAGAAAGATTACGAGGAGGTGGGACTCGACTCCATTGAGGGAGATGAGGAAGGAGAAGAATACTAAAGTTAAGAGATAATTCAGATAAAATGTTCCTGCAGTCAAACAGAATATATTCTACAGTTGAAATGCAAATAGCCTCATAAAAATGAATAAGGATTAAACCTGCAGCAACTTTCTCTGGCCACAAGTGTGTAGCAGAAATACATTATGGACAACACTGAAGTCATTACTTTTTGATCAATCTTCACATTCATATTTTTTGATGAAGCAACAAATCTAGACATAGCTGAGTTTTATTGTGCTGTTGAAAATATTAAGTCGTGCTCATGCTACTGTCCATTGTGAAAAATAATTTATTTCACTCTGTGTTTGTGTAATCTCACCAATATTTATTTTCTTTCAAAATGTCTTTCTATTTCTTACGAATCTTGCATGAGAGGATTATATTTGACAAATACAAAAGGTTGATTTACAGCTACCAATTTTAGAATTATATGTATCCTGATTTTGTTGTGCAAAGCATTCAAAAACATATTGTTTAGAATTGCATTGTTCATAGAACAATGGCTGCAGAAATAATGAAAAAGTTTCAATAAAGATTTTTTTCCCAATTCTATTCATCATGTGAAGTTGTTTGTATCATTTGTCTTGTGTTGATTTCAACCTAAATATGCTGGATGTGTTGAATGATTATTCCTACATAATATTAAAATACCATATTGAAATAATGTAATTTAGGTCATTCCTATCAGTGTGATGTAGTTAAAAAGCCAAAGCCATGCTTTCCAAAAACCTTTCAGTTAATATTTATCTCCAGGAACTAGCCTACACTGTCGGGGGCCGACAGCAAGGGGTATATCCGCGAACTTGTCCAATCCTTAACTTTCCAATATACCCAAAGTATACGCACTCGCACCTGCCACTAACTGTTTTAATTAATTATTAATAAATTCAACAAAATAACTGTTAAATATTATGATATAATGCTGACTACACTTTATACATGTTCAAAGTATCCATATCAACTCGATATTGAACACAGAATACCTGAACTCATAAATTTCTCTCTAGTTTTTAATAAAACTAGTTAACCTATTATACCTTGTTAAATATTATGAATATTAAAATGCTAACCACACCTGCCATATCTTCAAAGTGTCCAAATGTCATGAAAAAGCATAAACTATGTTTATTACATTTCATGAAAAAGCATACAATATGTTCAAACTTTCCATTCAATGCATTAATAAAGAAATGGAGGCTTAACTATTTTTTATATGATAATTAATACATTTATATTATAATGTAATAAATATTATGAATAAGTGCTAAATAAACCCATGATATCCTCAATGTGTCCAAATGAGCTCAATAATAAAGAAAAAATGCCTTAACTATTTTTTCTGTGTTCACTAATAAGTTAACCAGTTAACTTATTATGTAACTATTACCAATCATAGCCAAAGTAATAATGATTGTACTTGTAGATAGTTGTTACATGAATCATTGTACAACATTTGAAGGCAATATCTCCATCAGTCTGGAAGATAAAGCCGAAAATGTGTTTTTAGCATAATTAATTAATTAATTTGCTAATTAATATTAAAGCTACAAATATAGGGATAATTCTCGGTTGGTATGTGATGCCCATGCAAAATTTGAAGCCAATACCTGCAATACTTTGGAAGATACAGGCGAAAATATGGTTTTTATATCATTAATTAATTAATTAATTAATTAATTAATTAATTAATTAATTAATAATAATGGTAGACAGCTCAAAATCAATAGGGATCATCTACAGGGGGTGTGTGACCCATAAAAAAATAAGAAAATTTAATCTCAAACGCCTTTCCAGTTATCACGTTAACGGCTAAAATCTGCGGACGCGCGAGACCGATTCCATAATATCCGCGCACGTTTCTCGTGGATATAAATATCTATATAAGTCACATACAAGTGTCTCAACCACTCTTCATGACAGATACTGCGTGAGTGAGGACATACATTTCTACATATATCCTCACTGGCATTATGACCATATCAGTCTGCCACTTTAAACCAATAGCGGGTTGTTTAACATTCAGTTGACGTTCACCTTTTCACCCAAGAAGTATGAAGAAAAAGAAAAAAACATTTTCATGAAAGGCATTTCTGAATCATTCCAATGAGTCTCTGGTGGTGTGAGTGAGACAATAGTTGATGCGTTGAGCCCATTTACTTTTGATAACAAGGCAATCAGAAACGGCAGACTTCACCCCATTCACACAACAAGTCTCTGGCGACCTCTGCTGGTCATATTGGCAAGTGCAAGTGTGGAAGCACAAACAGACACACAGAGCCAAAAACAATACTTCAATCCTGTGGGGTGAAGTGATAATATAATAAAATAAATGAATCTTCATATTATTGGATAATATTAATATTATCCGCTAATAATATTCATCATAGGGCACATACCACAAAAGGATATAAACACTCACAACTCTTTTTTTTAACCCACACATTGCCTCAAGATTGCTGCAAGGGATCTTGCAGGAATTAATAAATTCATGTGTTTTGCGTGCAAAAATATTGTTTTGTTAAACAACTCCAGCAATCAAATACTCAGATACAGATACTTAAGACCCCTTCACTTTTTCCACTTTACTGTTATGGATTTGATGTGAAACCATGCATTCAGAATGTTTTGCACGTTTTAAAATTAGAGGCTTTAAGTATTCAGACCCTCTGTGGTGGCACCGGTGACTCCACTTGCAGTCACAGTGGGAAAATCAAAGGTGTATGTCAAACTAATCATGGCGGATTTCCATTTAGCCTATTCAGTTTCAGGATTTACGACAGCTCACTGTCACTCTGTCCTGACATACATGAACTGAACAGAGCCCTTGTCGATGTTGGGTGTATTATCCTGTAAAAATTATGCCAAGCCAATATCAGGCCAAGATTAAGTCTGTTAAAATTGCATCAATTCACGGGCCCCAAGTGTTTATTAGTTTCTGTTTATTCTTAGTTTTGTCTGCTAAAATAAATCCAAAAGCTTGAAAAACACAGCCTCATTCATTGATCGCCTAACGCTTTATCCTCCACATGAGGGGTTGCTGGTGCCATTCCCAGTTTATTTTTGAGATGTTGCTTAAGTTTGTACAGGACCATGAAAGTTCAGAATTGTATGAAATGTGACAACACGTGACATCAAAGGCACACTGAGTAATTTGAGTGAGTAGTGACATAGTTACTATGTCATGAAGTACCTGTGCTTTCATGGTAGATTATGAGAGGCGAGGAAGAGAAGAAGAGGAGGCAAAAAAAAAAAATAGCAAGGAAGTTACTTCTTACATAAGACTCATACAACCTACACTGTGAGAGTAATTTTACTGCAACTGTTGACTGTTGACCAAACTTCAGGGAACATGGTAGGAATTAAAAATCTTTCCTCTTAATGCATTTTGGCCGTTACCTGGTTGCTATATTGTACAGTGGCCAGACAAAAAGTTGTTCTTACTATTGTTAACGACAAAAGGCTACCTTTAATTAACATGTGTGGCTAAGCTAGCCACAACAAATCCTATTTGCAATCTTCAGCAAAATAAGAACGGTTTCACCTGTATTCCCAGGTGTTAACCACATTTTCTGAAATGTCTGCAGCAAAGCCTAAATATATGACATAATACCTTGAGCCCATGCAAACAATATGAGAACAGCTGACTGTTTTTCTGACGAGGACATGTTGAATCTCCAGAAAAATCATGTCATGTCTACGTTAGTGAGGATGTGCTTCAGCCTTGAACAAGTGTCCCCTTTTGTATGCTAGATAGATTATCACAACTACCCCTTGCAATTCAATTACTGGGGTAGGGGTAAAGATGAGAAATAGGACTGAGCCTTAACAAGGGGACACACCTTTGTACACAAGCAAACACAGAATAGTTTGTCTCCATGCTATATCCATTGCAATGCGGATTAAGACAATGCACCAATGGTAGTAGTTTTGTTAGTAGTAACATTGAGTCTATAGGAAGGATAGACAAGCTTCAGAATGGAAGCAAACAGATAACATTGTTGTGTTTTCTTTTCACAGCGTGAGTGCATTTCCGTTCACGTTGGTCAGGCTGGAGTCCAGATCGGCAATGCCTGCTGGGAGCTTTACTGCCTGGAACATGGCATCCAGCCAGATGGACAAATGCCCAGTGACAAGACTATTGGCGGAGGAGATGATTCATGCAGCACCTTCTTCAGTGAGACTGGAGCTGGAAAGCACGTCCCCAGAGCTGTGTTTGTTGACCTGGAGCCCACTGTCATTAGTGAGTGTCATTATTTATCCCAGACAATCAATTATATCAAATCAATATATTAAAAAACAGAAAATTGTGTCAATAGACAACTAAATTAATATCATAATTTCCCCTTCAGGTGAGGTGCGTACCGGGACCTACCGTCAGCTATTCCACCCCGAGCAGCTGATAACTGGGAAGGAGGACGCAGCCAACAACTACGCCCGTGGACACTACACCATTGGCAAAGAGATCATTGACCTTGTAATGGACAGGATCCGAAAACTGGTATGTCAATTTTATCCAAAGGAAACATTCTGTAAGTTTCTCGATGCTATCTAGGCGTACATCAAATGTAGACCACACAATTGACAATTTCATGCACAATTTGGAGAGCTTGAACATGAACGAAAAACGTTTTGCATGTCATACATTACATCCTCTGTTCATAATTTTTGAAATATTTGACTTGTTTTCTCTGTTGAAAATGAGTGGCAACAGCCCTCGCTTGCCTTTGGCAGCTTTGGTTGGAAATTGCATCTGTTTTCAATCTGTGTAGGTGTGTCTGTTTGATCACTATCTCCTTTTCTATCCTCAGGCTGACCAGTGCACTGGTCTGCAGGGCTTCCTAGTTTTCCACAGCTTTGGAGGTGGCACTGGTTCTGGCTTCACCTCTCTGCTAATGGAACGTCTCTCTGTCGACTATGGAAAGAAGTCCAAGCTGGAGTTTGCAATCTACCCAGCTCCCCAGGTGTCTACAGCTGTGGTGGAGCCCTACAATGCCATCCTGACCACCCACACCACTCTGGAACACTCAGACTGTGCCTTCATGGTAGATAATGAGGCTATCTATGACATCTGTCGCAGGAACCTTGATATTGAGCGTCCCACCTATATAAATCTGAACAGGTTGATCAGTCAGATTGTGTCCTCCATCACTGCTTCCCTCCGCTTTGATGGTGCCCTCAATGTTGATCTGACGGAGTTCCAGACCAACTTGGTCCCATATCCCCGTATCCACTTCCCTATGGCCACCTATGCCCCTGTCATATCTGCTGAGAAGGCGTACCATGAGCAATTAACAGTGGCTGAGATCACAAACGCCTGCTTCGAGCCGGCCAATCAAATGGTAAAATGTGACCCTCGTCACGGAAAGTACATGGCCTGCTGCCTTTTGTATCGTGGTGATGTGGTGCCCAAAGATGTCAACGCAGCCATCATCACCATCAAGACCAAGCGCACCATCCAGTTTGTGGACTGGTGTCCCACTGGTTTCAAGGTTGGCATCAACTACCAGCCCCCCACTGTGGTTCCTGGTGGAGACCTGGCCAAGGTCCAGAGGGCTGTGTGCATGCTGAGCAACACCACTGCTATTGCAGAGGCCTGGGCTCGGCTCGACCACAAGTTTGATCTGATGTACGCCAAGCGCGCCTTTGTTCACTGGTACGTGGGTGAAGGTATGGAGGAGGGAGAGTTCTCTGAGGCCAGAGAGGACATGGCAGCACTCGAGAAAGATTACGAGGAGGTGGGACTCGACTCCATTGAGGGAGATGAGGAAGGAGAAGAATTCTAAAGTAACATAGAGGCATGAGTTAAACAGGAGATAATTCAGATTAAACATTCATGCAGTCAAACAGAATACTATAGGTGAAATGCAAATAGCCTAAAGACAATGAATAAGGATTAAACCTGCAGCGACTTTTCCTTGCCACAAGGGTTCAGAGGAAATACATTGTGGACAACAATGATATAATTACCTTTTGATGAATCCACGCTTACATACTTCTGATGAAGCCACAAACCCTAGACCTAGCTGAGTTTTATTATATTTGATGCTGCTGTAGAAAATATATAGTCATGCTCATGCTACTGTCCATTGTGAAAAATTATTTATTTCACCATGTGTTTGTGTAATCTCACCACTGACATCCATTTTGTTTACAAATACAGATCTTACATGTGATAAGTTTTGACAAATACTAATGTTGATCTACAAATGTTGAAATTATTTAGCTGGTTTTTGTTGTGCAAAGCAGTAAAAAAAGAAAATCGACCTGTACTGTTCACCAGTTTGACTGTAGAAATACTGAAATGTTCCAATAAAGTTATTTACCAAAGTTATTTAGCACATGATATTGCCTCTGAAATTACATGATCACCATGTTACTGCAGGGAAAAAACATTTTCACGTCGCAGATTCTCAGTAAATGGGGCCTCCTTGTGGTGGGAGCAATCATACACAGAGACTTAACTTTTTCATTTCATTGACGTAGGGATGAGATGCATTTTGAATGTTATCCACATTTGTGAAAACTGAAATGCTTCAAAGTATTCTGACCCTCTGTTGCGGCACAGGTGACTCCACTTGCTGTCAGAGCAGGAAAATCACATCTTGTCAAATCTCTTGTCAGACCTTTGGTGTTTTGGCATCATCCTTCAGAGCAAAGCGCTCCACCCATTTAATGGAGTTGAATTCACAGCTGCCATCAGGACTTCGAGTTTCGGGCCTTGCTTAATTGAAATGGCCCCATAAAGTTCACTCCTATTATTTAACTTGGTGTCTTCTGTTGACTGGAGCAGGCTGGCTTGCTTATCATTGGAACCCTTTGGCTAGGTTTGGTAAGCTCGAACATGGCTCCATTAATACTTTTGGCTACCTCCAAGTAGTAATCCTTTATAGTAGTGTACTAATCCTTCCCAGATGACCTCCAAATGCATTGTTGTTTAGGTAGCCAGAAACTCTGGAACAAACACAACGGGAACAACCAATGGAGATTTGAAGCCACTATATTTTGAATTTACACCCCAATACAACACTCCTTGTATGCTTACAGTTGCTTGAAAAGAGATGAGTAGATCTGCACAGGATGACTTTGCAACAGTAAGATGCACATTGCTTTCCTGTGATGGTGTATGAGATAGAAGAAGATCCAGAGAGCTGCAGTACTGAGCCCCTTGTAAGGACTCCAGGATCTAATATACCTGAGGCATTGGGTAGACATCATGATGTGCTTTAACATTAACTCATCTGTGGTCCACAAAAAACAAGGTTGCCCATCCCTTCTGGGAACCAGAACCACTGAGGAGGACGAAGCAGGACGGTGGACGGTAGTTCTATGACACAATCGATGAACATCTCCTTAGTCTGTATCTCAATCAGGGGCGGATGGTGTTTTGGGACGATTTGGGTGACGCCCTACCAACTAGGAGGAGAAAGAGAATTTTTTTTCCTCAGCAATTCCAAAGATCCTTAGTACTAATATTCCTTTCAGACGTCTCTGCCAGCAAAGGTAGTTATAATAAGTGTTCTAGACATATTATATGTCATTGTCCAATCAGAATCGTCAGATTCGTTCGAATCACTTTTATGGTTCCGCCTCTTCTGAAAATTCTCCCCTTGACTCTTATATTAAAATTATTTTTTTCGAAAAACATACTCTTCAATGCATTTTTAATCTTTAATCTCCTTTACACTTAATGAATCATTTTACTGCACTATCTTGTCACATGTTTGTTGTATGTATCTGGTAAAGGTTGTGAAAGCTCTTGATCCTTAGTTAATAAATACCTAGTATAGTAAAGACTTAGTAAAGACTTTGTCACGATCCACACTCTCACATTTTCCAAGTTCCTTGTTTTGTCCCCTGCTACTCCGTGTATTCTCTCTCTCTGCAGGAGGCGTGGTTGACCCACTTCCAAGATGACACTGGTGATTGTCTCCACCTGCGCGGCTCCACCCCAGCTGCCTCTGATCAAGAGGACTCTTAAGGCAGAGCTGCGCCTGTCACCAGCGTCAGTCCGTTGTTTCGCTTAGCCGGTAAAGACGTTACTTACCTTACTGTACTCACCACACTCACCACTCGTTCTCTCCAGGTCGCCACGTCTCCTGCATCCGAGAAGATACGGAGGCTCCAGTGGATTCCATCTCTTCCGGAATCACTTCCTCCTTCTGCCTTCTCGCCTCGTCACCTCCACGCCAGCGGAGCTGCCGCTATTCCTCACATCGCTTCTTCCTCTGTAACTCCCATACTCCTCTTTTCACCAGCCCGAGTGAGTTCGTTCCTCTGGAACCAAAGATGAACTTTGTGCCACTGTGGAGTCGCTGACTTCCCCTGATCAAGCCATTATCTGTCATGTACTTACCTCTGACTATACTTACGTTTCATGCTAGCTCGCTTTACCTCAGGGCTAATAAAACCGTATTTTACATACTTACCTTGTCTTGTCTGCATTCGAGTCCTCCATTCTCCAAGGGAAACGTAAGAGACTTAATGGTTGCTGGACACATCTTGTGTCCTGTTTTAGCTATTTTACATTATACATTAGTTTCATGTAAATATTTGTTTATCAAGTTGCCATCTAGTGGACACAAGAAGGGCTGTTAATCACCTAACAACAAATTGATACTGTCTTGCTTTATGCACCTATTGAATGGGTCACCATAATCATTATCAGAAAAAATTGTTGTTCAATGTTGTTCCATAGGCTTCTTTTCATTAAAGAGTATGTGTGTCCTGAAGTTAGCACTGTGTCACCTCTTAGACAAGCTTCTAATGGCACCATCAACAGAACAGGAACTCAAGGTCCGACTCGCCTGTACTGGCAGTAGACCACTGGCCAATCTTGGTCATAATGCGAAGTCTCTCTAACACTGGTTGGGTGACTGTAAACTTGAACTTTTCAATCTCAGCTTCATTGTCTGTGGGGAAAGCTTTGAGAGTTGCAAGAATGAAATGGGGACTTCTGCTGGCCAACAAGGTTTTTTTTTTTTGCAAAGAAAAGGTCAATCAACACATGGGTGGTTGAAGCTGAAGAAAGAGCCAGAGCATGGTGAGACCTAAATGGTGAGACCTAAACATTTATACCTGAGGAACAATACCGCCAATACACCGGTATGGCGGTATATTAAAAATTCATATCATAACGAAAATATAAACCTCGAACTTCCCACTAACCAGCCATTGATTCTGTTGAACACCGCGGTTATATCCTGTTTGCAGCGAGTGTTGACTGATATCTTCCCCCTGGCACCTGCGGGTGGAGAGACTGCATCGCTACTGGTATGAATTTCCCATTACAATTCTCCCATTTGATTATTGATTAATCACTAACAGTAAAAACAAAATAATAAGAATAAAACAAGATCAAATAGAATTAAGTATATAGTCACAACTTAATTATCCGACACATTCATTCATATGGAGGAAGAGGAAGAAACGGAAGGAAGAAAATAAGAGTAAAACAAAACAAAACAAACAAAAACAAAATTAACATTATTTACACAATGTCATCATGTGAGACATAGTCTGAGCTGGGGTAATGATGGGGATCAGGAACGTGAAATGAGGCCGGATTTTGAACTCTACATATGAACATATGTAGAGGATTGGATTATTCTTTTGGTGAGTACATTATATAGCCAGGGTGCTGAGCAAAAAGAAAATGACTATGACTGGGATTATCATTGTTAAAAACCATGATGACATCCTTGGCTCCAGTACTTTAGCCAAGCGAACCAATGAGTCATCTTTGTGATCAGCGATATTCAAGTCATCGAGGTGATGGTCTATCTCAGGGGTTGGTGAGACAGTCTTAACATCTGACAGCATGTTAAGTATGTTATGGAGGTCTACTTACATACATTAACTTTTTTTTATAGTCAAAAGGTTGCTGTAAATGAGCCGATAGAAATCCTCTTTTCTGACGCTGTTCCCCAGCCGCGATATTTCAGACTCAACTCTCACCCCGGCTTCCCAACTGTCTTGTGATTGGCCAGTACCCGGAAGTGACATAATCAGCACACCCGCTCTCAGAAGCGCAGCTCCCCCCTCTGGAGTGGTGGATGCACTGCTACTCATTATCAAAACATTGTTTTAACAGTGTTTAAAAATAGCTTCTTCACGACTCCCCGCCGCAGTCCCTTTGATGACTTTGACCCGGAGTCAGACCCAGAGTCAGAAGACACTGTCGCTCGTGAAACACCTCCTCACTTTTTGATGAATCATCATACTACAAAATATAGACCTTGGTGAATTTTATGTTTGATGCTGCTTTTAAAAATACACTACTCACAAAATGTTAGGGATATTCAACAAGAATTTTCCGATGAAAAGTTGATGCTACAGTGATATTCAACCATGAAAGCATGGCATTTAAGTAGGAGGCAATGGTAATGTCTTATCTCAAACAAGACCTAAAAACAGTGGTGGCAATACCACAACAAAAATCTCAATGTCTCAAAATTTGATCAATTTTAATTTTGTGTTGCTTTGGTGTAACGGGTGGGTGGATTGAAATAGCGAATAAGGAGTCAAAACTAAATGAATGAGGTCTCTTCTGGGGAGCCACTGGCGACAGACACGCATAAACAGGAGATTACAACAGAGGACATTTATTAAAACATTATGCTTAAGAACAGGCTAAGACTATGTTAAAAACACAATAAAAGTCCATGGAGTAATGCTGAGGAGAAGGAGCAGGTGGTAGCAGAGCGCAGTCTAATTACAGTTCTCGTGTCCTCTCCCTTTTCAGGTGCGTGGGTCCAGTCCAGTCCACACATCTGCAGACTCCCGGACCCTTCCGGGGCAGTCCTGACTGGCGCCAAACGCCTGTGGAGACAAATTAAAAGACAGCACCCCCCACTGGTCCCACACATGGGCATAGTCACCCTGTGGCATTGGTCTCATGATGTCAACATTTGAACATCATGATGAAGAGGACTGTTTGAATACAAATTGTCATTGAACCAGAACTTTTAAAACCACTACATCAGTTCGACATCAGTATGACAGTTAATCACCTTGTTTGAGAACAGCATGTTATTCAATAAGTACTGAAACATTGAACAATTGGACATGTGCATTCAAAAGTTTGGAGAAGGTTAACTTAAGTTCACCCGTAAAGGTTATAGTGCATAGTAGGTGCATTCTGAAATTGAATCCAAAAGCCAAACATCCCTAACTTTTTTGAGTAGTATAGTCATGCCCACATCATTGGCTATTACAGCAGACTAAAAACGTTTATTTTTCTGTGTTTGTGTAGTCTGTAGTTTGTGTAGAGGATTGTTTGACAAATACAATGTTTTGGATTGATATAGTTTGTTTTTGTTGTGCATAGCATTAAAAAAAAGATTCAAAACATCTTTAATTTTCCTTAGTTTTGCTGTGAAGTTATTTGTGGTGTTTGTCTTTTGTCAATTCAACCTAAATCTACTACATTAACTCATAGTCATGAATTATGTAAGGTAGTCCGGGGGAGCTAGAGCCAGTCCCAACCTATTTCAGCTTCGTACCCTTTCCAGGCTTCCTGGGTACTTGCATTTCCTTTATACAGTTCTAGCACTACTCCAATCCAATCCAACTTTATTTATAAAGCAATTTAAAACAACAGCTGAAACAAAGTGCTGTTCATCAGAAATAAATAAATAAAACAATTTAAACATACAACGTGTAACTTGACTCTACTCGATTTATTTGCTTTTCCATTAGTGATAGTACCTGGTGCTTTTTTTGTGCGTGCTCACTGATTGGTCAGAGAGTGTCCTGACTGGATGAGTCACGAGTGTGGCGTCAGACACAAGAATCAAACTGAACAATGCACAGGTGGTGATGATGCTCTCTCCAGCACACCTGTAGAAAGCGACTGTGGTTCCCAAGCGAGTTCATTTGAGCCACCTCAGGAAGTACAGTATTTGGAGGGCCTTCTTTATAAGGCTGCTGGAGTTGGAGGTCCAGGTGAGGTCATTGCTGATGTGGACTCCTGCATTTGAAGCTGGGAATGACCTCTACAGTTGCTCCTCTGATGTGTCCAGATGTCCACTGTCGTTTTCCTTGGTTTTGTTGATGTTGATGCAGAGGTTGAAACATATTGACGTTGTCATATCTATAAGCTGACCACAGGTAATTAGTCCTTCTACTGCTGTGTCATTTGCAAACTTGCCCTGGCAATCTGCTCCTCCATAGTGCACCCTTGAAGCAGGTTCACCATCCACCAGAAATTTAGCATACTTCATTCCTCCCTCTTTACCTTTAATGATTTTTGTTAGAGTCATGGCATTTGCTTTACTCACTTCCTCTTCCCCCTCAAATCTCACCCCTACGTTTAACACTACATTTTAACTTCCTGGAACCTCTTCATTCAATTATATTTCATGGTGTCTCAGTAGTTTGTAGGAATACTCATTTGTGACAACTACTAAACAAATACATTAATGACACATATTTAATTTGAATAAACACAAGACAAACAGTTTCCCATGCTAAAAAGCTTTATACTGGTAAATAACTTCATTTTCATTTTCAGTATTTCTAACTGGTGAACAATGCAGATCCATTTGATATTCCATACTTTTCTCAACAAAAACAAACTAAATCATTCCAAGGATTGTAGCTGTAAATCAACATTTGCATTTGTCATGAATGATTCTCTCATGCCAGATGTAAATTTGTAAAAAATAGAAAGATGTCAGCGGTGAGATTACACAAAAACAAGGTGAAAAAAAATGCACTCGGTTTGATGTTGTTTTTTTTCACAATGGACAACAGCGTGAGCATGACTGCATCTTCTACAGCAGCATCAAATGTAATCAAATGCTGTCCATAATTGGTTTCTAAAACACATTATTAATATTCATTTAAAATGTAACTAAACCCCTAAACCACCCTTTTCAGTGTATATGGGTATCTAGTAATGTTCTTTAGTAATCAAAGTACAAATCTAAACAAACTGTTTAGTGTGAAGTACTGAAATTATAAATGTGATAAAACGGCGTATCTACTGCCTCTCTGGTCAAACACCATCTACTGCACTAAAATTGGCATTTCTTCTTTCTTCTGTCTACTCTTGCTTCACTGATGCACTCTTTTGTCGCTCTTGTCTAATCAGCATGAGGCTCGTTGTACCAGACTCCTCCCTGGTGCTGTCACTTCATCCCATTTCTCTCTCTTCACCTCTTGGAGCAAGGTGTGAGCAATTGCGAGGCTCGTCTCACTGAGCACCTTCCACGGAACTGACAAACTTCACCACCAGGCCACATCCTCTGCACTGCCACACCCCACTATTCCTACCACCCACCACTTGGCATTGGGTGGAGTCAGTCTCAGAAGGGGGAGGTTAGTTACCCTTTAAACCCTCTTAAAATTGCTGACTGGAATCCATAAAAATAATTGGAAAAAAAACAAAAAAGATGGTTGTCTATACACCTGGCAATGATGCAATGAACAGGACCACCAATTATTTTTCACACCTACAAATTTGATTGGTTGGCTTAATCTTAACCAGGTCTACCTGTGGGTGCACAGCACAGATATAACCTGCCTCGGGATACAGAACCTGACACAAGACACGCGGGTTTAATTTTCAGCGATGGTGCCAGCTGAAGACACAATAGGACTGAAAGGCAATCCAGAATTTGCTCTTTTTCTGCAAGACAGGTAAATATATTATGTATATATGTATGTGTGAATTGGGAAGGCAGTGATTTCTTTGTTGTCCAGACAATTTTAGTTATGTAATGTTACACAGCATTTCGTATATGTTGGTTCCTCTGTGTGTGTAGGTAGGTATCGCTCTAGTCTGTCTCCGAGCTGTGTGGTCATGTGCACGCTCAGGTTTGTGGGGCATGGCTCTCAAAAGGGCACTGAAGGGATGGACAGGACTTGACGGATGGACAGGACTTGACGGATGAAGCTTTTTGAAATACAGCCTGCTCTTGCTAGCTTTCCCTGCAGTGTGGACACCACCTTTACGCTCAGCTACGTCTAGCTTTTGGAGCAACATCGAAAATATGTAAGTAATCGTATTTCTGCTGCTCCCTTGTGGCCAGGAAAAGTTGCTGCAGGTGTAATCCTTATTTATTATCATTCAGCTATAGTATGCTCTTTGACAGCATAAATGTTTATTCTAAATTATCTCCTGTTTAATTCTTGCCTCTATGTTACTTTAGTATTCTTCTCCTTCCTCATCTCCCTCAGTGGAGTCGAGTCCCACCTCCTCGTAATCTTTCTCGAGTGCTGCCATGTCCTCTCTGGCCTCAGAGAACTCTCCCTCCTCCATACCCTCACCCACGTACCAGTGAACAAAGGCGCGCTTGGCGTACATCAGATCAAACTTGTGGTCGAGCCGAGCCCAGGCCTCTGCAATAGCAGTGGTGTTGCTCAGCATGCACACAGCCCTCTGGACCTTGGCCAGGTCTCCACCAGGAACCACAGTGGGGGGCTGGTAGTTGATACCAACCTTGAAACCAGTGGGACACCAGTCCACAAACTGGATGGTGCGCTTGGTCTTGATTGTGGCGATGGCTGAGTTGACATCTTTGGGCACCACATCACCACGATACAAAAGGCAGCAGGCCATGTACTTTCCGTGACGAGGGTCACATTTTACCATTTGATTGGCCGGCTCGAAGCAGGCGTTTGTGATCTCAGCCACTGTTAATTGCTCATGGTACGCCTTCTCAGCAGATATGACAGGGGCATAGGTGGCCATAGGGAAGTGGATACGGGGATATGGCACCAAGTTGGTCTGGAACTCCGTCAGATCAACATTGAGGGCACCATCGAAGCGGAGGGAAGCAGTGATGGAGGACACAATCTGACTGATCAACCTGTTCAGATTTATATAGGTGGGACGCTCAATATCAAGGTTCCTGCGGCAGATGTCATAGATAGCCTCATTATCTACCATGAAGGCACAGTCTGAGTGTTCCAGGGTGGTGTGGGTGGTCAGGATGGCATTGTAGGGCTCCACCACAGCTGTAGACACCTGGGGAGCTGGGTAGATTGCAAACTCCAGCTTGGACTTCTTTCCATAGTCAACAGAGAGACGTTCCATTAGCAGAGAGGTGAAGCCAGAACCAGTGCCACCTCCAAAACTGTGGAAAACCAGGAAGCCCTGCAGACCAGTGCACTGGTCAGCCTGAGGACAGAGAAGGAGATAGTGATCAAACAGAAGATTCAAAATTAAAGCTGCAAGCAGTATTGACCAGACAAATGAAATCCACTATCCCCTGCCATGGCAACTCTGGTCAAAGTCAGGTAAGGGCTGTTTCATAGAGTGCATGTTCAATCCCCATATTGCTGTGGTTTACATGAAATTGTCAAGGTGTGGCTGGGATGTGATATACTCTACTCCAGTGTTTCCCAACCCTGGTCCTCAGGGAACAGGGTTTTAGACGTGCTGCTCCAACACACCTAATTCAAACGAACAGCTTGTTATCAGGCTTCTGCAGAGCTTGATGACGAGCTGACTGTTTGAATCTGGTGTATTGGAGCAGGGTAACATCGAAAACATGCAGGGCAGTTTTCCCCAATGACCAGGATTGGGAAACACTGCTCTACTCACTGGGGAAACAACAGCAGCTTCCATCGACTAAAGTCTAGAACATTAAACTGTGAGCTGTGTCCTCTGTTAGCAGTCAGTGCCTGTGTTAGATATGCACGGGGTGGTGCTGACAAACTTGACACAAAACCACAATTGGGAAAATTGACTCCTTATGATATTAAGTTACGTACCAGTTTGCGGATCCTGTCCATCACCAGGTCGATGATCTCTTTGCCGATGGTGTAGTGTCCACGGGCGTAGTTGTTGGCAGCATCCTCCTTCCCAGTTATCAGCTGCTCAGGGTGGAATAGCTGCCGGTAGGTCCCAGTACGCACTTCATCTGAAGAGGTAATAAAGATATTGTTTTAGTTGTTTAGGAGTTTTTAGTCCCAGGAAGATGGCAGTAATGCAACATCAAGCTGCGGACCAATAAATTATGACACTCACTGATGACAGTGGGCTCCAGGTCAACAAACACAGCTCTGGGGACGTGCTTTCCAGCTCCAGTCTCACTGAAGAAGGTGTTGCTTGAGTCATCTGCACCTCCAATAGTCTTGTCACTGGGCATTTGCCCGTCTGGCTGGATCCCATGTTCTAGGCAGAAAAGTTCCCAGCAAGCATTGCCTATCTGGACACCCGCCTGACCCACATGAATAGAGATACACTCACGCTGTGGAAAGAAAACACAATTATATTTTATGTTTGCTGTCACGTATACCTGTGCACAACTTAAAGATCCGGATTTGGGTGAAATTATTTCAATTTGGCAGTAATGGGATATAACATGTTCTCTTTTTTGAGTATACAATCACACTGAAAGTATAAATTGTTGTTTCCATTAACACAAAATGAACCCTGTATATTTAGAGCAGGAGTTGGATCATCTCTATATAGGCCACCATGTCAGACTACTATGTTTTTAATGGTCAAACTTAGCACCTTTTGAGCTTTAATGATAACTGAAGGCGACCATAGAATATCCTACATGCTTAGAAGGGAAGGGCGACAGTTTAAAATATAGGACTCTGAAGCCTCAACTTCTGATTGGAGCATTGTGTTGAACTGCATTTGCTCTGGACGCAGCATGGTGACTTTAACGGAATTGTCTGTACTTGTATGTTTGGAAAGGTGTGTCATCTCCATGTCTCATCTCTACTGCTTCTCCAGTGAGTTACAAGTGGTGGTGGTTAAAATCTTCCCCTACAAAATGTGAAACCCCTTCAAGAATGTGACATGTCATCATTTAAATGAACACAATAGATTGGACAGTTCTGCACATGTTTGTTGTGGTTAGCGTAGCTACACAAAATCCAAACCATACATTCAGCTGCACAGTTTTGGCAACACTTGGTAACATCATGCTGAAATATGCATTTTAAGCAAGCATGTGGCTGCTTTTTCTGAGAATGAATTGGTCAACTTTGGGAGATGAGCAATCCAGGTGTGTACACCTTTTTTCTCACTCCTGCCTCTCACCCCCGATGACATTCTCATGTGTCAGAAGTCAGCAGAGACTTTTGACCCAGTGCCTGCTATTAATTTATGGATGCAAACATCCAACTGCAGGCTCAACCACGGAGGAGGAAGAAGCAGGCCCACATCATCATCTACTACTGTGAGGGCGAGGAGAACAGTCAGGAGGAAGGTGATGTGATGAGAGCTTGTAGACTGATTTAGCTGACTAAGTTGAGTGAGTACCCAGCAACAACTAGACCATGCTCCCATGAAAACCAGACCAAAAAGGTTGTATGCACCCCTGTTTATGAACACTTTTTTTGCGTAATTGCTTTTTGGATGTTTTATATTATATTGCTTATTTAATAGCCTATTGTAGTACTATTGTAGTACTGTAGTCTGTTCCCATGAAGTAAATTATTTAGTGACACTAACATCCGTAACAAAGCTGGGGTTTAGTATCAACAAATAATGAACTATCTCAACAGGTAAGATATTTTTTTCTTACCATGTTTTCTGAAGTTGAGTGAAAGTGAAAGGTTAAAGTAAAATTATGGCCAGGTCTTCGTTTCGTGAGTCTTGTGTTAGATGTGAGCTCCCTGATCTCTGTCCTTTGCCTCTTCACCTTGTCACTCTAATTTCTCATCACCTAAAATGAAAGCACAGGTGATAAAGTGACATCGCATTATGTCACTTACCACTCAAGTGACTCCATGACTCAAATGACGCAATCTGCCTTTGATGTAAACTAGTTAGGAGCTGTGAATCTTTCAGAATCTCACCATTCCATTCTGATAACGATTCTGATTTATTGGCTCACGACTTGATTAAAGGTACATCATGTAATAAATCTAATGATTTGTGAAATGAATTGTGTGTCTTAGAGCCACTCATTTATGATAAAACGGTTGCTCCTCGCTCATTGCTGGCGGAGGATATGCCAACCGCTCTGGCAACCTCGACTCTGGAAGGGAGGGGGTGGAGTGGGAGGCGGATATGACTCCCTGCACCTAACTTCAAATCTAAACTATCCCTTTCAATTCAACCTTAAGCACCATCAGAAAATAAGCTTAGCCAGACAGAGGAACGCAGCAGCATTTTTGGTTTTACTTTTGCAGGCTAAATTTAGAATAAACAAGGAATAATGTTCATATAACAAACTGAACTCACCAACAACAACAGTACAGACAAAATATTTGCATTAGAAAAAATCTTTTGCAGACTGCAAATCATGGTTATGTTTTGAAATCATGTTTTGGCATGTGGCGCCACCTACCACCGTCTACCAATCTTTGCAGTCAGTAGAGTCTCAGCTGCCGAGCAACCACGGGTTGCCAGTTACGTCAGAAAACAAACCCTAAAAGACCTCGGTATTTTGAATTTGAATGTAGTATCTGTTTTTGGCCACATTCTTACATATGGCACCTTTAAACACCACAGGCCTCTTCTGTGAAAATCCTGTATTTCAGCATTTATCTAAGTCTATGCAGACGTCACAGCAGTTTCGCACAGCCGCGTTGTAGCCGTGTTGTGATAACCACTCCCACGTTGAGAAGATACGTTCTCTGTAGTGGAAACACAACTAAACCGTGCGGTTTTGTGCCGTGTAGCTCAGTGCCGTGTAGCGTAGAGCTAGTGGAAAAGCGACATATGACTATTCTCTCGTGGTTATCAGGAGGCTCAGTGAGAACATGGTTTTACAGCCACAGTCTATGTTAGAGAGACAGATGCATTTGACAAGGTGAATATAATTAAATAACTTAAATCAAAAGGTTCAAAACAATTAATAAAAACCAGGCTAACTACTAGCATGTGATATTGGGGGGAAAAGAGTATAATGAGTTATGAGTGTCTCTGCCAAAGCAGAAAAAAGTGTGTAATGAGGTCATTGTTTCTGAATGTTTAGTCATGAACAATATGAACACTGTGTGGACTGTAATAAAAGACATCAGCGCATTTAGTTCTTATGTCTTCTCATGTTTTTTGGAGCTGCACTGACAGGGGAAGAGAATAGAAGCATGGACACAGTCAGAAAATAAACTTTATACCACATAAAACCAGTTTTATCTGGCTCCATGACGATGTCATGGGGAACCCCAAGTTGGGCTTCAATGACAGATCAACACTGTGATATTAGCAGCTGTGATAACAGAATCACTAACATTGATCTGAGAAACAGCCTCAGAAACAGAGAAGTTACCTCAGAATGCTGTGAGGACATGTATTTTTTTTTTTTTTAAAGTCTGATATGGTGACACATCTGAAGAGATACAGGCGATAGAGCAGTAACAATTTACTGCAATTACAAACCAAACATCTAAACTTTGCACCTTCATGTTAATAGCATCTAATATATAGCACGGAATAGTCACAGGCAGTCAATGTATCAGTGTAAAAAAAGACGCAGTTGTTTAAATTTTACAATGTTAAAACACTACGCAGGCATAGAGATGGGTTTAATGATGATCATTTCTTTAAAACCTTTTTATCTGTGGGACTGTGTGGCCCTCTGGAAAAGAAATGTTGCAAACCCTGCGTGTTGCATGTGTGTGTGTGTCTGCATGAGTAACACAGAGAGAAAAAAGAATACAAGATAACCTTTGTGATGTGAAACCACCAGAAGAAATATTGGGGGCGATGGCTACAAATATTTATTTGTTGATCTATTTTCATTTTAAGTAAGCTTAAGAGTCACATGCAGATGAGGAAGAGTCATTATCATATAAAGGATGTTGAAGATGGAGCTGCTGGGCAGGAGGAAAGGTAAGACCACAGAGAGGGTTTGTGGCTGTTGTGAAGGAGAGGACAGTGCAACAGAAGAAGACAAGATGGAGAAGTCAAAAGAAAAAGAAGAGACAGAAGAAGAAGAACGTCACCGATGTTGCGACTCCAGGGTCGTGGTTGCTTTTTCCTTCTGTATATTTGTCTGCATGTGAATGTGTGATGAGTTGCGGATGTGATTGAATGGATCCTGGAAGCTGATTGGTCCCGTACAGGAGGAATAAGAGGCCTGATCATCCCAGCTGAAGGGGACTTCCCATGAACCACTCACAGCCAGACTGCCAGCAGACATTTTGTACTTGTTTTTAATAAACCTTTAATAAGCCACACATGTTTGTTTTTTTTTAGATCAGACCTGAGGATGCATTCATTGTGTTTCAGTGATTGTTCAAGACCTGAATGTGGTCAAATCACTCAGGAATTATGTCAGGTAATATCAAGTCTAAACGGGCTCATAATGAAGCGAGCAGGTTCAAAACCTCCAGTAAGTGACAGAAATTGCAAAGGATGCAAACAGAGGCAAGAAATAATTTCGATTCACCCGCATGGTTAAAGCAAGTGACAAAAACAGTCTTTCATGAGAAAATTAAACACAAAATATGATTTAAAAAGAGGGAGAAAAATAAATGGAAGGTGAGAGTCAGATATACTGTACATTCATCAATACATTTTCCACCACTTAATCCTCCACATGAGGGTCATGGGTGAGTGGGAGTCAATTCCAGCTGACATAGGTCACCAGTCCATCAACGCACAAGCACACAGAGATAAACAACCATTCACTTTTACATTGACACCTATGGTCAATTAAGAGTGTTCAATTAACCTCAACATGTTGTTAAATATCATTTATATATAAGGACATAATGGCACTGGAATCCCACAACATTTCTTTTTTTATTATTATTTAAGTTCTTTTTTCGATTTGGTTTATTTAGTTTTTCTTTTTTTTTAAAGACTTCGGGACAAATGTTTTGCTTTCACATGTCTTTTGTATGCATGACAGCTGCAGTGCTGCTGCAAGCAAAGCACCTGTTGACTGCTATGTTGACAGCTGCTTCCTTCTTCCGGTAGAGTGGTGAGGGTTTCCCATTGCTTGGCTAGAATCCTGTCGACTGCTTTATTCTCCATATGGGTTTCGTAGGGAGTTAGCCGTCGTTTAAGTTGTACGTTGTTCCAGGTTAGTAAAATCATAAGGGATGAAGAGATCTAAGGGAAATCATTTGACTTCCATGATTGTCTCTTAGTCTGAGACACATCACACGCTGGCGTCGTGTTGATGCATCTCCATTTACTGCAGTGTTACATAAAATAATATCCATCAGATAAAAAAAAATAGAAAGAAACCAATAAAGCTGTTACAACACACTAGACTAGAAATTACTGACAATGATCACTAACTATAGTATAGTAAGTATAGTACTTTCAGTTCGACAAATACGTTGACAAATTAAGAATATTTTCAATATGTTTCATTTTATATCGGATATATTTAAAATGACAGATATTGATATGGGATTAAAATGCAATTAAATGTGATTAAAATCTGATTAATTACTGACAAAGCACCTAATTCATTAGATCCCATAGAAATTTAAATGTTTCCAATTTTTTTTTGGGTAAACCAACAGTTGTGTTGTGTTTCAAGGGGCAGGAAGAACTGTGATTCACAACTTCAACCTGTGGAGGGCAGCATTTAACCTCTTGGTTACAGCCTGTCGGAATTTATAAGGAGAATTAGCGAGTTGTGTGGGCGAGATTGTCTCATTTATCTCAGCGTCCGACTTCTGTCTCATCCAAAGTGTGCAACCTTAACTGTCGAGACACATCTCACATTTCATCAATTTCTGATCCAGATTACGGATTTGGCAGCAATATAGATTTAACATGGTTCAGATGCATATCTCTTAGCGTCATCTTAACAGTTCAGGAGGAATTTTGTCATGCTTATGTAAGAAGGTAATAGTATGTAAAGTACTATACAGATCCAGACAATCTCCTGGATCCAGTGGATCAAAATATCAACATTTCTTGTGCTGGAATATAAAACACAGGTGACAAAGCCTTGGAGGTCTGTGCTCTGCTGGTGGAGGTCAAGGATGCTGACATAACACAAATTTCAAATACGAATGAGATTTTATTTATTTATAAATCAGATATGTACATGTACAATGCAAGCAGACAGAGCAGATATTACCCTGTCAGTGCTTCCTTAAATATAGGGATGGAGGACGGTGGCGAATGATGTAAATTCTAGTGTAAGCTATCTATGATCACATGACTCTTTCAACTGGTGCAATTGAGGACGATGGCTCAAACCAATGGACCATGCCGAGGTTTAATTTGATGTAAGGCTTTGGATTTTTTTATTGCAACATTTATTGGGTTTTTATTTACCCAAGTGTTAACCAGTATAAATGTGGAAATTACACATAGGTGAATTTTGAAAGAATTTTGCCTATATCTGATTGCAGAGTAAAGCAATCACTTGACCCCCCGCCAGGCTTAGCGCTGCTTGTTTATTTATTTAAAATAGATTTTTTTTTATACACCACAGATTTTTCTATACCGGGGAACAAGAGTGCATGCGCCCCCATGTAATCAGCGCAGCGCACGCTTGTCCAGGTGCCGATTGAAACCCAAGTCACACTATCAAGTGCGTCATTATTACGGTTACATCGTTCTTGTCATTAAAGATGATATATTTAGGGATGCACTGATAATTCGGCGGTCGAAACACAGCTACAACACGGTGGAACAGCACCTGTTAAACGCTGGAAAGTCTCTGCGCAAAAGCGAAACTTGGCTGCGTGCGGCACACATTCACTTCACACCAGAGAACATTCTCTCTCTTTGAGCAGTTAACCAAAGACATCAGCTCATCTGATTAATCTGTTATTCCCTTAATTGCAGCGTTAAAGCGTCTTCTTTCACAAAGATTAAGACCACGGAGTGAAAACGATGAAAAGTATGTCACCAAGTTTTACTCAGATCTACTCGGACCACCTGCACTTAATCATGACTGTACTCCATCCTCATCATTAAGATCATTATTTTTATGTGGGGATAAAACACGTAGAGAAATGATCCAGTCTGCTTTAGATATGAAATGACCGCTTAGCTGGTTTTCTGGGGGAAACCCTGGATTGTTCAAAACAATCAGATATAGGCAATATCAGACACCATCCACTGGGCTTGGAAGACAGTCTTCACAGTCTTCCTCAGTCATGTTTTGGATCTAAACAAAAGTATACAACATCTTTTTCCCAGTCAACTCAATCTCATTGGTTATTGTGGGGTTCTGCTCAAGCACCAATCACTGTTCAAGTTGTATATATCAAAGATGTTACTGTAGATTATGTCACAATACTAAAAAGACTTAAAATGAGCAGTGTTGTAATGTAACGAAGTACAAGTACTTTGTTACTGTACTTCAATAGAATTTTCACATTATCTGAACTTTACTTCATTATTTACATTTCTGACATTACTTTTACTACACTGCATTTCAGAAATAATTTGTGTACTTTTACTCCAATACATTTCTCTTATATAATGCCTGTTTGTTGTCGCTAGTTGTTTTTAGTGGCACCAACTGTTACCCGCTCAGCTGACCAGTGAGCTGGCGAGCTCACGCATATAAACCGCAACTATCATCTCAACTTAAGTGAATTAAAACAGTTTGTGTAGAAGCGACACAGACTCCAGAAGTTTCATATTATAATATAATATTTGAAGAAGATGTGGTCATTTGAATGTAGGGACTCATCAAACTGCTTTAGGGAGAATTTTTACTCAAAGATTTTCACCTTCTGGGAGCCAAGAGACACAATCATCACATTTGCATAGCACAACCCTCTCCTGGTCAAGCTGTCGGTGAAATCACACCTCCTGTGCGGACTGGCTGAAAAAAAACACAAAAGCACTGGAATGTGATATCACCACACCCTAACTAGGAATTGATTCATAGTGATCAAACAACCCTAATTCAAATACCCACAGTATTGTGATTTGAAGCATGTAGTGGCTTCTTTGAAACTTCAACTTGCACAATTTTGAAAAAAAACGAAAATCGTTTGCTTGGTTTGCGCTGGGCCGACTATTCACTCTTTTGCCGTGACAGACCACAATTTGGCCAGATAATCAATCAATCAATCAATCAATCTGTATTTGTATAGCCCACAGTTTCCAAAACATAGTTTGTCTCACGGAACTTCACAGGGTTGGTAACATCCTCTGTCCTTAGACCTTCGACCAGGGTAAGGAAAAACTACCAGGGAAAACACCCTTATAACAGGGAAAGAAGGTAGAAACCTTAGGGAGAACCACAGGTGAGGGATCCACTCCCTGGACGGTCAGACGTGCAGTAGATGTTACCCAAAACATACAATACACAAAGAAGAATAAAATGTAAAAAGTCTTTAAAAGCCAGGATCCATCTGGATCACTAGGTTTGTTGCAGCCTGTAGTGAAGGCTGTTGTGGTCAGAGATTTGGGGATAACGGAGTCTTTCCTGTCCTGACTTCATGTCGTTCACTGGTGTCAGCAGAACTGTAAGAGATTAAAAATCGGATAGAGATGAGCTAGAAATCGAGGACGGGGTAGAGAAACTGCGGCTTGTGCAAAGAATAATCTGTTCAAACCAGCCTCAAATCAGAAAACACGATTGTGAGACGGACCATATCAGAACCAAAATCTGGCCAATTTAAAATACTGAGGAAAAGATGGAGACCAGTTGTGTAACAAGTATTCCAAGAGTCAGTAACATTAATACAATTATCATAATATACAGAGTGGTGCTTTGAGATGTTATCTTGTAAATAATGTGCTGGTGGAGGAGACACAGGATGGGAGTCCTGTTTGACTAAGCAGAGAGGTGAAATGGTGCGGCTGTGGTGCTGACTTGTTCAGTTGCAAGATGAAAGGCTGAAATAATTATCTTCCGTCAAGAGAAGTGTCTGTATTATTTGAGTCTTGAGTTAAATTATTGTTTTAAGGAATACACTTCAGCGTGAAAAGTAAATACAGTCAAAGAGCTATTGCTTCACATACATAAACATCATTGGAGAGGAGATTTGGTGTAAACCAAAGCTCAGCTGTTCAAATTAAAGAGGATTATTTTACTGAAACTTACAATTTAAATGAAGGAGAGGACAGATGAGGTCTGGTTTCCTTCTACTGGCAATTGAAACAGGCATGAACGTATCCCTGAAGAGCAGTGTTTATGTGTTTAATGTGATTTGAATGTTCTTGAGCATGGATTTCATGTTGTCTTCTCCTCTGCCCTGTGTACACGTTTGGTGACATTTCTATTCCCATCATTCTGGTACAAGTTCATCTTTGTTTATGTAATCAGTGGCCTCTTGAGTGTAGACAGTTGTATATAATGTACCAAATTGTTGATTTGGCCTCTCCTAAGAGGGGCCACAACTGCTTTTTAATCTATTTTTAGTATACTGGCTGATGGTTATTAGAATTGCATTACTACACCACACCTCTAGCTGGTACAGTGAGTCTGCCAAGTCATTAGAGAGACGACCACGAGATAGAGAACAAGACAGTGCTTGGTGTTTTCACCTGCATGTTGAGTGCGGAAATAAATAAACCTTCCTTTCAACAGGACTCCCATGACTTCAGTCTCATTTATTGATGTCAAAATACCACATATTGGCGACGAGGATACCAGATGCTTGATGAAAGTGCCGATTGAAGATGGGTGCAAGTGGAAGGAAGCAGGCCGCAAGTGGTTGGGAAAAGTGTGAGCTAAAGGCTAATACGCGGTCCAGGAGAAGAACACCTTGAACATGAGTGAGATGATAGGCACGCTGTCCGCATTTGATTCAAGGGAGCATACTTAGGAAGAGTACTGCGAGACTCTAGAACAGTTTTTTTTGTGGCCAATCAAATTGATGTTGGTGAGAAACAAAGAACTACTCTCATCAGTGTGGTGGGACCAGCCATGTACAAGCTCATGAGTAACCTGGTGAGTCTGGATAAACCCAGTTCAAAAACATACAGTCAGTTAATAACTGTGATGAAAGAACACTTTAACCCTAAACCAAGTGAGATAAGTTTGATTCACATTCCCGTCAACCTGGTGAAGCTGTCATTTCTGCCTTTCTGAGACAGTGAGCTCATGATTGAGAGGCACAACTCTGGAACAAATGTTATGGGATGGTCTGGTGTGCAGTGTCAATGACGACAGAATTTGATTGAGCATTCAAGATTGCTGTAGCTGCTGAATCTGCTAATAAAAATGCTCAAGATCTAAAAAGTCAAAGCACCATTGGCATGTAACAGTAGAGAGGAAGAGGAGAGAATGGGAACAGACTAGAAACAGAGGGAGAAAGAGTGCTACAGATGTCATGGGAAATATCACAAAGAGGCAAAGTGTCACTGTTGTGGCAAAAATAGAGCATATTGCCAAAGCTTGGGGACAGACTGGAAAAAGAGGGAGAAAAAAGTGCTTTAGATGTCATGGGAAATATCACAAAGAGGCAAAGTATGAGAGGGCAGGGTGGTGACAGTTCTGAGCAGGAGGAAGAAACATTCACCTTAGCCTGTGTGGAAACCCAAACTGCATGAAAGAAAGTTAAGCCATTTGAAGTAAACATGGAAGTAAACAAGAAGGAAGTTAACTTTGAGATTGACACAGGATGCAGTGTGACCATTATGAATGAGATGAGATTCCATGGGACATGGGAAGAGAAGAAACGTCCAATACTAAGGGAAGCCAAACTGTCACTTAAGTCATATACAGGAGAGAACATCAAAGTAGTAGGTGTAGCTGATGTAAGTGAAGTATGCACAGCAGGTGAAGATATTGCCCCTAGTGGTGGTGAAAGGTACTGGACCTTGTTTGTTAGGAAGAGGATGGCTGGAGGCCCTCAAACTGAGGTGGGATGAAATAAAACATATGAGAATGGGAGCAGAAGGACTGCAGGAAGTACTCTCAAAGCATGAGGATGTTTTAAGAAGAAGAAGAACTAGGCCTGTTAAAAGGCATGAAAGCAACAATTCGAGAGTCTGCTGAAGCCTGTCCTAAGCTCTGTCGACCACGCTCAGTTCCGTATGTAATGAGTGCAAAAGTAGAGGAGGAGTTACCCTGGATTTCCACTGGAAGCGGAACGGCCATGGAACGGCCAAGGAACGGCAGCGGCGCGGTTCTGCTTCGTTCTCTGCCCGGTGTCAATCCCCACCGGGCGCGTTACGGCAGCGGCGCGGAGCCTTGGGAGCCATCGGTATTCACGGAAGATTGCGCGATAATCTCGAATGGACGCGAGTTCGCGAGTTCCAGTGATAGACTGTGTGTTTAAAGGAAACAACAACACAGCTTCTTTTCATTCTCCAACGTTGAACAACTGTTGATCTGGTGTCATAAATGATTTTATGTTTCTCCACTTCAACAATCAGTCTCTTGTTGTACATTATGACTCTCAGAGGCGCTCTGATAAATTGACTGTTTACCTGTTAGCACCGGTCACGACGAAATGTTGATGTGAAGTTGTGATAGGCTATATGACCTGCATATAGTGTTTTATTTTGAAAGGGGGGCAGAAATGTTTTACTTTGATTCTGTGTCGCTTTTCCTGTCTGGTGCGAACTGCTCTGTTGGAATTAACGAGGTTCAGCAGCGTTAACGGCAAAAATAGAACTGCTACCTATCGCTATTGCTGCGGCGCGGCAAGCCGCTTCTGGGACGCTGCTGAGAAGCTCCGCATCGCGTCTGGTGGAAATGCTCTCATTGATTAAAATGGAAGTGATTTGCAACAACTTCGCTGTCAGAAAGCAGCTGGGTGTATTCACCCCAGATTTTATTGCATGCTAGATACCAACATTTCTCATACATACATCTCACAACACACACACACATGGGCATGGGGGCCCTCCCGGGCACCTGTGTCTCACCCGCTTCTCGGCTGGGCTAGGGTCGGCGGCTTGGACGGGGGCGGCTGTGGTGCCCCCGGGCGCTGCCGGCTGTGGGGGAATGGGTAGGAATAGGCTTCATGTCACGCACGCTTACACCAACTTAAGAGTGTTACTCAAGCTTGGCCATCATGTTCAGGATAAAGCGATTCAATAAATACATCTATGGATGGACATTTATAATCACCACGTCCACAAACCATTGGTACCGCTTTTCCACAAAAAGAAGCCTGTCCCACAGATGGGATCACAAAGAGTGCAAAGGTGGGCAACATTGCTGAGGGCTTAAGAGTACAAAATCATATATAAGCCAGGCAAGGACCATGCAAATGCTGACGTGCTGAACAGGTTGCCTCTGCCACAAATGGAGGAGGAGAATGACGCAGATCTGGTCCTCATGTTGGATGTGATGGTGGAGACACTCTCTCAGGTGTTACTCTGGTGTCTGAAAGGATGGCCACAAGAGGAGAATACAGCATTCAAACCCTACAGCCAAAGGAAGCAACGTGAAGCTCAGCGTGAAAGATGGATGTGTGCTTTGTTCCTAAAAGGCAAGAAATATCATCCTGAAACAGCTGCACCACACGCACCCAGGCATCTCCAGAATGAAGTGCTTAACATGTTCATATGTGGTGGCCAGGGATGAACTCCAGTATTGAAAAGGAAGTTCAGTCTTGTCACGCATGTCAAGAAAACAGAAAGTCTCCAGCTGGAGCACCTCTTCACCCTTGGGAGTGGCCTGAGACACCTTGGCGCAGTCTGCATATAGGTTATGCAGGTCCTTCTTCTGCAAAATGTTCCCTATCATTGTCGACGCACACTCCAAATGGATTGATGTATACCAACAATACCCAACAGGAAACTATTGGGAAGCTCAGGGAGTGCTTTAGCACGCACGGGCTGCCCCAGACAAAAATATCTGACAACAGTACTTGATTAACAAGTCAGGCGTACAACATATCACATCTGTGCCTTTCCACCCAGCATCGAACGGCCTGGCAGAAAGAGCAGTTCAGACCTTCAAACAAGGATTAAAGAAAATAAAAGGAGACACTTGGAAACAAAACTGCCAAGATTTCTGTTTAATTACTGGATCACACCTCAAACCACCATTGACGTGTCACCAGCAGAAATGCTGATATCCAGGAAACTGCGTTCAACACTGGATCTCCTGCTGACCGATGTGAAATCAAAGATGCCCAAGAAACAACTTCAACAAAAAGAACGACATGATGCACATAGTAAGTGGAGGAGTTTTTCCCCTGATGATGACGAGTAAATCCGTAACAGTCATGGACCCCAGTGGATAGCGGCAAGTGTAGAGGAGAACACAGGACCTGTATCCTATAGGGTGCAGACAGGAGACAGTTTTCACATGTATGTTGAGTGCGGAAAAAGAGGACTCCCATGACTTCGGTTGCATTTATTGATGTCAAGATACCACACTATTGTACAATTATTTCCGAGCCCCTTAAAATGGATAATTATGTTTGAAAAAAATGAATGATTTCTCAACAGTTAATGCGATTCTGTGTGCTGGTGAGAGGGAGAGAGAGAAAGTGAGACAGATGGATGAACTAAATCTATTTTATGATTTTTTTTTAAAGCCCATACAGTTACTTCATCTTGGTGCCAGGCCTGTCAGGATCCTGGTGGCTCCGCCCTCTGTTCTCTTTTTTCCTCGTGTGTGTGAGTATCATGGATGTATTATATGAACTGGATAGAGCTCCGCCCCTTCACTTCCGTTCATTCCTATGAAGCTGCTCACCCATATGCCAAAAAAGTTCTTTGACTTCCGCGTTTATTTCCAGGTTATGGGGCCCATAGAGCATGCGCAGTAGTTTCACTACCATATAAAGATCTATAAAAGCCCGTGTCCATGTCTCCAGGTGTCCTGTGGACACTTTTACAGGCGTCTCTTTTACTATTGCGGTCAATGGGAAAATTGCTTTTTGGGCTTTTGTGCTTTTATGGGGTTTTCTGTTGCAGTACCCACAGTGGCCACCATGTAAAAATTGTCTTCAAAGCAGAGGGGGCGGTGCTCTATCCAGTTCATATAATACATCCATGGTGAGTACGTGTGAGTGGCAGGTTCCTCTGTGGGCGTGGTCTCTAACGCCTGCCTGTCTCCACACCTGAAGCAAGTTACTAATCAAGTCTCACTGTTTAATAATCTAACGTTTCCACCCAGAATTTTCCTCTTCAATCCAGCCTGCTCACCATCTTTAACCTTTCTAAATCCTTTTTTTTTGTGTGTTGTGTACCTGGGCCCCTTTTTGAACCATTATGAAAAGGCCTGAGAGAACAAAAGAGAGCCTCTGCTGTAGAGGCCCGGACCCCTCTGGTTCCGGCCCTGACACAGCAAAGCAGCAGCAGGAGGAGGAGGAGGAGGAGGAGGAGGAGGAGCTGCTGGACCTCTGGGACATCCATTCATCACCAACACCCACTGACTGACTCCATCTCTCCGGCCACAACATGTGAATGTGAGAGGCAGCCAGTGAAGGTTCCTGTGAGCTCCTGCTGCAGCGCTTCTTATCCAGAGCTAATTTACCGACATTATCTGGAAACTTTGCAGCGGTGGAAACAATGAGCAGCATCTGTGTTTCTCTCCACGGTAAATCAAACTTCCCTTGTTGTTTTTTTTCCACTCAGAGGACGACATGCAGCACCAAGCTTCCTTCTATGTGGGTTCTTCTTCCTTGTTAGTTTTAGAACTTGTGTATCCGTTTTATTATATATATATATTTTATTATATTGAAAATTCTGTTTAAATCACACAACATACAGTTCTCTTGATTTACTTTGAAGTGCCACAAGGGGGAGCCTGCATCTTTCCAGTCATTCCAGGACTTGACTTGAGAATGATTTCTGTTGTTAAATCCACTTTTGCTTTGTGTTTACTTTATAAAATATTCATTAATAACCACATTAATACATAATTTTGCAGGATTGATCTTGTGCCATTTTTGCTAACAATGAATTGTTAGTTGTGTACTATCGCATTTTTTACAAGGCTGGCCCAAGCCTTTATGGGGCCCTAAGCTGATTGAGGCCCCCCTCCACCCCCTCCACTACCTGTAACACTATAATATGCATTATTTATAGTTGTCTTATTTACACCAAACTTGCTTTAAAAAAAAAAAAATGATTTAAGAGGGCAGTAAAATCAAAAAGTTTCCTAGTTTGCAAGTGAGTCGTCTTTCAACTGGAAGGTTGTGGGTTTGATTCCTAGTTTACATGCCAATGTGTGTGCATTGGCCAGACACTTAACCACACATTGCATGTGAATGAGTATGAAAGATGTGATGATAAATGTGTGAATGTCAAAACTGTAGTGTAAAGGAGCTGAGTGGTCATCAATACTAGAAAAGCGATATATAAATACAGCCCATTACCATTTAATCCAGATTATCAGCAACAATACCACAAAACCAACATTGACATATTAAAGTAACAAACAAATCAAATCAAATCAAATCAACAGTACACAGTAGCCCTTAATTAAAATGTTCTTAATTTAAATGATAATCCTATTTTTGCTTTTTAAGGCTTTTCTGAGACATAAAGCCATTTTTTTTGTAACGGAGTTTTATGTGTCGGTCTCTTGCAGTGCTGCTGCTGCTGCTGTTGTGTGGACTCATTGTGGCTGAGCCACAGCTGCTGCCTGGATCCTGCAACTTTGAACTGGGCACCTGTGGCTACACATCCGACTCAGGCAGCTGGAGCATGAATGAAGAAGGTACTGTGCCATGCAGGAACTCTGCATACTAACACAAACAAATGTGCTTCCAATTAGGAAACGTTTAGGTAGGAAGAGTAAGTAGGTCACAGAGTCAAAGTAAACTGCTTTGAGTCTGAAATTGAGATTTAAAATGTCAGTCTTGTTGTAAAATGTCCATTATATGCGACCCAGGGTCAGACAGCAGCTCTAAACATGGGATCAGACAACCCAAATGCATTGAAAACAGGGAAATAAAGGTATAATACTAAATACTTTTTTAGCTACTGTCCTGAACTGACAAAGAACAAAGCAAAGCAATCATTATTTGCATTTATCTATCTGTTAATTAAAGCAGCTGCAACCATTATTGTCATTATTCTATATTTAAAATTATTTTAAAGGATGATGAATTCAGGATTGCTTTTGGACTATGATGACAATTATCTCCATTTCACAAACAAGCATAAAGAACAATCTACATGTTCAAGCTCCCTTCACAATATGTGAATATTGTTTTGCAGAATGTGCATTGTCCATGTTTTATTATTGTATTATTATATAATTTTTTGATTCTTTGGGGTGCTCTACTTTACTTTAGGCAGAACACTTAATCCCAAAAATAATGGAAGTTGAGATCACGATGGAAGATAACTCTGTACTCTAGCAGAAAATAAACTATCAAGGGTGTAGACAGTACAGCAGTGATGAGTTGATGAGGTACATGTGATGAACAGGAGCACATGTGAGGGAAACCACGCCCACTATGAGCCGAGATGGACAACACAAAGGGGATGGGAGAAAATGGCAGGAAAAACCCACAAAACCAAAGTATTTCCATACTTATCCTTTAACCTTCCTAATTAGAAGTGGGTCACTTACCACAAGATAGCGGATAATCGATTCCATGTGTGTTTGCAGAAGTATTGCAATGTATGTGGCTCCTTGTTTGCATTTCATAGCTGCTCTTCATAGCTGCTCTTCCGAGCTCAACACAAAGTGGACTCTGCATTTCTCACTCTAGCTCTCATGCACTGAAATTGTTGGTAGATGTTTTAATTTGTTTTCTCTTACCTCCTCCTCTTAAATCCTGTGTGTCACCACATCAACAGCAACAACAGCGCTAGCCACATATTGTATGGACTCCTCTTTGCTTTTTGAAGCAGGGGAAGAAGTTGTCTTGGGACACGTGGAAAACCACGTTAGTTGTGCTTGTGGGTAAAGTTGATTGACAGATTGGATAACAAACCGTCCTCCGTCTGAGATTAATGGAAAACGACAGAATTCCGTATTTGATTTGGTAGAGATTTTTATGCTGGATGTCGGTCCTGATGCAATAATTGTCATTTATCCGGGCTTGGAACCAGCACATAGGAGTACCCTGGCTGTTGCCCCCTGTGGCTGGGGTCAATCTAGAGTAGGGGTGTCAAGCTCAAATGACCTGAGGAGCAATGAGCATCTTGTCTGGTCAAGAAAGGGCTGATCTAAAGAAAAAAAAACTGTTCATAAAAACAAGTTAAAGGTCACATAGAGTGGTCCTGTTGCACATATATGTTAGTTATGGAGGTCTTCTTACATATATTAACTTGTTTTTATGGTCAAAAACCTCCTAGTTGCTGTAAACTAGCCGATAGAAATCCTCTTTTCTGACGGTGTTTTTCTGCTGCGATATTTCAGAGTGAACTTTCACCCCCAGAAGACAGAGTCTTGTAATTGGCCAGTACTATCCAGCACATCCGTTCTCAGAAGCGCAGCGCCCCCCTCTGGAACGGTGGATGCACTGCTCCTCATTATCAAAACATTGTTTTAACAATGTTTAAAAATAGCTTCTTCACGACTCCTCGCCGCAGTCCCTTTTTTGACTTTAAACCGTAGTCAGACCCAGAGTCAGAAGACACTGTTGCTCGTGAAACACCTCCACAACGTACGTTATTCTTCTTCAGTGGTTCAATGTACACAACCGGATGTGCCCGGACTACCGCCCGGAGCAGGACGATCGGTTGTTCAGGAGAACCGCTGCTTACGTAACTATTACGGGATTTTCAGTGATCTCGTTGAGCCCCGAGATTACAATAAAACACAACGTTCTCAGCAGTGGCTGAACTGTTTGTTTCGAACCGTCAGGCTTCATAAACAAGGTAATGACGCAGATACACACCAAAAAAAAGAGCGATAATAGGAACTTCCGGTCTAGTTCCGCTTTAATATATGTAAGTAGACCTCCATAACTAACATTGTGTGCAACAGGACCACTCTATGTGAGCTTTAATAAGTAATTTTCGAAAATTAAGTAAATAATAACCTGGACAACTGTAATTAAAACACCTAATGTTGAATGTGATAACCAAATTATGATAATATATTATAATCTCACACTCTGTCACAGGCCTCATTTTAGGTGAAGTCATTTTAACAAATGCACCAGATTCCCCCAACAGTGGACAATAGATTTTCTTCAAAGAAAGCTTTGCATTAATTGTTAAACCTGATGGCCTGATAACTGATTAGCATGTATAAACACACTGTTATTGGTATAAATGTTTTTATTTAAAAAGGACCTGATTAAGTTTTAAACTTGGTCGTAGTGGTTTACAGAGTGAAATATGCTTAATTTGGATTGGCTCCACATGACAAAATCACAATTCCGATCAACTCCCTGTTTTGTTTTCCACTGACCCCGCTGCATCAAGCCACAAGCAGCAGTCTCCAAGGCAGCTCCCTCTGTTTATGATCATCCGTCAGCACAGTTTATGTTTCAACTGTTAAGACAAGCGGCGGCACCATAAACTCTGTGTGTGCCATCTTTCTTCCAGCCAAGCCTTTAGCTCTCTGTGTGTGCGCTAAGTGAAGACAGTATGCTACAACATTCCCGTGGCACTGAAAACAAATCTCTGCCCCCAAAACGGAAGCTTCAGCAAAGACCCAGCGTGTTGTATACTCAACCACCAAGCAGACTGTGATGGTATGAGCTGCAACCACCAGTCTGGCCTTGAAGATGATGGTGATAGACTACACCCACTGTGGCAGCAAATAGGCTCATAAAAAAGAAGACGGCTCTGGTAGTGTTTTCTGTTTGGTTGCTATGGCAATGTGGGTTTGAGCTGCACCAAAAAAAGAACCCGCGACAATTTGTGGGAGAAACCAGGATGGATGTACTAGGTGATTATATTCACTAAATAGGGACATCAGAGACAAAGAGTTGAGACTGTGCTGGAACAGAATAAACACTAAGACGGGGGATGGATGAAGTGAGGTGGAGAGCTGTCAGGGCCTAACTGCTGTCCCACAGACCACCACGTCGAGTGCTCCTCGTCTCTCGTCTGTTTAGAACTCATTCATCCCAGCCAGTTTGTTGACAACTTCAAGTAAAAAAGGCCTGCTAATATTAGAGGCACTTAAGGCTGTAAAATACTCCATAAACACAACACGACTGTGCTCTTCTCTTATCCAGCAAAGCCAGCAAAAGCACCTGCAGTACACCAAAACAAAGTCCATAGTTCACTGACAAGTTTTTCCATTATAATGTCCTCACATGTGGGTCACACATCCTCAGTAACCAAATTTAAAGGTCCAATGTCTTTATTTTCAGAAATTAAATATAAGTAAATATATAAACCAGGGGTGTCAAACTCATGGTAAGTCAGGGGCCACATACAGAGCAGTCTGATCTCAAGTGGGCCAGACAAGTACAATAATGGCATAATAACATATAAACAACAAGAACTCCAATGTTTTCCTTTTGTTTTACATTTAATGAATCTTTTTACAAAACATTATGAAAAACCTGAACATGTTGTGCTTAAGTTTACCATTTACACAAAGTTATGAAGTTACAGGTACCTGGAAGTAAAAATTCTAGTATTTCAGATAATAGAACATGCCAAGATCTAGAAATCATGTAGTATTCCTGAAACTTAAGTGGGAGCTAATAAAAATGAGGAATTACTGTATAACTACCAGAGAGTCCATCAAAACTCATCACAACAAAATTTGAACTGACTGGGGAAAAATTGTCAATCAATAATGTTACATACAACCCATTTAACAGCAATGCATCATAATTAATTACACTAACAAAAAGGCAAAACACAACAACAACATAAAAACCAGAGGAATAGACGAGTCAGGAAGTGAAATTACACGAGGTACACACAAGGAACGACTTCAAAATAAAACAGGAAGCAAAGCAAACAGGAAACTAGAAACATAACTAAAAACCCAAGGTAAAGGGCTCATGACACAACATTCCTAATGAAACCATTTGTACTACAAATGGATTCAATGCAATGTTTGCAGACACCGCCGTTCACCAGCTCACTATTTAAATCTGAATACATGGATTCAAGTCAGAATGGAAATAGTGAAAGTCGATGGAAACGGAGCGCAGAGCTGCTGAGCCATGCATGACTACTGTGCCAAGCAGTTTTGTCTACCTCAGCAACTGGAACCTTCAGTGTCCCAGCTGTTTGTTGTTTAACTTTCCCTGAAAGTAATGGAAATGTCACTGTATCCTTCTCATACAGGTGGGAGGAGGGAACAAAATGACACACTTTTTTTGCCTGTAGGAAATTGATATGTTTTAAAGTAAGGAAATTGGCTGTCATTTATGAAACAAAAGTAAAACAGAAAACTGTGTGCGTGGTTTGTTATATGCAATTTCCCCCCAGGGATTATTTCTGACTCTGATTCTGAACCATTTCATGTACATCTTAGAGCTTGCACAGAGTTGCAGTGCAGCATAGTCACCAAAGAAGCACACAGTCCATTTGCAAAGGGTGAGATGACATGGAAATGAGGGAAACTCTTCTGTGGCTTTTGGCAAGATGCTTGCCAACAACCACAAACATGCCAGCAACCATAACAATCACACGTCCATTCAGTCTACTGCAGAGTCACCATGTTTATTATGTGATTCATAAAAGCGCTGATTTGTGGGAGATCCAGTCACATCAGTCTGTTGATGATGTGTTTGACCAAAAAAGGCATTTCAGATACAACTGTAAATCCCCTGTTTCCCCTCCCCAACCTGCTTTAGAGACTGAGTGCACTTAATGCAACTCTCCATAAACACTGTTTATATCCACTGACTTGCCTCTCTGCCTCTTCACAAGGTTTTAGTCTTTACTCTTTTACTTTAAAATACGCAAATCCACTGTCATCCACCATTGTGCATGACAGTTGCTGCCCTCTACTGTTGAGATGGGGCCAGGTATAGTTTCACCTGACTGTACTTCTTCGTCTTTCTTCTTCTTCTTCTCCCTTCCGCTGCTCCCTTCAGGAGTCGCCACAGCAAATCGACCTCCTCCATCTTACCCTGTTCTCCGTATCCTCCTCTCTCACACCAACTAACTTCATGTCCTCTTTCACTATATCCATAAATCTTCTCTTTGGTCTTCCTCTCGAACCTCCTGCCTGGTAGTTCTATCTGTGCCTCTGTGCATGACCAAACATTCTCCTTCTGGCCTCTCTGACCTTATCTCCAAAACATCTAACATGTGCTATTCCTCTGATTAACTTACCTTTCATCTGACTGTACTACTTCCGGGTTATTGAAGTGAATGGCTGCACTGAGACACCGGCATTGCCTCTCCATGCAGTACAAGGTGTATAAGGAATATTAGACTAAGTTGCTGTTCTAGCATACATAGATGCAATGTGTCAGCACAATAAGTGGTACATCAGCAGCTTCTCCTGCTGTGAGCAATCTGCAGTGTAATCACACACTTCCTGTTGATGAGTAGTAGATCAGGGTTTGTCCGTTGTGTCCGTTATGAGTCATTTTAGTTTGGTAGAGTTCAAGGCAACATCGGGGTGCATCCAAATGCAAGTTTCTAGACTTCAACTTTCTTCATTTCCTCCAGAGATGAACTGTGATTACACTTTATAGATAATAGAGAAGGGGGCCTAGCATAGAGCCCTGTGGCACTATTGCTGAGTCTAAGGGCAAAGGAGATTTTGGAACCACATCTAAACGTCTGGAGGAAGTTAGACAGTAGCCAGAGGCAGGTTGGTGAGTTGACTAACAGGAACATATGCTGAATTTTTTTTAGGTATGACCAAAATGGTAAAAAAAATATATCTGCAGCAACAACAGCTTTAGCCCCTTTTACACCTATGGTCCAAGCTTGCCTAGCCTCAGCATGGCATGGTTTAAGTGGGTTTTCCACTGCAAAATAGTACAAAGTCAACACAGAGTCATCACTGCACGGCTGCATGAAACTGCTGTGACTTCGTTTTACACGCGACACACAAAAGAGTGACTAGTGCCATGTAAATCAGTTGTTTTCAGTGTAACTGAATCATTAGAATCAGTTAATCAAAACTATTTGTTCAGTACTTTGTGATCAGCAGCGCTGCCACTAAATACAACAGACTTTGCTGTTAAATATTGAGATTTTAGACATTACCCTGGTAATTGTTGGAGATTAACCCACGTTTTTTAGGATTGCTAAGTCTTTATAACTGATCTTCAGTCCGCCATTGTTCGGCTTGATTCATGTGTCGGATGGCTCTCTGACCAATCAGTGGCCCGCGAGACCTGATTTTGAGGACACCGGTTCGGCAGCCATGATCTTGTGAGGCTGGTTTTCTGCTAACAGGGAGTAGAGACAACCCCAAGAGCCATTTAACCATCACAATGATTCCAAAACTGTTACATTAGGGCAAACATTTCGTAAAGTTCTGCTTATGTACTTCATTAGGCATAGACTTTATTAACTGAACTTGTGAATTGTTTCCAGGGTGTATTTGTCTTTTTTTTAAATTTGCAAATGTCATAAAACATTCTGAAATATAACAATAAATTGCAGATGTCCTGATTGTGTTGTTTTACATTGCACTTTCATTATGAAAATGATCAATTTTTCAGTCCTTGTCATATATTAATTTTGTCGTCACAGGCCATTTGATAACAGTGGACTCGGCCGTCTTGTCTGACGAAGAGCATGCAGTTCTCGTCAGTCCAGTCTTGGAACAACACGACTGGAGCTGTTTGAGACTTGTGTACCAGATTACTGGACAAGGTTCCCTTCATCTCCACCTCAGACCTGACAGTGATAACTTTGACTACCAGCTCTGGAATGCCAACACAGCATCTGACAGCTGGCTCATCGCAAGCGTGGACCTACGTAACACCACCATCCCCTACCAGGTAGGGATGCTTGGGATTGGGAAGAAGTCAGAGAATGTTGATAAATGATGATCAAGTCTGTGTAGAGAGGAGATGTGTGGGTTGTTCTACCACCATACCATGGGTTTATTGAGCTGACCATGATTATGAAAGTCCTCAACCTTAAAACTACCCCGATAAGTGATGTCATGCAACCAAACAACGCCATTTTGGCAGGCAATGACACTGTACACATCCATAGACATACCATCATGGTACGGTTCAGTTTGGAATGGTAAAGCCCTGGGTCAGGCTTGAGTCCTAATATTAAATCCTAAATATTCTAATTCCAATAGCAACATAAAAAACTAGTATATATGACTGGCAGTATACACGACCGTTCAAAAGTTTGGGGTCACTTAGAAATGTCCTTATTTTTGAAGGAGAAGCACTTTTTTCAATGAATATAACATTAAATGAATCAGAAATACACTCTATACATTGTTAATGTGGTAAACGACTATTCTAGCTGCAAACGTCTGGTTTTTAATGGAACACTGGAAATGGGCACACTGGAAATGGGCCTCAATGTATAATATACATTGAGGCCCATTTCCAGTGTTCTAATGGTACATTGTCAAAATTGGCATTGACAAAAGGGCAAAATTATAAAAATCATTATTTCTAATCTTGTCAATGTCTTGACTATATTTTCTATTCATTTAGCAACTATTTTGATTAATAAAAGTGTGACGTTTAATGGAAAACACAAAAACGTTGTATAGGGGACATAGGTGAACTTTTGAATGGTTGTGTATATACCTGGCAATATGTCAGGCATCTCGTCTCTTCACTGGTTGTTTTCATAAAAGGTGTAGACGGTGGATAGATGTTGTGAGCCAGGATGATGAAACAGTCGTGGACAGAATAATAGCCAAAGAGTCTGAGGATGGCAGAGGTGAATCACTGCTATAAAACACTTAAAGCGAGCATAGAAGATGGAATGATGGGAAACCACAGTCAATAGATTACGCTTGTAAAGTGATCACATCATATCCGATATTATTGTTAATCACACTGCTGAAGTTTTCAGAAGTCATCCAAATTCACAGCTTCCCGGTTGGAAGTTAAAGGGGAACTTACTGTATTTTAAGAATTATGGACACAATTGTTTTGGGGTTAGGGTTTGTTAAGTTTCTCCTAAACTGCCGACCAGGAAGCTGTGAATCCCCATGCTAAATGTAGTGTAACATACACTTCTTGTTTATTGTACATGGTTTTATTATACACTAAATTAAATTATTAAATTATGTAAGTCTGCTACACCTGTTTCCATTATGATTTTTCAGCCAACATGGTGCTGTGAGCAAACCGAGTCACGTGATGTTCAGAGTTCTGTGTAACTCTGAAATAATATGTGACACTCTCTGCTGATATGGGTTCATAAGCAGACTCTTTCCTTCATCGTGGCTGCCAGCACATTTATAACCACCCACTGAAAACAGACCAGCCTCAGACATCATTCATACAACATCGAGGAAGTGCAAATACACATACAGTAAATACATAGAGAAAAGAGAGTTTAAACCAAAAATACAACATCTGTTTTGTTTGCTAATTAGTTTTTCAGTTCAGTTCAGTACCATTTGGAAAAAAGCCGGTCCAAGGAGGTGTGTGTGTGTAGTGCCATAAAGCAATTTGTGTTTTCTTGTGAGACCCGGGTCTTTGCATGACCTGATTACTAACATGGGAGTAGAGACAACCCCAATTTCCCCGCAACAAGCCATTTAACCATCACAATGAATCCAAAACTGTTACATTAGGGTAAACATTTCGTTAAGTTCTGCTCATGTACTTCATTAGGCATAGACTTTAAGTTTGACTTTTGTTCCAGTGTTTTCTGGAAAGAAAAATCTGTCAAATGGATGAAGAACCTAAACAAGAATAGTGTAACATGGCATGAAATGTTCCAACGTTTATAGCTCAAAATGTCGTGTATATATATATATGATGGGCCTTGAGGCTAATGGATTGACAGTTTGAGTTAAAGTTCAAATTATAAGACTTTTGACAGCCATTCTGACCAAATGTGTTCCAGAAATGTGGCTGTAAAAATACCTACCTACATATAAAAAACTAAAATTAATCAAAATAAACCATGAGAACATCTTGTTTCTTATTGACTGGACTGTGCTGACTTCAGCGCAGACTGTGGGTAGAAGCCTGCCACTGGGTTCCTATTTCAGGAAGCATCCTCCTTTCCTTTTGCTCCCAGCTACTATTTTTAAACAAATTACATTGAGCTTCAACTTATATGCTAACCAATAGTTGTCATTGAAAATGACAATAAATCACAGTTTGTCCAATTTTGTGACTTTCTGTTTGGGGAATTAAAACCTTTAAAGGGATAGGTTGTTTTTTTTAAAAGCATGGTTGTATAGTGATTATTAGAATAGCACAATAACACAGCCTTTTCTGTGTAATGTTTGCAAACTGCTCACTCTCCTGCCCCAAAGTCCATAGAGAAAATCAGCATTTTTAACTCGTGCTGATCTACTGCTGCCTTGTTTTGAAATTTGGTGTTTTTGGTTAAATCCAAACAAAGTATTTCAAACACCAGGGGCCTCATGTATAAAAGCATGCACAGCTTTCATACTGAAAACTGGCTGTGCGGTGATAGTTGATCCTGTTGGTGTTTTTTACAGACCTGCCAGTCGGCTTGGCTGTGGGCGGTCTTTGGTCGCTGAATTGTGTGCCCAAGAGTTTTCCTATCTTTTGCATTGCAAGTGTGTGCCTTCGTGCACAGTGACAGTCTATGGTAAAGATTTGTATGCCCCAAAGGAACAGAAATATGTCACTTTCACTCGCTGTAAACGAGCGACAGAACGTTTTTGAACTCCACTTGAATGATAGTCATGGACTGTATGATGTGTAGCTCGTTTATTTAAATTTTACAATTAATTTAGATGATTCCTAGCTTTTTCTTATTCTTCATGTGAGATTGGTGGGCACATTAAGCACAAAATAAGCAGACAGAGCTCACTGACTTACTCCTTGTAACAATTTATTACTGTCACTGATTGTGTTGTGGAAACTGGGGAGGGAGGAAGAGGGAGGTGGTGATGAAGACGCCAGTGTGCTGGTGTCTTCAACTAATGTGTGGATTAAAATGTTCTACTCGAGGCTCAAGTCCCATTATCTTAGAACAGTTTTGGAGCGTTTGTGTGTTCATGTGTTCACTTCAGCATCTGTGTCTATTTACATCGCTGTGTTACATACAGAAAATATTAATCTGTGGAAAATGTATTTCATGTCCAACTTTTTGAGAAAAAGCAACTGAGGTAGGCGATATGAGTTTCAAATTATATCACAATATTCTGTCATGTTGTCGCAATGATGATTTTTTGGGACATAGAATATTATAATAAAAGTGTTTTGATATGGAATGATTTGCAGTTCACAATAAAAATGTATATTTATGTTGCATAATGAATCTATAATAAAAAATAAACATACAGAAATAAGTTGATAGTAAATCGTGGGCTGCGTGAAATTGATTGGAGGGCTGTGAGTTTGAGACTTATGCTGTAAGTGAAGGCGAGGTGACAAACTGCTTTTTGGTAAGTTATAACTCCTTTTACCTCCACAGGTCCTTCTTGAAGGTCGACCTGAACATGGGTTGGGGAATAGCATAGCCATCTTTGAGATTCACATCGTTCCTGGTTACTGCATAGGTCAGTGTCCGCATTAAGTGAAATGTTTCAATCTGATGTGAAACTGTGGGCTAATTCCAATTCCTATCTTAACCCTCAAGCTCAACCCTTATCTTAACTGGCTCTCAAAACCAAGTGTTGAGGGTTATTTTGTCACTTAGAAATGGGACACCCCTTAAATGCAGATACGTCTTCAGACTGTAGGGGGCAGAATAACACGAAAGCTGCGTCCAGTCTGTCAACTCCAAAAAAGAAGAAGAAGAACACATTTACATCACGATTATTTATTTATTATTTTATTTCAATCAAGTTATTAGGTTGTCAGTTAGTTATAAGATGATACTCATACAAATACCACAACCACGGACATATTCAGCTGACAGTTACCACACACCACGGCTTATTGAAAAGTAAACCATAGCAAACGATCGCTTGTCCGCACCGGCCGACTATTGACAAAAGATCGTCACAAAAAATTGCCGTTTTCATAATTTTTATATCTCTATTAACAAAGAAAATACTTAATTTGTAGCGTACTCGTTTCGCTGCTTTCGGCGCCATCTTTGTTATGGCAAAACATGCAATGCATTCTGGGTAGCCCTTGCTCCCAAGGGTGGTCTTGGAAACTCTCAATATTGAGGGCAATACAGCCCTTAAACTTGCCCCTCAACTTAATTTCTCTGAGAATGGGGACATCACTTTTTTGAGATTGAGGGTTAAGATTGAGGTTTAAGCAAGGCATTGGAATTCACCCTGTGTGTTTATATATGTATATATATATACTTGAGATTGAGTTTCAGGAGTGATGGCTGTCTTTGATGTTCCTTTTACCAGAGTGTAATTTTGAAGAGCATCACCTGTGTGGCTACAGTAACAGCTGGAACCCAAATGTCAACTGGTATGTTGGGGGAAGTGTGGCCACAGAACCTGTGTCTAACCTGCTTGAAGACGACACCAACAATAACCAGAGAGGCACGCACGCACGCACGCACGCACGCACGCACACACACACACACACACACACTGCTGTGAGACATGCAAGAAAGGTAAGTATAGCTTTAAAAAAAAGTACAAGGCATTGACAACATTTTATTGAAAAAAGTCAGTGATAACATCTTAAACAATAAACATGGTATTATCTGAAATAGAAGGAAATGTTAATTGGCTGTTGATTATCATATGATTTCATACAGTTCATAAACAGTAGCTTTTTTATTTTACAGTGTATTGTCACTCTCACTCTTTGAGAAACAAAAAGAAAACTTTTCATGAGTCCAGAGAAACAACCTGTGTGCAGCTCATATATCGGGGTATTATTTATAAGCGGTCCAGCCTTAATATGAGCACTGAGAAATGTTAAAAACTGCTGCAGATCTGACAACTTTGACTGAAAGGTTAAAGGTTTGCATGCTCAGGAATGTGTCCTCAAACCACCTTTGAATGTGTTTTATAATGGTTCGCCGCCTTCAGACCTGAAATTAGTGTGTTGGCTCAGATACATCAGGTCAGTCTTAGAAAAACAAACCGTATAATGTGCATGTGTTGGCTGCTAGATTGGCTGGAGGTGTTCATTTGAGAGTGAATGATTGGTTGTTTGCCCTGTGATTGACTGGTCACTGATCACAGTGTTTTCCTATCTTTCACAAGGCAGTAAAAAATGAATGAATGAATGAATGTTCCTGGACACTCTTGGGAAAGAGAGAGAAAGAGAGGAGTCCATTTACTGAAGTGTGTGGTCTCACCATTAGGTGTAATAATTCTTACACATTTGACCTTTACTTGGCTAAAGTCTGATTTTAGCGAACATGTTTACAGTGAGAGCGAGTGCACATGTCTTCAGCTGGTCAGAGCAGTCAGCGTTAACCTCTGTGTGTCTCTGTACATCATATAACCACACTTCAAACCATCAGTGTTGTGATCCATGGTTACAATTGTACAGTATGCTGCTGTCCAAAAGTGAGGACTGACTGCTGCAGTTGACGCGTCAGCCACAGTGGAATTTTTACTTTGAACATCAGGACACAGGAGCATTTTTGACTGTGAAAATACTGTATTAGTTGCAGTAGCTTTATATTCATTGCAATGAGGTGAGACCAGAGTAGCATTCCCTTATATATAACTCAATTAGAACAAATAAACCTTAAAAAAAAAAAAAAAGATTATTGTGTACAAAGTTATTAATAATTATTGCTCTTGAGGATTTAGAGAAGAATGCGCTAGTCTGTGATTAAGTGAAGTTGAAGTGATTTATTTGAATCTACTGCCAACAAGAAAAGAAACAACATCAAAAAATTAATGTACACAGAATACTCGTCATGTTCATTATCTATGTTTTGGTTTACACCAGGCTCAGATTGGCAAGGAATGAACACAATAGATTTTCTTGGAGCCAACCCTGAAACAAACTGTCTGTACAATAACATGCTCTCCTAAGAACTGGACTTTTAAGCCGCACCAGACTCGTCCTTATTGCAAAATCAAATCGGTGGCAGACCCAGCTGGGTTCATTCAGGCAAACTGTTGATATCTTCATATTGATTTTAACATATTATACACAGTACGCCACATCACAACCTGTAAACAAGACTCTCTCAGCTCATGATCATGTGAATTCATCTCATTCTGACCTTCTTCTTCCCCAGGACACTACATGTATGTGGACTCTGTCTATGCCAAGCACTTCCAAGAAGTAGCCAAGCTGACTTCACCCATGACCACGGTGCCCATGGCCGGTTGCCTGTCCTTTTATTACCAGCGAGACCAGGAGAGGGGGAACATTTTCTCAGTTTTCACCAGAGACCAGCTGGGTCATTACGAGGAGATATGGAGGCCAGAGGTGTATTCTACTGCAGACTGGCGTCTGGTCAGCATTGACATCAAGGCCCTTCACCCACTGGAGGTCAGTACTAGAGGGTCGGGTGGTCAGTGTTGTGTGTTTTGATACGAAATTTTTAAAGTAAATAAATAGCCACATTCCCCTTGAGTGACAACTGAACACAGTTTAGGTAATTAGTCGGAACATTGATGTTCTTTGGAAGATTATCAGTAGCTCCTTTTACACCTGGCATTAAAATGTGTTTTCTGTGATCAGATACTTCACCATATGGATTTACACCTGGTATTAGCACGCGTCTCTGGTGTCCACATCAAGATCCAAGCAAACGGATCCACAACAGTCCTCCTCAGTTGTGTTTGACAAGCGGACAACTGAGGAGGACTGTGTTTTGTCATTTTAATGCCAAAGGGGGTCAGTGTTATCAGGCACACGTTCCACATCAGCAGAAGTCTTACAATATTTTCATCGGTCCATTTCCGTGGCGGACCACAGTTTCCCTACACAGACATAGGTGAGCTCACCTACAGTACAGTGTTCGAACACCTTCCAGTCCAGTTGGTGTCTGGCGTGGTTTTGTTTTTCGTCAAAAAGACGATGAAGAAGACGGTTGCTCCATATGCACAATTTTGGGTTAAATTGGGTTGAAGGTGATAGAAATAACATGTTAATTTTGGGAGAAAAATGGCTGCATACACATCGTGCATGCACCCTACACTGTCTGAGAGCTGAATGTGGGATTAAGTTTACGTGCATACACCAGACATGTGGACGAGAATTTTTTTTTTTTAAGACGTACACAGATAGAGTAAGCTGAAGCTAATCTGACAGTAACACAGGAGGTTGTAACCTGCCTGTCGGTGCCAGTGAAGCAACTATTAGCCCCATGATGACCACACACAGCAGCATTTATGAGTATAATAACATTTCAGACTCACCATTAATGAACATCAGTTCTTAACTCTTGTTGAACTGTAACTGCTGGTAACTATTGACATAGTCCAACCATGTTTTTTTTTCCGTTGTTGTGGAGGAAAAGGAGAACACAGTGGATGACTTTGCAGCCTGCGCGTTGCGTTCACTGATTGTCACAAAAACACTAGGTCAATTTATTTTTCAGTTTCTACTTTTTGTTATCACTTACTTTTACTCCTTAAACATTTACATTGCAATTTCAATTAAAAAAAAAAAGCAAGCAATAAAAAAAAATCCATTTGAATTGAATATATTTTATTGTATGTTTAAATCAAAGAATCTGAAATCACCATGTCACACCAGGTCCCATCAAGTCCCCGGTCAGGGTGGAATGATGGCCATGTTTGTGCATACGGCAATGGGAAGTCTTTTCAGACATAATGTGTTGGCAGTTTTATTTTCGGTGAGCGTCTTAATTCCCTTTGATTTCATTCCATCGTTTCATGGTATGCTGCATAATGTATTTTCCAATTATCCTGAAAAAGAGACATCTGGTACTTCTCTGTTTAATTACTGTGTTTGTGCTGATGTGTGCAGCTGGGCAGATGGACACATGCACATACACTCCACTCCTCTGTGTATTTCCACATTACTTCTCTGCCTTTCCTGTCCTTTTCTTTGTGTACTGAGCCAAAACATCTCCCACAGCCTGATGCTGTGGAAAGAAGCTTGCGTAACACTACTAAGTGGGTCAGTTCCTCTGTATAGTGGAGCCAAGAGTTGCACAGAGCTTTTCCATCAAGCAGCGGTCGGCTAACTGACCCATGTTCCTGAACCTATCCTGCAGTACACTGATGTCACTGTCTGCCTTCCACATCTGGTTCAGCTCATCAGTAGAAGTCATCGGGATTTACAACATGTCTTTTACAATTCACAGAGCATGCTCTCCAGATGGTAGCCCTAAGTCGTGTATTGCTCATTACCCATCTGTAAATGGTTGGTGTTTATCTCTGTGTGAATTACCAGGTTGTGTTTGAAGTGGCTTTCAACAGCGCCAGAGGTGGATATGTGGCCATAGACGACATCTCCTTTTCTCCTGAATTCTGCCACACTGACACAGGTGAGAGAACTGGACAATATCAAGTATATCAAATCAAATAAATGTTGTATGTGTTTGGCACCAAATCACAATGTACATTATTTATGAGAAGAGAAACCCAACAGTTCACACAGTGACCAGGTATTAGGCGTCAGTAGAGATTAAAAAAAAAAAAAAAAAAAAACAGGAACAGGAAGAAAACTCTGACAGAACCAGACTCAAAGATGTGCAGCATCTGCCTTGACTGGTTGGGGTGAAAGGGAAAATGGGGGACAGAGAGGTTCATCTGTTGTGTTTAGTCAAGTTTAGTCAAATCAATTCATATATAGGGATATTGTAATAGTACAAAGTCATTTGAGCACTCGAGAAATAGATAAATACTGATGTCAAATTTGAATCCTAGCATTATAATGATGACAATTCACTAATGTTGTTTGCTGCTGTTTGAGACCCGTGCTCTAAAGTCTAAGAGATCAGAGATTCACAGAGGTGAAACTTAAAACCAGTAGTAAAAGGTTAGTCAGATCAACCATACAGAGCCCTAAAAAAGACATGGAAGTGGGAAAAAAAACTCAAGGTTTACAGTTTTTTTTTTTTTTTTTGTGAGTGCTGGCAAAAACTGTAGAAGATTGTTTATTTTCTGGTCACATGGTCTTTTGGGAATTTGGCAAATAAGAAGGGTCATGGAGGAGGTGTCCCTCTCATCTGGTAGTGGAAACCTATTTTCTCTGTGCATGTGCACTGTTTTTATTGTCAAGCGTTGTGACAAAAGGTTTATACAGGAATTAGTAAAATGCAGAAATCAGTCACTCTTATTTGAAAGACAGGTTTAAAGGAAGTGGTGCTGTGTAAGATTGTCCAGTCAGTCTTTTTGTTTTAAACTGCACAGTATAGCTAGACATAACCGCTCGGTTGAACTACTAAAATGAAAGATAACATGAAGAATAATGGCCACATAGTGGGGCACGTGTCGAGCACTCTTGCCTCACAGCAAGACGGTAGCTGGTTTGTGTCCTGGTCCTTTCTGGAGTTTGCATGTTCTCCCTGTGTGAGCGTAGGTTTTCTCCAGGTTCTCCTGTTTCCTGCCACATTTCCAAAGAAATGTGTTGGTTGCGTGCCCATAATTCACCCCTGTGTGTGCTCTACTGTTGTATTTGGTTTCAGTTTCCATGGGCCAGACTGACACAGAAGCACATGTTAACCCAAACATGTGTCAGATCTCACAAAAGTTGTACAATGTTTTGCAAGAAATTGTAATTTTGTTCTGTGTTCCTTGTGGGCCACCATATAATCAATACCATGCTCTGGTTGAAAAATAAAATAAAAAACTATATATAAGCAGGGCAAAGTGTCAGAAAACAGCTTAAGGTAGAAAAGGAGCAAAAGTAAAATGCAGATCTTGTGAGAAAAGAACACAGTTGACAATGTATTAAACTTTTCTTAATACTAGCTGTAATACTTACAACTAGCTTGTAAATCTGCAGCCACTAATGTTACTTTAAATGTGGGGGAAAAGGCCAAAAACCACAGCAGTACGGAGCCCCGGACATGACATGGTCAAAAAATAATTGAAATTGTGGCCACAAAATAAGTACAACGTGGCCACGAAATAAGTACAACGTGGCCACGAAATATTTCGGTATAATGTGCGAACGAAGTAATAATAATATCATTCCTGGACAGCTGGGTAAGAAAATTGAGCGCACCTTACGGGACACAGTTACTGGACATCTGGAGATACTGAAGGGAAAGCAGCTTGAATTGTAACCGTGTCTGGTTTAGACTTTTCCCCACTCGTGATGGTCAAAATGCAGAAATGTTTTTGTTTTGCCCTGGCTGACGGTGAGTGATGCATTGTCACTTTTCAGCACCTGTATGGTGAACAGCGACATTTGCGTCTTTACGCACGGGAGAAGCTCTCTTCTGATTTCTTCTGAATTTGTGCATAACCATGTCTTCAGGCAGCGCAGAGTGGAAAATGTTCTCTGATGATTAAAGGGAGCGAGTCGCTGAAGACGTCTCCACGACAATTTATAATTATTAGGTTTTTTTAATCAATTTATTGTTTTCACTTCATTTGATGTATTTGTTTTGGGGGTAAATACATGTTGGGGTCATCAGCAGGGGGTGCTGCAGAGAGAGGAGGATCCTCACGTCTTCTTTCCTGATAGAAATGCCGTGTTATTTACACTTTGTATACATCCACTGGTAACTGTGATCCTTTCCAGGGCCTTGCAGTTGGTCAACAATGAAATCTATCCCAGTGTCCACCGGTAAAGCAACCTGGCTCTGTTTAAATATCTCTTGGTAAAAATGTTTTCTCTGTAGCTCATTCCCAGCCTAAAATAAAATTCAATCATATTGACATTTCCCCTTTCCATCACGTAGCTGTCGACCCTCTGCCTCTACCTGAGACCTTTGAGAAGGCGCGCTCAATTTGCTTACCCAGCTGTCCATTACTTTGTTTGAACATTATACCTACTTCGTGGCTACGAAATATCATTTTGTGCGCACGTTGTACTTATTTCGTGACAGTATATTCAAAATAGTATTTTGTGGCCACAATTGTAAATTTTTTTTGACCATGTCATGTCCGGGGCTCCATACAGCAGAACACACCCACAAAATAGAGAGAAATACTGGAACGTTGGAAATAACGGTGTTACATGGAGAGCTCAGTATCTTCTCAGGTGGTACTTGGTATATTGTGTATATTTAACACAACAGTAACACACATCAGTGGTGAACACACAAACCAGGAGCAGGAGCAGTTGGGATTTCACGTTAATTCACGGTATTTCCTTCTTGGACTTAGATAAATTTTCTTAACAGTTTTCTCAGGATCATGGTGGACATGCTGTGCTTTATGTTCCAGAGCCAACTTTAGACCCGTCCATCGCCAACTGTGACTTTGAGAACAGCCTGTGTCTGTACTATCAGGAGAGAGCGGAGAGCAAGGTGTGGAGCCGAGTTTCAGTCAAACCCAACACTTACAGGATTGGAGACCATACTACAGGAGCAGGTGAGTGGACACATGCTGTCCAGGGTGTATTAATCCATTATTCAACATTCTTTGTCCAATATAATCACTATCTCTCCACTGCGCATGACCAAACCTTTTCAACCTTGACTCTCTTACTTTATTTTACTTTATTTTAACTGTTCAACCTGAGCACTCCCTTGAAAATGTTCATTTCTAATCCGGTCCATCCTCGTCACTCCCAATGAAAATCTCCCGATCCTCAGCTCTGAAACTTCCAGCTCCGTCTAAATGTCGAGAAAAATAATCGGCCAGAAAAAAACTGTCACTTGACTCGTTCTTTGTTTTGCTGACGTCATTTAATGCTGTGTTTCCATCATGGTACGGTTTGGTTTGGTACAGTATGGAGATACGTAGCATGACATCGTACCTTTGTCATGACAACAAACAGACGAGATCAAACCAGGCCTTATTATAACTGAAATAAAAATACAAACAACAACAACAAAAAATTAACAAAGCAAAACTAACTAAAACCAATCAATTGTAGATAAATTGAGCTTTGTCTTTTTTTTCAGTTTTTCCACAACTTCATTCTGGAATACAGACCATTTGAAGTTTTACTTCTGATTTACAGACAAGGTGTTAAAGGTTAAAATAATGAAATGAAAGGATAATCCATATTTAGTGTCACACATTCTTTTATCCTTTTCAGCATCTATAAGTCAAAGATTCTCATTAATACCTAAAAAACTAAGACTAAAACTAAATAAAAACTAAACTGAAACTAGTCAATTCCTCAAAATAAAAACTAAAACTGCTAAATTTGTTGAATAAAAAGCAAACTGAAAAAGTAAATAAATAAATAAATAAATAAATAAATAAAAAATGAAAACTAATGACAATTTAAAAAGGAATATCCTTGCAGACATCCAGCAGCTATTTTTTCCCTGCTCGGTTTGTGGCCCTTTGTACCAACAAGATGTCAAGCTTTGTATGTTAGAATAAACTGAGGCCATTTGCCTCGATTTCAATGGGATATTTACACCGATCGCAAGGGAGCGATGTTTTTCTGTCACCCAAACACACTGTCGTGGATGGAGCGGGTCTAGCTTCACCCTGACCGTACCATTTCACTCTGGTACAATGAGGGAACGGTGTGGAAGAATGGAAAGTTTGGGGCTGGTTATTTTGGCACTATTCCTAATGGAAACGCATAAAAATAAAATATGTACCATACTGTACCAAACCGAACCGTTTCACTTGGTGGAAACATGGCTTAAGTAATATTTTCAGCAGCATCACATGTCTCTCTGTCTCTGTCAGAGAGAGGGATTAATTGCAGGAGCAGGAAGAACCTATTAACATTTGTGATGAATAGGTTAAAATCTGATTTTTTTCACTTTTCCTTTCACAGTATTGCAGGTGTTGTGATGTGTTGTTTTAGTCATTGGTCATTAGTCATTTGGTGAATAATTCAGAGAGGCCACATGGTGAAGTAGTTGTTAGTGCTGTTGCCTTGCAGCATGAATATTTGAATGTTCTCCCTGTGTGTATGCGTTTTCGCCGGGTTCTCCAGTTTCCTCCCACTGTCCAAAAAACATGCAGTGCGCAGAGGGGATACAGGACACCAGTAACGCATCACACCAGGGATTTACTGCTCAAGGAGCATTCGTCAATGAGCTCATTTGACCTGATGTACAAATCCAGATGACTGAGCTGATGGGGGAATTGTTGGAAAAATGTCAAGATATTTGCCATCGTGTCAGTGGCAGTAACTTAATGAGCTGTATCGGCCTCCTCTAACATGTGAGGTTGTGATCCGAGGGTCTGTCTTGCATTAGCAGCACATTTCAGAAATGAAAGAAAACATTGTGCACCAAGGTCTGTTTTGAAGATAGCGCACATTTTATTGAATTACTTCTGTAGAATCAACACAATAAACCACTTTGTCATTTCTTTTTGTTTGTTTTATTGTGCATTTCATCTTTAAAGCGGACGTAGACAGGAAGTTCCAATTACTGCTGTTTTATAGTGTGTATCTGCGTCATTACCTCGTTTACAAAGCCCTGAAGGTTCAAAACAAACAGTTCAGCCACTTCTGAGAACGCTGTGTTTTATTGTAATCTCGGGCTCAGTGAGATCTCTGAAAAAATCCGGTCCGGTTATGTAAACAGCGGTTCTCCTGAACAGCAGATCCTCCTGCTCCGGGCACTAGTCCGGGCACATCCGGTTGCGTACATTGAACCACAGAAGAAGAATAACGTCCGTTGTGGAGGTGTTTCATTTGATAATGAGTAGCAGTGCATCCACTGTTCCAGAGGGGGGAGCTGTGCTTCTGAGAGCTGGTGTGCTAATTATGTCAATCACAACACAGTCTGTCTTCTGGTTGTGAGATTTCAGTCCGAAACAGCGCGGCTGAGGAGAGCGTCAGTAAGGAGAGATTTCTATCAGCTCGTTTACAGCAACTAGGTGTTTTTGACCATAAAAACAAGTTAATGTATGTAAGTAGACCTCCATAACTCACATATATGTGCAACAGGACCACTCTGTGAGCTTTAAACTTTTTCTGTTATTATCCAACATAAGTATGTTTTATGTAAAGCTGATCCTGGGGCATCAGGTAGCTTTTGAAACTGTATATATTCCCCCCAAAATGAAACTCAGTGATTTTTAGACAAAACTATCCCCTCAGCCTCAAGGGATGAGCCCAACTCCCTTTTTGGCAACTGAAATACTGCATATTAATATTTGCACTAGCCCTTTACAGGTATAATGTATACTAGGTGAAAAATAACACATTCCATTATTATTTCTTTATTTCAAAATATTTGTACATAACTTTAGTTCCTGTACTTTCCAAGCATGCACATCAACAAGGATATCAGACATACCAACCAAAGATGTATCTGTGCTATAATTACAGACAGAATTTGCCCATGATGACAGTTTAATCCAGAGAAAAAGCAGCTATGAATTCCACGACACAGCTTTAACAGGGCTGTGCGCACACCTGCGGACCTGAATCAGGTTTTGACACATCACATTACTGCATACCGGACAGTGCCGGCCCACTTCAAGCACTGGTTTTCATACATACATGGTCATCTTTAAGCATCGTCTCCTCTCTTTTTGTGGAATCCCTCTCCCCTACCACGACTGCACATTTTTTCACTTAGCACCATGTACTGCTGCTGCTGAACAGACACTACCAATACTACCCTCATGTTTTGTTTTTGTCCTACCTTTCCTAGGCCGTTTCCTCCTGGCAAACACTCCTTTCACGTCAAGGCCTGGTTATATGGGTCGCCTCCATGGTCCTCTTTTACCCGGGAACCACAAGTACTGCCTGAGGTTCTACTACATGCTAAATGGATTTCGAAAAGCAGACAATTCTCTGGTGCTGTACATTTTCGATGAGAACAATGTGGCCCAGGAGAAGGTGTGGAGTGTTGCTGACACGTCCAGAGCTGTGTGGACTCAGGTGGAGGTCACCTACATGAAGCCTATGCTTTCCAAGGTATGGATGATGCCAAGGCAGCTTGAAGCTTTTAACCCTTGTGCTAGAGTCCTAGAGCTTTTCATCTTAAAGAATTAGTTTTGCCACAGCCAAAAAAAAAAAAAAAAAAGGCCAAAGGTTTGGATATTTTGTGAATAAATACTTACACTCAAAACCTTAAGTGCAAAAACGTCCCCACTAAAACCTATTATTAACAATTACCATCTCCCTGTCATCAGAATATGATCATGCACTCCATGCCTGCTGATTTGCATATATGCAAAAATGGAATTGAAGCTTATACTGAAACTCCATGTGTTTTTTACATTTGTTTTTTTTAAGATCAGGACTGAGAGATGAGCAAACAAAACTTCACGGGCTCTGTTATCCCAACAAACAAAATCTCATCATCATGTATGGAATAGAAAATGTAGCATATTTGTTGTTATTTTTATAATGATCAGGTTTGATGTCAGAATAATAGTCTATTGTAATTTAAATGTATATGTATCTGTATATATACAGATATGTATAACAAATATATTTAAATACACACACACACACGCATATATTTAAATGTATATATATTTAAATACAGGGTCATATTTTGCTCTTAAGGTGGTCAATGTTTGTTTGTTTTATTGCATGAGGGTTTAATACTGTGAAAGTACGAATTAATCACTGAATACATAGATAAACTACAATATTTACTAGTTGTCTCTGTTTGCCAGGTAGTGTTTGCCAGCATCTGCACAAATTTCTGGGAGTGTGGCCTGGTAGCCATCGATGACATCACTGTCAGCATGGGAGACTGTCAAATCACAGCAGGTACTGCACATTAATAAACATGTTGATACAATTCAAACCGAATTTAAAGCCATGAATAATTGTGCAACTAATTCAACGTGAATCGGAACTGGGAAGCCAATGTGGACAAAGACGAGTGAGGCCAACATGGAAACCACAGGAAAAACCCACTTGGGACCCAGATTGACAGCCCAAATATATCACTTATGGGGCCCACATGAACATGCTGACTATGAATGCTAGCCACTGCACCACTGTGGGACCATAGTATATAGAGCAAGGAAGCCAGAAATGAAAAACCAAATGAACCCATGATCAAAACAGTTGGCAGCTGATTTGGTTATTGATTAACAAGCAATTAATTGTTGAAAACCTCAAATGAAGTATTTTTTCTTCTCTGAGCAGATTATACCACTCACTTAAATGCACAGTATCAACACAATAAAAAAGACCTACTTTGATGATGTCGGGAAGCAGCGGGGATCATGGGAACAAAATGAAAATACGAAATACACTATTTCACAAATGCACTATTTAATTTTCTCCACAGGTTCCCTGCCAGGCCAGTGTAACTTTGAAAATGGAGTATGTGGCTACATTCAGGACAATGCTGGAGACAAGGCCGACTGGCTGAGAGTCCGAGGACATACCCCTACGTCCTACACAGGGCCCAGAGGAGACCACACCACTGGGGTGGGTGAGTCATTCTTCTTTGCCTGCTTTTTTCATTTGTGCAGAGAAGACACTGCACTCCTACATAATATTTATGTGAAGGCTGTGTCTGCGTGGAATCAGAAGATTTAATGCATCATCCCACTGTTTAACTCTTTGAGTCTTGACTCTTCTGAAGGACATATTTTAGCCATTTAAAATGAGAATATGTTGGCTTATTTTTCTTCTTTCTTTTTTCCTGGAACTGAAATGCGTCTTGCTTTGTAAACCGCTCACTCTCCTGCACCAAACTCCATAGAGAAAATCATCAATTTCATACGATGGCACACAGGAGTTGCTGATCCACTGCTGCCTTCATCAGCCATTTCAAATGTGTCATTTTGTGACTTCTACATTTGAAATCCTTGATTTGGATTGATCCAAGTGACAAAAGCTTGCCAAATGAGGCAGCATTAGACCAGCAGCTCCTGCCAATAGGATAAAAACTGTGATTTTCTCTATGGAATTTGGTGTGAGTGAGTAAAATGATGCGAAACGCAGATTTTTTTTACAACTCAGTGAAAAAATGAGGGAGGGAAGAACATCTTTTTTTTATAATGCTATTCTAGCAATAAAAAGCCACATGCAAATCGGTGAAGTATCCCTTTAAGTAGCCATGTTTTCAGTGAGGCAGTGCCTGCTGTTGCAGTTAGCACCTTTTACAGCCACACTTCAAAAAGCCCTGAACTATCCCTTGAAGATGATCTTGATCTATAAAAACATAGATGGATGCCCAAAATGGTAGTTTGTATTTTGTTATATTTCACTGCCTGTATGTTTTATTTTGTAATTGATTATTCTGGAAGCAATAAACTAACTTAAAAAATATGCTGTTTATGAACTCGCACTTGTTCTAGGTCACTACATGTACATCGAGGCCTCCCTCATGCGCCCGGGTCACAAAGCGCGGTTGCTGACCTCAGACCTGCGGGGCTCGTCACTTCCTCAGTGTCTGATCTTCTACTATCACATGTATGGCTCTGGCACTGGCCTACTGAGTGTGTTACTGCACCAAGGCAGCAGAAGGCAGGACACGCTGTTGTGGAGAAGACGCGGAGAGCAGACCGTCAGTTGGATGAGGGCAATGGTGGACTACCGCTGTGATGACAGACACCAGGTGAGCAAATTGTCCCTTTAGGGGTCACCACAGTGGATCATCTGCCTCCATCTTGTCCTCTCCGTTGTGTCCTCTTCTGTTACACTAGCGGTCCTCATGTCCTCCTTCACGACATCAATGAACCTTCTTTATGGTCTTCTTCTTTTCCTCCTGCCCAGCATCTTCAACATCCTTCTTCCACTATAATAATCACTATCCCTCCTTTGCATGTGACCAAACCATCTCAACCTTGACTCTCTTACGTTATCTCCAAACCGTTCAACCTGAGCTGTCCCTCAACTGTGCTTGTTGCTATTCCTGTCCACCCTGATGATCACACCTGTTGTGGAAATTTCTCTGCTGCTGGTGAAGAATGAAATAGAGAACTTCTGACGGGCTGACAAGGTTTTATTCTTCAAGGCTGCAAGGAAAAGGTCAATCTTCACAGGAGTGATCCTTGCTGGAGAAAGACCTTGAGCAAATTGAACACTCCACATTTATACCTGAGCAACTTCCCTTTGTATTCCTCCAATAGACAAGAAGTTTTCCTTTCTAGGCCATAGATAGGCAGCACCCCTTTCGCATTCCTCCAATAGACAAAGACTCTACCTTTTCAGACGGTGCTTTCACACCCCTCTTCATCTACTGTAGGTATCGGGGAGCCGACTCCCTGCGGGTGCTGCAGGAAGGTGCAAGTTCAGGCTAGACACAATACACAATATACAATACATTATACACAAAATACCTGGTATTCTGTACTGGGCAGGTATCAGGTGATGGGCAGTTTTAGCTCTGAGCCAGCGAAATTGAATTTACCATTACACTCCCAACGAATATCTGCGAAACATGCCATATTCCATATATACTCATCATCATCTGTTTTCCTATTCATACTGCACATCTAGCATCTTGGTGTTAAATTTCTCACCAAGGGACACATGCAGACTCGTGAAACTAGACTCGCTGCATCACCCTGGACCCTTCACTTGAAATACGACCTGAACTTAACTGTGGTCGTCCCACCTAATATCAATCAATACCAAACAACAATTAGTATCAATAGTACCATTTTTTCAGTCGTATTTACTTAATACAGACTGTATATAAATAATGGCGATTGTCTCAGGCCCAAGAAGTCAAATTATTTTGTTTTGAATGTCCATCAGGGGGGGACTCTGAGGAGAAACAGTAAACATTTTCTCAAGAAATCTTCCTCACATTTACGTCAGACACTGCTATAGTGAAATTAAGAAGGAGTAACTTTAATTATTATTATATTATAATTTTTTTGTTATTCCTCAGCTTTACTCTGATCACATACCCTGGTAGATACCAAGGGGAAACTGGTGGTACACAGTCCACAGTTTGAGAACCATGGAAGTACAGTACAGACCATAAAGCAGGGAATGGTTTAGGGTGTGGCAGTCATATGACTGACCCAACTGAAACCAACCTCAAAGGTAGCAAAACTATAAACTTCAAAAGAGCAGTTCATAAACCACTGAATGAAGTCATGGCGGGTTGAGACTTGACCCTAATGCAGTTAATTATGGCTGTGATATTGTGTTTATACTGTGTGTCTGCAGTGACTGTGTTCAGGTCAAGTTAAAGACCAGTTAAAGCTAAAAATACACATTAATTACATGATACCTAAGTGGACACGGTGTCTCTTCCTCCATCTGATCTCAGGACGGCTTCCTATGAAGGATGTGATGGTGTTTTTTTCTTTGACCATTAATCTTGCAAATAACTGCCATCTTGTGGCAGCAGCACACTATAGCATTTACTACAGTTTGATTCAGTGGGTGTAATGGTCCATATATCAATCATTGTGATGTGCATCATCAAAATATATTAAATAATATTCATTAGAGAATGAGGGAAATATCATCTCTTGAATGCTCATGTAATATACACTTTGGATCTAAGTTATTAACATTTTGTCATTTTGGTGTGCAATCTGTCAGAAATTGAATAACAGTATTACTGTTATTATTATAACGTGAAACCTTGTCCACAGGTTTTTAAGTATAAAAATAACTCTGAATATGTATTGTTTTTTGTTTAAAGTAAATCAACATTTGTACATTTTCTGAAACCTGAATTCATATAATGTACATCATTCTTTTTGAATGTGTTTTAGCTTTTACAGTTTTTCTCGATTGTTTACACACATTTTCTGAAAGCTTGCCTCATGCTCTCACAACTCTACACACAAAATCCAAAAACACACACACAATGGGCAAAACCCCTCAATTCTCCTGCAAAATGAAACTTAACATTCAAAACAATGTTATTTCTTCTCAAAATGGTATTTTGTTTTCAAATGACACACAAACCATCATATGAATAGACATTTTTAAGAACCAGTTGAACACTGATGTGATCAATGTAAAACACTATGATGAATGGAAAACACTTCTTCTTCATCGATCATAATGACTTAGGCCTTTTTCAGTGTTTAGTGTTAAACTTACTTCAGACACTACATACATATGTGTGTAAAATATTTTAGAATATTGTTTTTATAGGCCCTGTGATGGACTGGTGAACTGTCCAGGGGTGTGACCCCGCTGATCGCCCTATGTCACCCCGCGACCCTCCGGTGGAGGATGAAGTGGTAGATAATGGATGGATTATTTTTATACTCAAAACACACAAATACACAGTAACAAATATATTTTATTCCTATTTATTTCCCACAAAAACAATGTACACAGTGAACATCCCAACCAACACAAAGTTGCACATACAGTGGTCTACATAGAAAACAGAACTCTTTTATGCTAACACACTGATTGCAAATTGTAAACCTGTGTGACAGGTGTTTTCCCATGTGATGAGTCAGTTTGCATAGTAGGGAAATTAACTTTAGAATTTTGAATGACAGTGTGTTCCTTGTGAAAACAAGAAATTTTCTTCATGAAAATTGTGCCAAATGCAGAGAATTGTGTGTCGTGTTTTGAAAAAAGTGTGTTTTACAACTGCAATTTGAGTGTAAAGCAGGAATTGTGCTTGTAGATTAGCAGAGTTGGTTCAGGGGGTTGGTGCATGAGTTACCTGTTGTGGTCATTGTGTCACAAGTACCAGAATTTGTGTGTAAACAATTAAGAAAAACTGTAATGTATGAACATTTGTATCTGCACCTGGGATCAAAAAACAAAAACAGACTGTCAAGAATTTCCAACATCACCAGTAAACTTACAGCAAATGAGAACAACCAATTGGGATGTGTTTATGCAAAGGCTAAACAGGAAGTGGAATGAAATACATAACATTATTATTTCAGAAACCATGCTTGTCAGTATTGACCTCTGTGTGCATAACATTTGTTATTTCATTTTGTGCTGTGAGTGTTTAGAAGTCTGTCTTTTTTTAAAGATCATTATCATTTTTCTGAACTGCCAAACATAGAACCATTAGATAATTGAATGTCATTTCATTGAAATGTTCTGTGGTTCACAGACTTCCACAGTTTATGGTTAACACTGACTCACTGTCTGTCGTTCCTATAGATTGTATTTGAAGCTATCCGAGGCCCGTCACTACGAAGTGACATTGCTATTGATGACATCGTTTTCAAAAGAGGACCATGTGAAGGTACAGGCTATCTCTATCTGTCCCAATTCCAATTCTTCTGTGTAATGATTAGATATTTGTGTTTATATGGATTGTTTGAGTGGATTTATAACATCTGTTTCATTCTTCCAGATCCTGATGACATCATTGCATCCTCAGGCTTTTCAGAGTATTTTAATGAGATTGAGAACTGAGGGTGTGTGTGTGCGTGCGTGCGTGCGTGCGTGCGTGCGTGCGTGCGTGCGTGCGTGCGTGTGTAAATGCTTGGTGGGTTTTCAGAGGTGGACTGGGCGTTTTTTTGTGACAATTTACACATTTGTAAAGCAAAGTTAATGTTGAACCTTTTCCACTTTTCTTTCTTCACTCGAACTCAGTCTTTTCAGTATTTGGCCTTTTTACTATTTTTCCCATTTCATGATCATATTGGAATTGTATTACACAGAAGGGAATGCCTGTGATTTCATCCATTGACAACAAGTCTATTTACTCCTCACATCATACACCAGTGTGGTTGTATTCGGTCCTGACACATTATCATCACTGACTTCTCTGAGTGCACTGTCAGTGAGAACCTTCAGGAGGAAAAACAGATTTTAGCCACTTAACAAAGGGGCAACAAAAACCTTTTTGACAGGTTTCTCTGGTATTAGTTAGCTATTAATAACTCATAAACTGCTTACTTGCCTGCACCAAATTCCATTGAGAAAAGCAGCTTTTTTTAAGCTTGTGGGGGTCACAGGGACTGCTGGTCTACTGCTGTCTCTTGTGCGGTGATGGTAAGTCTGAAAAAATAAGTTCAAACACATAAGTTACAAAAGAAAACACTCTTTAACTCACTGATGGAGACAGCAGTGAACATCTCAACATCTCTATGGGGTTTGGTGTGGAGAGTGAGCAGCGTACAAAGCAACACAAATGTCAGGATTCCTGTCAGAGTGCAAGCACAGACATTAGGGCAGGGTCAACAATTAAAAGAGCACCTACTTTGCACCGGTGGGGCAGGCATGTCCAAGTGTGACCTGGGGCCAAAGGCAGTCTGGTTCTGGGAACTGAATTTCATGTGGACCTCTATATGGACCTCTACACATGTATTGTTTAATTAACAATGTTTGTCACCTTTTAAAAGTGCTTTATCTCTGATGATATGCAAGATAGCCTTGATATTTTATTGATTGTTGATATCCCAATGAACAGTTTTTTTTTTCTTGTTGTTTTTTTTAAGCTCACTGTCACTGTCATGTCACTTAAAATAAAAGTGTACCTCCATTGTAGGTCACTGTGATTTTATTTTTAATGTTTTACCTGATGCAAGAAGCAGCCGGCTTACAATTTCTAAAACGTACCCTTAAAAGCCAGATGACACTATGCAACATCGTTTTGATAAATTCATCTGATTTGTCTCTACTGTTTATGATCTGTATTACATGGTCTTAAAATACACTTACCTTTTCATTTCAGATAAAACCTGGTTTATTTATTTGGCTTTTTAATCTTGAATGACTTGAATTTACGTGTGTTAGAAACCAATGAAAGTGACTATAAATAATTAAATATAAAATAATATTTATACTCAATTTTAATATGGTCAAAAAAATATGAAAGAAGTGTCATTAAGTGACTTTTTAAAAGGCAGTGTTAGTATTATATTAGTAGTACAAAACCTGGTGGTAATTGTCCAGTTTTAGCCTTTGTATTGCACTGTATTGTAATTTACATCAAATATATAAATCAACGGTATATCTTTGAGATATCATAAATTATTTTTAAACCTTTGACTCAGGTTTTTACATCCCTCCATTCTCAAGTGTTCAGCTCTAAGTTCAGGTGTGAATGCTGAAAAAAGTCTTCAAAGATGTGTCTTTAGATCTGATGTGTGTGACGGTTGATTTGCAATCTTTACGTTACAGGCCTAATAAAAACTTCTAAACTTCTAATATATAATATGCTTCAAATTTTGGTTCATTATATGTGTTATGTTTCACAGAAAATTAAGACCCAACTGCAGGCTTCAATTCAAATTCAGCTTCGGAAGTGGCCTTCCCATGAAGGCTCGGACCGGCACTGATGACATTTGATTGACATACAGGATGTATTATGTATTATTTATATCTATTTATTATTTTATTCATATTTATAAAAATGAATTTTGTAATAGGGACAATACATTGAAATTTCATTGTGATTTGTTTACTTGGTGTTGTTGTACGTTCTTGCAAATGTACAGTTATGGGGGGATCTATCTATCTATCTATTCACCCAAGATCTGCAAAACAGCTGCAACATTTCACAACGGATTAAAGCTCGACTGTTTATCCTCGTTAATCAATGAGAGTTCACCTCCTTAAATCACTGTTCTGTCACTCAAAGATAGATAGATAGATAGATAGATAGATAGATAGATAGATAGATAGATAGATAGATAGATAGATAGATAGATAGATAGATAGATAGATAGATAGATAGATAGAGATAGATAGATAGATAGATAGATAGATAGATAGATAGATAGATAGATAGATAGATAGATAGATAGATAGATAGATAGATAGATAGATAGATAGATAGATAGATAGATAGATAGATAGCATCTGAACCACAGGACACAGTCTCTATAAAAAAAACTAAATTAATTATTGAAGAGTTGATGCCCTTGCAGTGAGAAGCAACTAATTAGCTCGTCATCATTAGAGGAAGTGGTCAGTGTGTGACAGTTGTGAAGCCATCGATTGCGCCTGGTGATTCTGTCCACACTCCCTGGAGGTTAATCATTGACAGGATGGAGGGGTCAACCTCTCTGTGGCTCAGGGTGTGGGAGCCGGTCGATAACCCTTCATCTGGAACTCCCTCAGAATTTGTCTCGAGAGCTGCTGCTCCTCAAATCACCAATAGCTGCTCGTATTATGAGAAGATTAGAAGTGTGGATGGTGTTGAAGAATAAGGAAGCTGCAGATCCAGGAGCAACACTTCGTCTGGACAGTATTGAGACAATGACGGCCAATTATGTAATTAAATGTTACTGCAAATGCAATTTATGTTATTTTTAATAGGCGTTGCAACTCACCAACGTAAACCTCTACGCAAACATTACATAACTTACATTTAAATTGATCAAGCAGGAGTGAATATCTCGTGGTGCTATGAAACATCCATCCTTCATCCTGTTGTCTCATCCACAGTCATGCCTGTGGTGTCTCTCAGTTCGACTGACCTACAGGTGGCAGCACTATCCCAACAAAGAATGTTGAAGTCTGCAATAGCTTCAAAATATGTTAGCGGCATTATCTCACTGTTAGGCAGCCATTTATTACTGGAAACTGAGGTTTGGAAACCCCTCATTCCCTTGCACCAAACTCCATAGAGAAAATCAATGTTTTTAGCAGGAGCTGCTGGTTTACTCCTGCCTCATTGGGTAAATGTTTGTCACTTTGGTTAATCAGAATTAAGTATTTCAAACACTCACACACAACTTAAAGATAAAGATTCGGAAAATCTGAACAGAGGAAACACTGACATCACAAAATAACATATTTGAGCATAGCAACGCAACAGTTCAGGATTTTATTTTCTACTTCAGAGGTTAGGTTCCGGCCTGCAATAGTTTGTCTGTGAGCAAGAACAAGAAAATACAAGAAAACATGATACGGTTTTGGTGAAGATCCAGACAAAAGATAAGGATTTAGGATTTTTGTAAATCAATTGTGAAAAGCTCTTCTTCCCTGACCTTCTTTTTGGATTCACTGCTCAAAAATGACATGCCCAAAGAGTAAACCTCTGCAGTTACAAGCTCTATGTGAAAATAAATATAACACTTCCTCCAGAGGTGTAAGTTTCACTGTAGATGCCACTGTGTCAGAGTAAATGCACATGGAACACAGCATAAATTAAGGATTTTTTTTCCCTCACCTAAAAGGAGATTGCATTTTAAAGCAAATATCACTTTTAAAATATGCAGTAGGGGCTTATAAACACATGGAGGTCATGTAACAACACGTGGACATAAGCTGTGAAGTGAAGCAGAGTAAAATGACAGAGGTTTTAGTAAATAGATGTCTAGGCGTTCTCTCGTTTGGCAAAGTTTGGCACCATCTGTGCCATTTGAGGGTTCTTCGGTACCAAATTATTAAAAACCCATTTAATTTTATTTACATGTCACTTTTGGTCTAAAAAGAACTTGAAAAAAAAAGTCTGAAAAGTTGCTGTAAATGGATGCTCCCTGTGCTGTGCGTGATAACAACTCTGTGACTGCAGCGCCTTCGGTTACGCAGCGCCATAGCTCTGGCTTACCTTGATCAATGTGGGTGATTAAACCTCTAAACCGGTAGAATCAGGCTCCAGTTTCCAAATGCATATGAATCATAACTATAAATATAAATGTTAAGATTGTATTTATATTTATCATTTAACATTTAGATTTAGATTTAACATGTAACATTGGGATTTAACAATTATCATTTAGATTTAACTATTTAATACATTTCTAAGTGAACAAATATTGTTGTAAATGTGCTAAAAAGTGACTTTCAAAAATTCACACCACTTTTTCAAACATTGTTTGAAGCTCAATGTGACAAAATGTTGCAGTTATTTTCAGCATGTGTTGCTTTACAAACGGCACCTCATAGAGACCCAGACAAAAGATAAGGATTTTTGTAAATCAATTGTTAACCCTGCAATAAGATTGTGTGTAGGGAAACTGAGCTAAAACTCTGGTTGTGTTTATTCTAGGTGGAAAAGTGACAACTGTGTTGGTGTGAATGCACTTTCCTTCCTCCAGTGTTGCTGTTGTTGTTTTCAATTCCATTTCCAAGTCAATATCGCTGATCATATTGACCTCCTAACCTGCTCCGCTTTTCTTTACAATTGTTCAAATCAAGATCGCACTAACGAGACTGAGCCAAGACAAACACCATCCACTATATACTGTACATGATATTGGTTTAGGCTTTATTTAACAAATCAATCATTACATTTTAAAGACTATAATAATAACAGACTGAATTTATTAATGACCAGAATCTTATGTTATATACTGATCCTGTGTTCTCTGTTGGTGCTGCATTTGACACCATTGATCATGACATTCTTTTGCAGAGACTTTAGCAGACCCTTGGGATCACAGGTACTGCCCTCTGCTGGTTTAAATCATACTTATCGCAAATCTATCTACAAAACTATAGCGCTACAGAACCACAAAGCTACAAAATCACAGAACTACAAAACTACATAGGTACAGAACCCCAGAGCTACAAAACTATATAGCTACAGAACCGAGAGCTACACAACTACAGAGCTATAGAAATACAGAGCAACAAAACTACAGCCCTATTGACATACAGAGCTACAAAACTATAGAACTATAGAGCTTGCAGAGCTACAAATTTACAGAGCTATAAAAATACAGAGCTACAAAACTACAGCGCTATTGACATATAAAGCTAAAAAAAATATAGTGCTACACAACCACAGAGCTACAAAACTATAGACCTACAAAACTACAGAGCTATAGAAATACAGAGCTACAAAACCACAGCGCTATTGACATACAGAGCTACAAAACTATAGAGCTACAGAACCACAGGGCTATACAACTATAGGGTTACAGAACCACAGAGCTACAAAACTAAAGGGCTACAGAACCACAGAGCTACAAAACTATAGAACTACAGAACAACAGAGCTACAAAACTATAGAGCTACAGAAAGACAGAGCTACAAAACTATAGGGCTATAGATTGACAGAGCTTCAAAACTATAGAGCTATAGAACCACAGAGATACAAAACAATAGAGCTACAGAATGACAGAGCTACAAAACGATATGGCTATAGATTCACAGGGCTACAAAACTATAGAGCTACAAAACTATAGAGCTACAGAACCACAGCACTACAAAACTATAGGGCTATAGATTCACAGAGCTACAAAACTATAGAGCTACAGAACCACAGAGCTACAAAACTATAGAGCTACAGAACCACAAAGCTACAAAACTATAGAGCTACAGAACCACAGAGCTACAAAACTATAGAGCTATAGAACGTATAGAGATGCAAACCACAGAGCGACAGAACTACATTTGTACACAACCCCAGAGCTACACAACTACCAATCTACAGAACCCCAGAGCTACAGAACTACAGAGCTACATAACTATAGAGCTATAGAATATACAGAGTTGTAAAACCACAGAGCTACAGAACCACAGAGCTACAGAACCACAGAGCTACACAACTATAGAGCTATAGAATGTACAGAGCTGTACAACCACAGAGCTACAGAACCTCAGAGCTACAAAACTATAGAGCTACAGAACCACAGAGCTGCAAAACCAAATAACTTAAAAAACTACATAGCTACAGAACCCCAGCGCTATAAAACTATAGAGCTACAAAATTATAGAGCTAAAAAAAAAAACACAGAGCTACAAAACTACATACAGTAGATACCTAACCCTAGAGCTGGAAAATGATAAATATACAAAACCACAGAGATACAAAAATAAAAAGCTACAAATCTACATCACTACAAAGCTGCAGACCTACAGTTGGTAGTGTGGCTACATTTGCATGTGAGCAACTGTTTGTGACTCGAAAGAAGTGACATGAAAATCAGCTGCTTTGACTTTAATCTGAAGAAAAAAATAAAAAGTAAAGTAAAAAAAATTGTGTTTTTACATATTAGTGAAAAAGAAGCTCAGAATATCATTATCATATAACATCATTGTTCTTCACACCTCTGTTTGTCCTGGAACAATATATCTTGTTAATTTTTCCTTTCCTCTCTCTTTTTTTTTTTTTAAATAAAACATGTTTTTCAGGAGTTTACAGATTATAAAAACTGGGTATTTGTGAATTTTGGGTGAATGTATTTGAGTATGAGAATTTCAGGACAAATACTAAATATTTTGTGGTTCCAGCTTCTGTTTTTAAAACAATCAATATATACTTTTAAATAACTTCACCTTCAAAGTATTTACTTTTTAGTAGGGCTGTCAAAATTAACGCGTTGACGCAGGATGATTAATTTGTGGAATTAACGCGTTAATTTTTTTAACGCACTTTCTCACTTTCATAGCGCTACAGGTAGACGTGCAGTTTATGAACAGGCAAGGAGGCGGGCAACTGCTTGGGGCCCCGAGCCGATAGGGGGGCTCCCGACACTCGGCGCCTGAATGCATAAGCGAGAAGCTGCATCCCCGTCCCCCTTAAACAACAAGGGTTGATTTGCAATGACATCTCATCCCTAACGGGGCCCCACGTCACCTCACGTTAACCTGTGTGAAGTTATCATTCTGCAAGTTAGTGATGGGATCGGCAGTTCATTTGAGTGTACTGAATCACTTGAATCAGTTCATTAAAATGATTCGTTCAAAAGATTTGTTCACCGATTTGTTCAGTTCTAAGCAGGAGCCCAGTGCCCCGCTCACCTCCTCCCTGTGTGTCAGTTCGTCTCTCAGCGTCAGTCGTCAATCTTCGGCAAAAGACGCCAGCCAACGTGCGCCGAGCGAGGAGGGAGTGACTTGTAAGAAGAACTGTGTCTGCCATGTGAAGAACTGTGTCTGCCATGATTCGTACGTTCGAACCACTCCTGACCGACACAACACTACTGCAAGTTGTAAATGAAGCTGAAGGAAAATGAAGAGGAGTTATCAATCATGTCGTTAGAAGAGGAAGAAAAAAAGAGGATGATGAAAAAAGAAAGAAAGACACACAGTTGTAAGTGGCGCTATTGGCGCAGATAATGATAACATTAACAGTCACTAATGGGGACACAGACAGCAGCTAACATTAGCGTCAGAATGCTAGCTAACGCTAACGCTAACTAGTAGAAGCAGAGCTTCAAAGTGCTGATGAGGAATTTCCTGCTGTGGGTTTAGTAAGAAAACTATTTAACTTCTATACTTTATATTTTGTTTATAATGTGAGTTATTTACAGTGCAATGTATAGTTTTTTTAAAGTTATTTACAGCATTTAATTTTTTTGTTTATTTATATTGTCTTATAATGTGTTTTTTTTTTTTTTTACAATGTAATGTTTATATTTGACTAAGTTTGTATAGGTTTTTACAAGTTATTTACAGTATTTTATTGTTCTTTACATTTATATTTTCACATACTTTATTTATCTCTCCGTTCCTACAACAATATAAAGAGAAAATTAGATTTTTTTTTGGGCATATTTACGAATGGTAATTCATCCTGATTAATCCACAGCTACCCTGTGATTAATCTGATGGAAATTTTTAATCTTTTGACAGCCCTACTTTTTATTGTACTTATTTTTAAGATTTTATTTTATTTCAATTATAATTTTTTTGTTTATGCTTGTTTTATGATTCTTTATATGTAAATAATCTTTGAGAACTCTTTAAAAGAAGTATATGAATAAAATGTATAGAGTTGTGACTCTGACAATCAAACCACAGGATCAATGAGGTTATTATGAACAATTCAATGATTCAATATAAGATTTTCACTGGAAAAGTGTAGTGTGTGTGTGTGTGTGTGTGTGTGTGTGTTAATGGATGACTGTGTGTGCGTTTGAGAGAGAGAGAGAGAGAGAGGCACTCAGTAGTAGTCCTCTGATCAGACACTAGGGAGCGCTGGCACACTATGTTAGCCTCTTTAATAGTATTAAAGAAAAATATTACAGTAACACATTTTCAATCAAAATCAGCTATGTATTTATTTACATCAGCTTTGTGTTGAGAGAAGTCCATTTTTATTTTTATAATCATCATCATCTATTGTAAAACTGCAACTTCCTTAATCTTCCTTAATTACACCTTAAACAGGTCACCTAAATCCATTAATTTTACTTTAAAAATAAATATCCATTGTGTTCACTCGTGTATCTTAACGTGAAAATCCATTAATTTTACTTTAAAAATAAATATCCATTGTGTTCACTCGTGTATCTTAACGTGACACATCTTTAATTTCAAATTTGATAAATCATTTCAACTAGTTAATCACCTCATATGCTTTCCCTCCAAATCACCTGTTTATGGCCATAGAAAACGTAACTCTAAAACACAAGTGTAGAGGAGCAGTTCAGAAATAACAGGAATATTGATTATTGAAAGGGAAAAGTAACAGTATTTACTGCTTACATGTATGATATCTTTCTGATTTATTATTATTTAAATGTTTTCTTTCAAAGTGAATGCCTTTGATTAAGAGGTGATGAATAAAAGCGTTTTTAATATTTTGTCCAAACTAGAAACATGCGTCACATCCTATGTCTACGTCAAATGTGATACTGAAAACCTGACAAACTTAGGAAGTATGGTGTTTTCCTTTGTTAACATTTAAAAACAACAAAGAAATATCAACAGTTTTCTTTTTGTAGTTCTGAAGATTTCATAAAAGCAACAAACTACTGTTCTTTCACACATATTATCGATATAAAACCCAATAGATTGTTATCTTCATTTTATGGGTCTAATAGATACATTTTATTTTGGCTGAGGCCAAACATTTGCTCTTTTAATAGTAAAGATTGTTAAACCACTCACTCCCCGCACCAAAGACCAAATAAGAAGTTTTTAACGAGGGTTTTTTTGTGTCTAGTTTTCTGTTTTCCTTGTTTCCTGTTTTATTTTGTAGTTTCCCCGGGTGTATAATGTGTTAAGTTTTACTTCCTGTCCTGGCTTCCCTCTTGATTGCCCTGATGTGATTCACCTGTGTCTAATCAGCCACCTGTGTTTGATTGGCCCTGCCTCCCCAGTGCTTTTGTTGGCTTCAGTTTGTGATTGTATGAATTCTTCTTCTTATTATTATAATTTTTCTATGCGGGGAATCTCAAATTTGACCCCCTAAACGTGCGCGAAAACGGATGTAAATTGACAAGCAAAGCGTGATTGGCGTAAAATTTGATAAAATAATGGAATTGCGAAAAACCAAATGCAAAATGGCTCAGTAGCGCCCCCCGCAGGTCAAACGTCTATGAAGCAGGCTGCGCCAAATTTCACAAAATTTGGTGGGAACATTGTCCGACCCAAGACGAACAAAAAATCCTCTTGACACCATAACCTCCACTCAACAGGAAGTCGGCCATCTTGTATTTGGCGTCCATGTTTTAGTATTACCAATTTTATTTACAGTTGTGCTCATAAGTTCACAAACCCAAGGCAGAATTTATGATTTCTTAACCATTTGTCAGAGAATATGAATGAAAACACAAAAACCTTTCTTTCACTCGTGGATAGTGGTTGACTGAAGCAATGTATTGTCAAACAACTGTGTTTACTCTAAATCACAATGACAACACAAACTATCCAAATGACCCTGATCAAAAGTTTACATACCCTGGTGATTTGGCCTGATAACATGACACAAACACACAACTTGACACAAACAGGTTTGAATGGCTATTAAAGGTAACCATCTTCAGGAAAGGGATAGAAGCAAATATCAAAGGAATTGAGAATGCAAATCATCAGTGTTCAAACTCTAATTAAGAAGTGGAAAATGAGGGGTTCTGTTGAAACCAAACCACGGTCAGGTAGACCAACTCAAATTTCAGCCACAACTGCCAGGAAAATTGTTCAGATGCAAAGAAAAACCCACAAATAACTTCAGGTGAAATACATGGGGATGTGTGAGCTACAAAGGACCAGGACATTTGGTCAGAATAAATGCAGAAAACAAGATGAATGCAGTAAGTTATGAAAAAAATACTGGAGGAACATTTGCACTCATCAGCCTGGAAACTGCTCATAGGACGTACTTGGATATTCCAACATGACAATGATACAAAACACAAGGCCAAGTCCACCTGTCATTGACTACAGCAGAACAAAGTGAAGGTTCTGGAGTGACCATCTCAGTCTCCTGACCTCAATATCATTGATCCACTCTGAGGAGACGTCAAACGTACAGTTCATGCAAGACAGTCCAAGAATTTACAGGAACTGGAGGCTTTTTGTCAGGAAGAATGGGCAACTTTACCATCTGAGAAGATAAAGAGCCTCATCCACAACAACCACAAAAGACTTCAGGCTGTCATTGATGTTAAAGGGGGAAATACACGCTATTTAGAACTGGGGTATGTAAACTTTTGATCAGGGTCATTATGTATGTGTATGTGCTATAGTTGAATTGTAGAAAACGATGAACAGGTAATTAAACCACACTTGGAGAGACAATGGTATGTCTCTCCAATCTTTACTTTGCAGTATTACTGGCAATAATACAACTGCAACTTCTCAGTTATACAGTGTATTACTGAGATTTAGCAGCAGCTACCTGCACTTTTATTTTTTTTATTGTAACTTCACAGTTATGTCATATATTACTGAGATTAGCAGCATGTACTCACTATACATACTGACTAAAATGAATTAATTTCATTCCAAATAAAAGAAACGCACAGGGGAACGTAAATATAAAGGCTAGAATAATCAATAAGATTAAGAAATATTAAGTGTTTGCAACATCACAACAAAATGAACAGATCTCACCTAAACTGAAATGGTAAGAACATCTTAAAAACTCCATTGTTGTGTCCAAATTATTTTTTTGCATGAAAAGTAAAGTGTCAGTGCACTTTGCAGTATTTATCAAGTCTCCTTGACCAAAAATGTGCAGTATTTACTTGTAATCATAAAGTTTTTTGTTTTTTTTTGTATTGTGATTTAGGAGCATTTTCCCTGTGTATACTGAATTTTATTAAATACACAATAAAACACAAAATACCTCCAGCTCTCACAAGCCTCCATGTTGAGAATTATCACTGCCCAATGAACTGAAGGAGTGGAATTTGGTGTACTTTATTTTTTATATTTGTCTTGTTTAATTGTTTTCTTTTTCATGCAAACTGAAAACTAAACTAAAAATACTAAAGAATAGCAAAACAAATACAGAAATACTAAATATGTGAATTCAAATAGACACAGTTTAAGACTGTGAAATGACAACAATGTGATTTATGATATCCTGGCAACAACCTATGTGTATACATATATATATATAGTTGGATCATCCTGAACATGAGCCCTCTTGAAATAAAATAAACTGAAATAAAAGCAAACAAAGAGGAGAACAAAAGAGCATAAAGGCTGTGGGTGATGATGGGTTTCCTTTCCACTGAATATGGTATTTACCTAATAAAATCCGCAGGTTAACAGTGTCCGATAAAGTGGATGAATGATTGCAGATGTAATTCTGTGCTTGTCCTCTCCTCCTCCTTGTGTCCTCGTCTCTGTATTGACGTGTTGCTGCTGCTGCTGCTGTTGGCACATGGTGGAGCAGAGCAGAGGGGGCTGATCTGTGATCAGTGCAGCCTGCAGAGGTCATTCTCACTACACTTGCCACTTGTTGCCAAAAGCTGCTCGCGGCTCCTCCATTCAACACGATCCAAGTATTCAGTCAGTGAGTGAGTGAGTGAGTGAGAGTCAGACCAACTATCGACACTGGATGTGTGCGTACCGGCCTGGATGCGGGACTGAAACGCGAAAAAGACTCTGGTGATTCGTTTGAGAACAGAAGCATGGTTGATAACACAAGCATAGCAACTAAATCTGCTTTGGTAAGTATTTCTTTATTTCATTTTTTTTTTTTTTACTTTAAAAACAATAATGTTAATTTTGAAAGTGAAAAATACTGTGCACTTGCATGGAAACTTGAGTTCTCGTTTGACAGTTTGTCTTGTTTTCATAAATCAGAAACTTTCATAACTGTGTTTGTTGTTGTTGTTGTTGTTTTTAATGTTTACCTGACTTGTTGTCCTCCCTATCCGCAGCAAGGCTCTTTCTCGTCCGCCGGCAGCCTTCCCCTCCAGGCTCCTTCCTCCGCCTCCTCCCACAGCAGCAGCGCCTTCCCCGGCTCTCTGACCCAGCAGGTCGGCGGCAGCGTCTGCGGCGGCATGAAGCTCGAGGCGGTCATGGAGAACCTGCAGCGGCAACAGGCAGCGCGGCTGGCGCTGGAGGAGAAGCTCCGGCAGGCGGAGAAGGACAAGGACCTGCGGCCGCTGGTGGAGTCCCACATACACCAACAGGCTCTGGCTTTCCGACACTACCAGGCGGCGATGCGAGGCGCTCTGGCCGCCGGAGTTACCCACGCGTCCCCCGGCGGACTGACGCTTCCTCACATGGAGGTCCGCAGAGTGGACGGGGACGGGGACTCCTCCAGACCGGACAGCGACAAGGAGCGGACCGAGGAGGGGGACGACACGGAGGAGCAGGAGATCATTGATGATGAGGAGGACGATATGGAGGGCGAGGAGGAGGAGGAGGAGGACGTCGGTCTGAACAACTACCAGCACCGGCTCTCCTCTCTCCAGGGAGCCGGCTTTTCTCCCAAGAGCGCCCCGATGCATCTCATGGCCAGACTCCCGGCGGCCTTCGCCCCGGCCCGGCGCGCTGCTGAGTCCCCGCCGGCGCCGCTGCAGTCGCAGTCCCAGCACCACGAATGGACCTATGAAGAGCAGTTTAAACAGGTTAGACACTGATTCAACTATGTCATTATAACCATTGAAATAATAAGAACAACTTTGAAGTTGTCGCCAGGCATGATGGGATGAGATTTCTGTCATGATTATTGTTAGGACTGAAATAACTGCGATTCACGATGTTATTGCAATATTTCCAAAACATTTTTTCTCTCTCTTTTTAGCTTCTTGTACATAAACGCCAGTCCATTATTTCCCTTCATTTCGTTTGAAACCAAGTTAAAAATGTTACCAAAAACACAAACTGGACTTGAAAGATGTCCCCCTTGTGGCACTTAAATAAATCACAATGACTGTATGTTGGCGAGTCACTCATATGCTGAAGAAATAGATTTTCAAGAAAGTAGAATCAGCCTAGTTTCAGGGAAATTCATCTTGTTTTTTCTTTTGCCTAGATTTTTTTTAAATCTAGTTTTGTCTTAATCAGATATTACAACTTACTTTAAGCTTTAATTAGCCGTCCCAACTGCAAAGTCCGCTTGAGAAAGTACAGGAAGACTCTTGTTAAGTCAGCAGATTTGTGTTAAGTTTCTTACATTTTTGTTGAGGTTTTCCTCATTTTAAGGCTTGTTATAGTGGCTACATTTCTAGTGAAGCAGACAATGTTTTTCTTAAATCAAGATCATTTTAACCAATTTAAGAATATTTGGCTTGTTTTTGTCAGGCTGCTTTTGCAACAATGTGAAAGGTTAATGATTTTCTCCTTTGTGCGATTATCGGGATAATGTAAAGACGCGACAGTCGGCTTACGGTGAACGAGTTCTATCACAATGCGATGTCATTTTTTTGTATTGTTCCATCCGAGTTGCCGCTGTGGGAGCAACCATTGACATTTTTACCATTATGAAAACTCATTTTGTGGACCCTTTTATTTGGTGCAATCCATGAATACATGTAGTTTAGGTTGTGATAATAAATAAAATATTATGGTTGGAGCCCTTTAACCAGAAGATGGAGTCAAGTCTGTGAGCTTTATAGCACAATTTAGACACAGTTTAACTCAAAGTCATAGAAAACACTCAACATTAATAGAGACGTGAATAAGGCACACATTAACAGCCTTTTCACTTAGATTTAGGTAGTTTGTCAGTCAGTCCAGTCAGTCAAAGGTGTTTTAGTTTTAATTATTATTATTATTATATGCCCCATGAGTTACATTTGTTCTTATTAATGGCTGATAACTGACACAACACTCCAGTAATGATTTGGTAACTGTCAATAAAACCATTCTGTATAGGCTGATTGTTCGTAATGTATTCATAGTGCGTATGTTTCATTATACCAAACACTTATTGAAGGCGTTTATATATATATATATATATATATATATATATATATATATGTATATATATATATATATATATATATACATACATACATTACATACATACAGTATATAATTAATATATACATTCAGCAGCAGGCAGATCCATACTCTGTGAGCGATTTGTGGATTATCCGTGTCATCTTTTATTTATGATGGATCATTTACAGACTTCCCTAAATGTGATGTGTACATTAGTGACTGCATTAGCGCTGCACATTAAAGCAAGCCGGGCGAATGGAAATGCAATTTAAATAGGGGCCGAAAACCAATATAGCCTCAGTATATAGAGAGACAATTATGTGTGTGGGGGATGGTGGGGGTCAGAGAAAAAAAATCTGCACTGTGAAATTATTGTGTTATTTTTTATTGTATATGATGACTGACTTATGGTGTATTTTTTTGTAATTGTTGTTGCAACATGTGCATTTTTGTTAATGAGTGGCTGGATGTAGGATACACCTACCATTGTCATTGCAAAGCCACTTTTATTCTCAATAAGAGCAGTTTCCGGTGGTCGTGTGTGCATCTTGTCCGTGTAAAAGCCAGACCCTATGCTTCAAAGATTCCTCAGGATGTGCAGTTACTGTAGGGGTCATTTGTATGTAGTCATTCAGTGTAATGGTCATGGGACAATAAAAGGATCCTTATGGCTGCTTGGCAGACAGAGTGGAGCCAGCATAGTAAGCATGCTCAAAGCTGCAAAACAAAACCACATTTGAAGGCAGTAAATGCATCTTTTGAAATAGGAACAAGATGTGGGCTAAATATAAAAAAAGGCCCCACTGAGGCGGACGTTTTAATCTGATCTTAACCCCCCCCAAAAAAGGGGAACAGTCTGGGTTTTATGGTATCTCCTAATAAAATCTAGAGTCAGAAACACTTTTGATTTTCACTTCCACAAGATTTCGGTTCTCAAATTGAATGAATACAGACATTAAAAAAAAAAAAAAAGATAGACGATAAGGAATGGTGACAATCTGCTGGTCAAACTTTTAAAGAGCCAACAGCAGAATCAAAGAGAAATTCCTGGTGGTGATGGTAAAAAAAACAGATGCTTCAAGAAGACCTGAGGCAGACAGAGAGAAGAGAGGGAGAATAAAGAGAGGGAGGGAGGAGTTGTTGCGTGTAGTTTTGGCAGCGGGTCAGGAAATCCATTGAGCTGGACCTGGTGGTATTCCTGCCTGGCACACACCCAAAAAATGCTGGGATCTCCCCGTCAGCAGAGCGTATGTGTGAGGGTGGCTGGGAGTCGGCCGTGTGCCAAACTATTACGACGCCGTCGCACACTTGACCGTGCTTCCTCTCCAAAAACACGCATGCATTATTTACAAGCGTGTTGGCACGGATATGTGAGACCTACAGCCGCTTGTATAAATGGACATAATAGTAAAGCAGGAGAGAGTAGAACGGCTTAACTCCCTGCTGTTCACACTCACAACAACAATCATGTCATGAGGACAAAGCATGTGATAGAGCATTTATACATGCATTATATTTGGCAGTTGAGTCTAATATTGTGTTTTTATAGCACTTCTTTCAGCTGTTAAATATATACAATATACACACTTTGAACTTGCTGTGTCGAAATCAAATCTCAATGTGCTGATTTTCCAAAAACTTGAATGTAAAAATCCTGTGTGGAAGTTTAAGGAAGTTTTGGTATTCCCCAAAAAATATCTGTGCTTCTTTGGAGAAGAATTGTTATTATATAAACACGAAACAATATAAATTAATTAGATTCATACACGTTATATGAAGATAACTTAGTAATTTTAGTTTGAATGAAGTAATATTTTAAAGGTTGTCGACCATTTTCCATCAATTTGGAAAGCACTTCTTATAATCTTATGTGCTTAATAGATGTTCATGTCCTCTGTAATATTTTGACTGAAAATAATGATTATTTGCATCTCGTTATTTTCTCCATGAATCAATTTCTTGTTTGGTCCATGAAATGTTGATGAAAAGGAATCAACAAGTCAATTTGTGTTCTGAAAACCTCAACATAAACCCAAAAAAATATATACATTTTACTGCAAAGAAAAACAGACAATATTCTTAAAGCTGGAAAATCACAATTTCTTAACATAATCCAAACAATAATTCCTGCAGACATAATTAACAGACATTGTGTGTGGTTGGTATATGAGACTATTTTTTTTTTTTTTAATCAATAGAATCAGCATATCGAAAAGTTAAATGACAAGAAATTACAATCTGGAAATAATGAGTAAATTACAAAAACAAAATGCCCTTAAAATTGAGTTGAATTTCTTAAATTCCAGTGTGGTGGAGAGAACTGTGTCAGCTATTTTTGGAGAATGGTTTCTCCTATAATGTACTGAAATGTAACCAAACATGTTTTAAGTTTAGTGCAGAGACTCTTCGCACACGCACACGCACACACCCACACCCACACACACACACACCCCCACACACACACACGGAGGCAGCAAAGCTGGTTCAGACGTCTCCTTGAGTGAATAATGCCATGTAATGAACATGTCAGAGTATGGATCTGTGTTTGGGGAGCCACTCCTTTTTGTGGATTCTACCTCTTCCAGGTTGTTTTTCCAACAACTATCGAGAAGTGGTGGTGGAGGAGGAGGAGGTGGAGAAGGAGGGGAGCTCCTCCAGCTGTACTGGTGTATGATTTCACTCCCCTCCCCCGCCACTCAAATCATCCACACTGCAAACATATCTATCTTCACACATCACGTGGCACTTTTTTGTTTTGTTTTAGCAGGTTAATTATGGACACATTTGTAAAAACAAGCTGATAAAATATGACATGACTGAATGTCTTTATGGCCAATGGGTGTTCATGTGTTCATGTGTTCATGTGTTCATGTGTTCATGTCTTCATACTGGGGCAGTGACTCATGCGCGGTGTTAAAGTAAAACCAGTTGCAAGTCGAGTTTCTGGTCATTTTCTGAAATAACGCTCACCTTGAATTCATTTTCCACTTCACCCAAAGAATATACTGATTTAGTCTAAGGTTAGTGTCGGGTTAGGGTTATTTCACAATCCCACAACAAGAGAGAAAGTTGGGATTTTAAATAAAATTGTCAAAAATCAAAATCACTTCCTTCAAAGAAAAGAAAAAACCCTACACTTCTATTTGCTGTCAGTTATAACAAAAACGATCTATTAAATATTTAACAAACACAGCAGCATCATAATTCGTTGGAAGTTTATTCTTCACTCGGCCAAGTGGAAAAAAATGTGTGAAACGGCCCTTTAAATCAGATTCATCCATTTGTTTCTATATCTATTTGCCATTTGATGCTCTTTTTCCTCTTCTTACCATTGGAACTTTAAGGGTTAGCTGAAGATAGATTCAGCCACTTAACAACGGCTCACCTAATAAAGTCCATGCATGCTTAAGTTTACAATATCTTAAGAGTGTAAAACCACTCACTCTCCTGCACCAAAGTCTCTTGAGAAAAATGTCATTTTAAGATAACAGGGACTGAAGAGCTGGTTCCTAAACAGTGTATGGAATCTACCAATATCAGCCCAATACAGTCATTTTAGAGAAGGTGAACTCTGAAGCCTGTGGTGGACTGGTGATCTATCCAGGGTGTAACCCACCTTTCACCCTATGTCAGCTGGGATTGGCACCAGCAGCCCCACAACCCTCATCTGAAGGCTAAAGCGGTAGAAGAAGAATACATTATGACACTGTTAACAAGACATTTACCACCTACAGCCATTTCAAACAATTTCAAAGACTAAATTCTCCAACCATGTCAAGTTCTTCTCCCATAAAGAATAAATAAACAGCCCACACAGTATGACTCAGCTAAAATGCCTTTGCTGATTTGTATTTACATTTTTATAGTCTAAATATAAAGTGAAGGACTTGTGCAGTGAAATTTTGGGTCGTGTCGGATTTGAACATTTCTTTATTATTGATTCAGCTCATCCCTCAAACTGCAAACATTTATCTACTAAACATCTAAATGCACTGGCAATAACAGAACTTAACAATCTGTTATTGTTAAGTTCTGTTAACAATAACAGATTGTTAACAGAACAATCTGTTAACAGATTGTTTTATGAAACATCTTTATGTTTCATAAAACCAAACATGTCCAGCCAACATGAACCATGTTATAATATGGAACATAGTGATTCACCCGTGACAGGCGGAAGCATCAAAGTCACAATTTGAAACAATGCCATTAGGAAATTGCTAAAGCAGAAATGTAAAGATATTATGGATTGTTCCTTGTGCTATACCAATTTAAAGCTCTGATTTAAAAATGTTTTTAAAGGTTCATTTTAACGCAATGGAACTGAATGAAAGTCCTGTTTTGTCTACAAACCAAAATTATTTAGTTAGCAAAGAAAATATTCACTTTTATGAAGCTGAAAAATCATAGAACGCTCAAACAGATCAGTTGATTATCAAAATAGCTCATTTAATAATCCATTCATTGAATCTGCCCTAGTAGAATTTCAACGGCAAATCCTGTGTTAATGCTCAAATGTGTTTTTTAAATGCTATAGCACAGCAAATATTGTTATGAAGTTTGACTTGGAAAATGATGTCATGATTCAAACTACAGATCCCATGTCTAGACGTGTGTTGGCTCAGCAAAGCACACAGGACACCAGAGTTTGACAAGTAATATGTAGTAATTAGTACAAATAAAATAATGTGCTGTCTGCTTATACACAGACAAAGCTCCCTCTGCCATAAACCAGTACTACAAAACCACCTCTGTGGTTGTTTCCTGCAATAAAACCGGTCTCCAGATCACATTTGGCCACATTTAGATAATGACACAGTTTCACTCTCCCATACCAAAGACCATAGAGAAAATCTGCGTTTTTAACTCGCAGCTAACACTTGAGCTGCTCTTCTACTGTTGCCACACTTGGCAAGTTTGTGTGACTTTGGCGAATCCAAATGGACGATTTCAAACACAGAAGTTTCAGAATAACACATTTGAACTGTCTGACAGAAGCAGCAGTGAATCAACAACACCCATGTGCAGGGATATAAAATCACTGATTTTCTCTATGGACTTTGGTGTGGGAGAGTGAGATGTTTACAAAGTGACACAAAAGGAAAAGACAGCGAGATAAAGTGGCAAACATATTCTTAAGATAAAGTATATCTCTCTGTAGACTTAAGCAGGCGTGGGTTTTATTGGGCGAGCCTTTTGTTTAGTGTCTGTAATCAGTTTTTGCCAGACATGTTTTCACAGAGCGAGCATCTACAAGATGTTGATATGTACTCGATTCGTTTAGAAATATTGATCATAAAAAAAAAAACTATTTTAGGTTCAAGCTAGGCCTGTGAGATCCTTTACTGGAGTTTAATAATGACATTGGAGCAAATTCATGCAGCAGACGTGACATATGCTGCATTGTCGGAAACCCTCTGCAAATGTTTATCCAGTGTTTTGTGCTACTTTATCCAAGGGCACGTCTTGAAAAACAATCAGGCCTCCAATCTGAACCCCTCCCCCTTTAGCCCCGCAACACCCACTTTAATGTGGCCATAAAACCTGGCAGGGGAGACCTGCTCTGCTGCTGCTGCTCAGCAGTCCAGCCTCATGAAGCTATACTACTGTAAAACATGTTACTTACAAATCTTCCACATGGCAAAAGAGCTGTGTGGTTTTTGAGTGAAAATCAGATGCTACAGTCCGTCAGCGGAGTGAGCAGAGTGAGCGGGGGGCCCCGGGCCTCCTGTTAGGGATCTCTGGCTCCACTTATTCATCGAACAGCTGCGGCGCCGCTTTAAAATGTGCTCCGTCACTGGAAATGCTTTAATGGCATTCCTGGATTCTTTCACTGCGTGTCATTACAGTTATATGGTGAGCAGGCTCTTGGATGGGTGAGGTGTTGGGTTGGGGGTGTAAAGGAAAAACAGAACAAGCGATACAGGGAAGGAGGGGCCTGAGCTGTGCATGGGATTGACTTCAAGGCTGCACAATGGGACTGAATGATTTTGGGAAAGTATCTAATTGTGATTTTTTTTTTTACAGATATTTTTTAGAGTTTACCTGAAATATTATTGGAATATTGTGATATAATGTTAAGATCATATCGCCCACCCATAGTTAACAGTTGGTCAACTGAGTTTAATCTGGATTGGGTCTCGATGAATGAGCTGATTACAGTTTTGCTCAGGGATTTTTTTTTTGATCAGTGCGTAGAGTCTAACACAAAAAAAGGATGGGAGCGAAACATACTTGGGTGATCACTTACCCATCACAATTAATTCAGAATGATGAGTCAAAAACTACAGACAGGAAGTCGCTAACAGGAGGACAAACTCACATATGAACCCACACTGATGAAAACACAACCTCTGCAGTGCAGGTAATTAACTGCAGTCTTTGTTAGTTGTTAACTGCGTTGTCGATTAGAAAGCGATTTGTTCATCAGCTTTACTGAATAAGTGTTCAGATTCAGGCTACATCCACATATCCATACTAATCCTGAAAAAAGCTGAAATTCTGCTCCAAATACACCTGCCGTCCACACTACCACGACTTGGTTTTACAACCATTGAACTGAGAAGTTTATTATGTTTTTTTAAAACACACACCTTTGGAAACAATGATGAAATTACTTTCTGATTGGTTCTATTCATAACTTCCTGTTTACATTGTATGTCCATGTGTACTTGAATTTCTTCTGAAAGGAGCTAAAACATTTCTCTGGAAGCAGATGATGTTTATTTGATTATCCTGTTTTTAAATGAAAACCTAATTGTATGGATGAAGCCTCCAAGTTTAACACTTTATGTAGTAAAAATCTTAATTCGTATCATAATAGAGGTAGAATAAGGTTATGTAAAATAAGGTCTTAATACGTTCATTTTTCCTACATAAGGTGTTAATACGTGCTTAATATTTACTAATAAAGGGCTAATATGCTACTAATATGCATTTTAGTAAGCACCTACTTTATGGTGAATGTGTGTTCGCTAATCTAAAGTGTTACCCATTTTTTTGTGTCCAATACCAACATCTCAAACTCAAGTATCAGTCTGACCACATGACATAACGTGTCTGTGTGAAGCATGCAATATATATATATACACACACAAATAAATATATATATATATATATATATATATATATATATATATATATATATATATATATATATAGGATGTTTGTATTGTATCAGATTTTATATTTTTATCTGTCAATACCTGAGCCACTGGTCTTATGATTCCCTCTAAGAAAAGTCTATGGTTGGGTAGGGTCATTTCAAATCTTCTAATAATCAAATGTCTCACTTTTTAAAGCACACTAAAACATCATCTTTCCTCCTCACACACACGAATCCTGGCACCTGGTTCATACATGGAGCCTCCACGGTGCCTGTGTGTAAAATACTGGGTGACAGTATGATGGGATTTTCCTCTCTTTTTTTTCACTCTCTAACGCTGCGCTCAGGAAACCTGGGAGTCGACATGCAGTTAAAAGTGGGCTTGGCACAATCCGCCATTGAGAAATACTTGGGTTTACTGCAAATGGTTCCTCTCTTTTCATTAAAACAGAGGCAGGGTCAGCTTGTTCAAACACCCTCCCCACTCCTCAATGTGGGTGTTACTTTTTAATCGCAGCAGTCTGGAATTTCTGCAGCTGCTTGCAAAAAAAGCGCAAACCCCCCACCCACCCCCTCTATTTACGAGCTCCGACTGTTAGGCAAACATTGCCTCACCACTGCTTTTTCCATCCCCGGCATTGTTGTCGAGGCCCATCAGACTTGCCATCGTCATGTGTTATCTTCTAAATAAAAGTGTATGTCAGGTGTTTTTAGATCGTTGGATGATAGATATTATCGCGGCGTGCCAGCGCTATAGACATGGGGGCCTGAGGGGCCCTTAAAGGTTGACTTATTAGGTTTTGGAGCATTTAACGAGGGCACAACACCACTGAAATGAAATGAGAAAAACAAAATGTGCGGAACAGAATCAGAAAAGATGAAATGACGTGTAGTTTTTTCTCAGAACTGTGGTGTTCTGAGATGTCGTCTCAAAACATTTATATTCACAAGTTACCAAGCCAAAGTCAAAAATATCTGCATTGCTTTGATTTATTCCGAATCCATGTCTGATTTAGACATCCAGAGGACCTTTTTTTAAAAAATAAACTGTCCTGCCCAGTATCTGGGACATGTAATATGATTGACTATATGCCCTGTGGTGTTGAGCAGATTTGCTGTGCGCAGGGCAAGTCTCTGATACTTGACCTGCAGTATTTTTATTCTTATTTATTTGTTTTATGCCCATGTGACGGCAACCGGACCGGACAGGGGGACGGGGAGTGGACAGACGAGGGAAGTGAGAAGGGGGTGGGTGGGGGGAGAGAGAGGGAAAGAGAGATAAATAGAGAGAGAGAGATGCACAGGCAACAATAGCAATGACAGTGTGTAGGTGTGTAGCATTAAACAATTAAAGTGATACAAAGCAGACAGAACATACTTCACAGAACAGAACATAAACAGATTTTGCCTGACATTCATTTGTATAATAGGTATGGTTTCTAGTAATCGTTAATGACCATATCAAGCGAGGGTATCTAGGCTTACAACAGCTATATCAGTTCAGATTGATCTTATATTGTAGTGGGGTGTGTGTGTGTGAGAGAGAGAGAGCAAGGTGTTTCATTAGATGTGGTTGGAATCAGAGTGGGGGACAGAGTCATTGTCCGTCATCCCGACGCTCGGACAAAGGCCAAGTCACCCCACACCCAGGCAGATTGTAGAGGCCTGCGCCTCCAGCACCCGGAGCCCGCTAGCGCTGGACCCCAAGCCAGGGGGCCCCCAGAGATGGCAGAGAGGCAGGTGCCCAAGCCAGTCCAGGGGAGATGCCCCAAGCATAGGTGGGACCCTACCCCATGGTGCCCCGGCCAAACATCCAGGAGTGCTTACGCCCATCACTGACCCCCGCCGGGTAAGCAGTCAGCCACCCACCACCACACCCTCAGGGATGTGCGTTGTGATGGACTGCAGCAATGCCCCCCGGGCCCCCCCAGACCAAGCGACCCAAACAGCCAGCCCCAACTCAGCCAAGGAGTGAACAGGCGTCAGGCACTCCCTGACTCCTGCTGGAGAGTACTCACTTAGCCTCTGCCCACCAGGGGATGACTTGGTGGTGTGTGCATGTGTGTGTGATATGAGGTATGAAATATGAGGTATGTTGGAATCTAGTGTGCAATTAAAATGGAGGGGGGGGAGAGGCGTGGCACAGACGTGTCACTGCTGGCAGACAGTGGACCTTGAAGTGCCTCCTCACCCACCAGACCCTGATGATGATGCGAAATTAGGGGGAAAGTGGCAGGGGCCGTGGAGAGTGGCCTCACCATGTGATGGTTCCACCCCTTTCACCCCAGCCATACCTCCCCTAGGGCCCTAAATGTATGTGGGGAGATATATCCATCCTGGAGGGGCATAGGGTGGGCAAGAGCAACCCCCCCCATAGGATGCCAGCTTCACGACTGGCAGAGCCATGTGCCCTGACCCCGCCCAGGTCTCCGCCCAAGGAGGGGGGGTGGTCTGTCTAGGCCAGGGACATACCATGGTGCCTCATGAGTACCACCAGAGCAGAGGGACAGACCCACCTCCACCTGGCCAGGGGGGTAGGCCACCGATGAGCATAGCCCCCCCAGATGGGGCGGGGCCCATACCCAGGCCACCACGGCATCACCCACGACAGTAATCCCCAGCCCCCGACCCCACCCATCGCCCAGTCCAGGCCCTGTTCTCAAAGTAGGAGCTGCTCGTCACGGGGTCAAACCGTTAAACGCCAGTGAAGTTCTCTGGTTACACCGTGTGTTGAGTGAATAATCTGAACGTGAAATGTGGTGCTAACTATCAGATTTTGACCAGATTGTATAGGATCAGCAATTCCCCAGCAATTTGCCTATAGGAGCATATGAAAATTTCGTCTTACGATTATCCTGGCCTATATAATAATGATCATTGTAAAAACATATAGTTTGTGTACTTTGTTCTCTATGTTGTGAATAAATAGAGAAATAGACGTTTTGTTTTCTCCTGCGCTATATGATTGTCTTGTAATATGTCGATT